>NC_044249.1:20990672-21290672 GCF_003957555.1 Calypte anna | reverse complement strand
GGGTGGAAATGCTAAAATCCAAGTTGGTTTAGCAGAATAGATGTGATGGAGGAAGTTGTTGTTATCAGGAGCCTCCTTGCTGATCCCTCAGTTTTGGGAGTCCCCATGTGGGTGGCACTTTGAGCATCCACTCAGCAGCTGATGGGAAAGGCATCATGGAAAGGCAAGCAGGGGCTGGGAGATGGGCACTCTGCCCATTGGGACCTCACCAAGATGCTCTGCTCTCTGCAGCCTCAGTCCTGATCCTCAGATGCTCAACAATTTGGCAATTATCTCCATTTGCATCCATCTTCACTCAAGGTGAAAAAGGACCCCAGCTGCCCACAGCCTAGACACTAGGCATTTATTTAAGGACTTCAAAAGCTGAGTTTATTCTTACCCCAGATTGTTTTTCTTTCTCTTCCTAAAGCCCAGAGGCAAACCTCACATGCTCCTCTTCCAGCCTGGACTGATGAAGCAGTTTTGCTTGAATAAATTTAGTAAAGACAAAATCTAGCTCTCCCATCCCTTTATTTTTCTGACTGCCCCTCCAGCAGGCATCTGCTTTTTCTCTTGCAGGAGAATCCCTGCTGTTCAGTCCCAGTGATTGCTCTGATGAATCCTTACAGGTCCATTACCTCTGAGTTTTTCCCCAAGGAGGAGAGACTGAGTTGAGATGAATTCACCCAGGAGCCCATAGCACAGATGCTGCTTTGTTGCTCTGGAGGTCCTGTGCTATTATGGCTAAAATTAAGGAACAGATTTAAGCTGGTGCCTTCCTCTCTGAATGTCTGCATCTCCTGAAAGTGAAAAAGCTGATGACAGAGGCAGGGACAAAAGCTCTCGGGGATGGAGCTGTCAGGATGGTTGGAGCTCTGTGTGTGTGTGACCTCTTGCTAGAGGTTTGCTTTTGGAAACCCAAACTTGAATAGGGTCAGGGGAGCTTCTTGGGGCCATTGAAGATGGTTCCCTGCCTCTAAAGTGGTTGGAGATGATAAAAGGTGGTGACAGCATCCTGTCCCTTGCCAGGGTAGCTCTGTGCAGCCATGGGGATGCTGAGCAGACGGAACCTGATATCCCTGGGGATGTGCTGAGGACAACCCAGACACCAGGTCTCACCATCTCCCCAACCCCTAGACTGGAGGAACTGGGATGTGTGGTAGCTGGAGCCTGAAGACTTGCTTGCTTTTGATCAGCTCTTGGGCTCAGTGCAGATGCAACCTGCTGGTGCTTTTTGAAATGGCTGGCACCATCATGGAGAAATGTCTTGGTGGCTTTCCCACCTGGAGGAGGGAGTAGGTTGATGTGCTTAATGCTTCAGCTGGCTGGAGCATCTCCCCTGACATCTCTGGGTGATAAGATCTGACAGGAAGGCTCCAGGAACCCAACAGCAAGTCCTAGCAGCTCTTGCTGGCATCCCCTGCAGTGCTAGGACATTGATGTCCCAGAGATCAGCTGAGTGTGGCTCCAGGACAGAAAACAAACCCCAGTCCAGCCTTGCTTAACACTTTTCTCTTTCATGTCTGCCTTCAAAGTGGTCTGCAACTGGGCTTGTGGTCTTGGATCTGAGGCTGTGACACTCCTGGGGTGACCATACACAGCTCTTTGGAGGCCAGAAACAAGCCACATCTGGGTTTCATCAGGGTTTTGGGGCTTTATTTTCAAATTCTCCCTTGCTCAATGGCTTGAGGTGAGACAGAGGACACTTGGTGGAAGGAGGATGACACAGTAGGGAAGTGTCAGGTCTTTTCCTCATCCATCCTGCAACTGAAAGCCCCAAACTCCACCCCAGCATCCCTGTGCTCCTGTTCTGCACAAAAATACCTGGCTTGAGGTCACTCCAGGTGAACTCCCAGGCTTGTTTTTCAGTTTCCTCCAAGGAAAGGTTCTGTTGTTTGGTCTCACTCTGTGCCGTGACTCACCAGGGCATTCAGCAGCAAGAATGGCAGAAATAAGCAGCATTTCTTCCACTGTGATTATTGTTAATTTGGGCAGGATAGAGAAGTCTGGAGTGGAATTGTACTCAGCTTCTGTGGCTGCTGACCTGAAAGGCCAAGTGCCTTTAATTTCTTGAGGAATAAATAAAAAAACCAGAGACTGGCACTCTTGCATTGGTAAAAATGTTCAATTTGAATTGTAGAATAAGTGAGGTTGGTAAGGAAGGTCTGGAGGTCTCTAGTTCAACTCTTTTCTCCAAAATCAGTGGCTTTTAAAGGTTAGGCAGGCCCCAAAGAGCTCTGCTCAGTCAAGCTGTGAATGATTCCAAGGATGGGAGACTCTCCCACCTCCCTGAAATCCTGATCCAATGCTTGAATGCTGCTTAATTCCCTCCTAGTCAAGGTAACAGCATAAAACCTTCAATCTTACTATGAATTTACAAAGGGGTGGGAGTGACACTCCTCTGCCTTGACCTCAACACCATGGGCTCTTGGTTGTCTGGAAGGTAATTCTGCCCTTACCTGGCTCATGTGGTCCAGAAATGTCCCCTAGGGAATACCCCTCATCCATGATCAGCAAATCCCAACCTTTATTTCTCTTGGATCTTCCTGGAGCAAGAAAATGGCTGATGGCATCTTCTGAGGTGGCTTTTGGGGCTGGTTGGTGGCTTTTGGGGCTGGTTGGTGGCTTTCACCTGTAAGACAGAGAAACCAGAGGACTCCTAAGGTGATTTTCTGGATCCCATTGGATGTGTCCAGGCTTGTTAATGTGGCAACTCTGCCTTGTTTCCTAATCTGGTGATGACATTGCCATGACAGATCCTTCTTTCAGCTACAAGTCTCTGCAACTTGACATCTCATTAGGATTTCCACAGCCTCAGGCAAAAGTTTGGTGTTGTCCCAGCAAGACATCTGAACTAACTCCATAAGATTCAGTGGATGCAACGCTCTCTCTTGATGTCCTCAGGTCCAGAAGGTGTCCTTTTAACCTTTCTGCTAGGCTTGTTGTTGCTTTTTTAACTCCAGGAGGCAGATTTTCAAAGGACTTTGCTGTGCCCAGCAGTTCTAAGGATAATTTTGCAGGAGAAGTCAAAGCTCCTTGATGGGTTTGGGTCACCACTTGGCTTGGCAGGGCTTGGGAGGATGACAATCCAACCTAGCTCATCCTTGAAGCCTGGCTCTACAAAGCACAAAAGGATTATAAAATTGCTAATGAGGACTCTGCATGGCTTTGGGGATAAAAAAAACCTCTTTTTCAAAGCAATCTCGTTGTAAACAAGATTTTTTTTAGCCTCAGTAAACGGGCATTAAGTGTTGTGAACTTGGAAATGGTGAAACTGAAGTGTAAGGGGTAAGATTTAGGGTAAACTCCTGTCCTGGCCAAGCTTCATTACCTTTGTGCAAGCCATTAATTCAATAAAGCAATGTAGCAGATCCATTTCTGCCTCATTTTCAGATGCTATCATATGTTTTCCTTGTATGCTGAATAAGGTATGAGAAATGTTGAGTGGATGGAAAGCTGGCAAGGGCTGAGAAAAAAAAACCCAATATTTAAAAAAAATGACATATAAAATTGACCTTCTTAAGAGTGTGGGTTGATGGAAGGGGAAGAGCTGCTGGGATCAGATGGGAGGTTAAATTTGCATTATTCTGGCAAACCTGACAGCATTCAAAGCTGGACATTCTCCTTCAAAACTGAGCCTGAATAAACTGAGGAAATGTGGTCTCTATAGAGAGAAATGGTGTTGCTCTTGGTCTGGGGTAGATGTTCTGCTCTGAGGATCTGGTATGGCAGTGATTAGAAGCAGGGTAACCTGGTTTTGCCCCACAAATGGGTGATTAATGGGTGAGCTGTCAAATCTGGCAACAGCCTCTGCAGCTTCATGAGAAGGTTTTCATTTTAAGCACAGAATGCCATAGCTGGGTGGTAGCAGGCTTTGGCTAAAGCTTCTTGGAAGAAGATAAGATCAGAGTTCTGATTTTACAGCCTCTACAAGTGATAGCTGACTTCTTGAAAGTGGTGGATGTGCCATTGATTGAAGCTTAGGACTGGAGATGCCTCCTCCATCTGAAGGCTCCTTGGTACCAGCTGGCCAGGCCCTTCACTGGATTTTTTTATACCCTTTTTTTCATGCACTTTACTGGATTTATTTAGTTTGCTTCATGCATGGCTGGGGTACAACTGATATGCATCTTTAGTTGTGGTGTAGAACCCCTCACTAGAGCTGGAAGCCCCTGGAGCCACCTGTACCCTTGGTGGTGGAATTCTTGTTGAGTTGATGTGGGGAGATGAAGCCATGGGCAATGCTTTTCCATCTCTGCTGCAAGCCACCAAGGCAAAGCAAATAATAAGCAGATCTAAAGCTATACAAATGTTAAGCTGAGGTCTAGCAGGCACTGCTGCTTTGGATGTGTCCCTGGAGCATCATGCCCAACACTCAGCTTCACGCCAAATTGTTAACAACACCCAGGCCACAAAAGCAGAGAATAATGGAACTACTGCTGTATGTTTTATGGGTGAGTAATTAAAAGCTGGCTTATGCTCTTGGCCTCACAAGTAAGAATAACTTGCAGCAGCTTAAGCCCTGCCTGCTACTGTGAAAGTTTTTCTCAGTGCTCCTTTGGTGCCAGTGATGTCCATCAGAAGGTTTGGGTTTCCAGAGCTGCTGGGCAGGCTTTGCTCCTTCAAATCAACCACCTCCCAACAGCAAAGAGCTTTTCCAGTTGAACAGCACGGGACTTACCAAATGTACTTTGGCCAGCTGAGTGTTCCTGAGGAGGGGAATGGGTGAAATGAAGATTCCTGTATGATGCAGAAAGGCAGGAGCTGTGCTGGAGCTTCTTGTCTCATCTGTCTTGACACTGTCCCTTGGTATAACTCTTGGCTTCCCAAGCTGCTCTTCTGGCCTCATGGCTTCAAACCTGAGTTTTGGATCTCCTTCAGTCCTTCTATCTCCTGCTGCTTCATATCTTTCCTTTTTTTTTTTTTTTTTCCCCTACTAGCTCCTATTCCTCATTACCTTCTCCTTGCCCCATCCCCGCTTCCAATTTTACTCAGCAAAACCAAACCCCTCAAGTCTTAAATTCTAAAATCGAAGGGTTGTTGAGCATATGCAATTTAGCTTTTTTTCCCCATTATTATTATTCCTTCTCCTCTCAAAAGGCTTATAATTTGCCTGGATTTTCAGCGATGACAAAAATGAAATTTTTTGTCACACAAAAAGCTCTCCCCTGCTCATTAATGTCCCAGTCCTAAACCCTGAGTCCAAGGCTTTAAGAAAATAAAATAAAATAAAGAAGCCACCAGAAACTGAACAAAACAATGTGTTTATTCCCATGCTGCTTTCTGAGAAGCAGTTGAGTTCCCATGTTCCAAAACAGCTCTGCCCGAGGCAGCCCTGGCTGGCTGGGATGCAAACTCCTATCTTGAACAGCCAGGACTTGGTGAATTTATAAGGAACTGAAAACAGCCCTGAGAAGGGTTAGTTATAGTTAGTTATATTGTCTAAAGATGGAGTCTTGGAAGGGAGATGCTCAAAAGTCTCCTAAAAAATATAAATTGAAATAATCATCATGATAATAAAAACCCCAAGTCGTGCCCAATTCCCCTAAGAACACCAAGAATTAACTCTGACACAGCCCCTACATCATTCCTCTTGAGTAGATTCCCCCCTTCTTCTTGCCTCCACCACAAGGAGCCAACTGGAACCAGTCTGAGTCTCTTTTCTCCCATGGGTGCATCTCGGGGGTCAGGGGCCGTGTGGTCCTCCCTGAGATCCCAATCAGAACCCTGGGAGAACATTGGCAGCTGGAGAACATCCCCTGACACCACCACCCTCTGGAAGCAGCAGGACAACAAGCCCTGCTTGATTTTTTCCAAGAGCTGCCTTCAGCCCACTTTGTAATTAGGACAATGAGGAGTTTGTATCTCCAAAGCTTTTAATTGTTGATTTATTTTTAAGAATGGGTGTGATTCAATAATTAAGTTTTTTTTTTTCCAAAACTTCATCTCCTACTGGCTGTACCTTAAGGAATAAGCTTGGTGTTGACCTAGTGGTTCTTTCAATGGAAGGCTGGAGTTGGCTGGCTTGGGTTTGAATGTATTTTTAGTGATGTTCTACCAGTGTCTGGGTTCTCCAGACTTATTCCTTGGCCTCTCTGTCCAGCTCATGGTGTCTTCTCCTCATCACCCAATGATCCATCCCTTCTGTTCAACTCTTCCAGGATTTCCTGGCCACCACAGATCTCTCATATTTTGCCTACAGCCTCTGAGGTCCAGCTTTTGTCTGCTCCACTATCCACCTCCTAGATAAGAAGATTGCTTCCTGATCTAGATGTGGATTTTGGTTTTCCACATGGTGAGCTCCTTGTGGGGTTTCACTGGGCCAGTGCTCAGGCAAACTGGCAAATGATGCTCTGAAAAAGAAAGTTGGAAGCTGAGCCTCTTAGGAGAGCCTCATGGCTTCGAAATGGGGGTAGCTTTGCTTTCACCTCCAAAATTCAATAGATGGAAGAAACCAAATGACCTGGTCCTGCAGTGCCTTGAGGAGCAGCTCTTAGATTGGGTACCAGCACTTGGTACCATCTGTGTCATGGGTGCTGCTTGATGCTCTCCAGAATCTCTGGAGAGGATGGGGGTCTGTGCAGCACAAATATTTCCCCATGAGACAGAGAAAGGGAATTCCCATGGCAAAATGTGATTGCCAAACATCTAGAAGGAGTTCCTGAGGCTTGGTCCAGGAGATGGGTGGCTTTGTCCCCTGCTCAAATTCCAGCTCAGTTCTGCCTGCTTGAAGCTGTGAGGTCTTGGGTAGAATTTGGTGACCCTGGGCTGTATGAATGGTGATCTGGATCCTGCTGTGCTGATGTTGGACTCTTCCCTTCTGCCAAAACTGGTGGCAGGTGGGATGCAGGTGCTGTTTGAGGCCTCTGGGAGGAGATGATGTCTGTGCCTGTAACCCTGCCCCTGCCTCCCAGTTGCCATCCAGATAAAAATGAACTGGAGAGGCTTCAAATGGCACGAAGGCACCAGAGTCCCTCAGCCTCCCCAGCTTTGCAGATGGGAGAATGTGAGGCTGACGTGGGTTTGGAGGAGTCTGAAAGGAGAAGGCTGCTTTGATATTGAAATATGCATCCAGGGAGGGGGTGGGAGGTGCTGTGTGTCTTGGAGGAGAATACAAGTTTGTTTTCCTTGCTTGGGTGATGGCTCGACCACCACTTGTGGCGTGAAATGTGAATTTTGGAGAGCCAAGAACAGAAGTGGCTCCAGTGACTGGAGGCAGATGTGGGGTGGGGTGTGCAGTCTCCAGGCTCTGGTTAAGGAGCTCTGTGTTAGGGCTTGGACATAAAAACCCCAACGAGGGATGCACATCTTCAAACATTTACAAGAAAAACGTTTGAGGGGCTGCAGAGTGTTCAGAGAAGGGAATGGAGCTGGGGCAGGGTCTGGAGCACAAGGAGAAGGTTCTGTAGAACTTCTGAGGAGCAGCTGAAGGACCTGGGGGGGTTCATCCTGGAGTGATGGGATGAGGGGAGAGCTTCTGGCTCTCTGCAACCCCCTGAGAGGAGGTTGGAGCCAGGGGTGGTCAGGCTCTGCTCCCAAGGAACAAGGGATGGGACAAGAGGAACTTTTGGCCTCAAGTTGTGCCAGGGGAGGTTTAGGTTGGAATTTAGGAACAATTTTTCGCTGGAAAGGGTTGTCAGGGCCTGTCCCAGGCTGCCCAGAGAGTCCCCATCATCCCTGGAGGGATTCCCAAGCCCTGGAGATGTGGTGCTGAGGGCCATGGGGCAGTGGTGGCCTTGGCAGTGCTGGGGGAAGGGCTGGAGCTGTTGATCTGAAAGGTTGGATGGGGCTTGGAGCACCCTGGGCTGGTGGGAGGTGTCCCTGCCCATGGCAGGGGGTTGGAACTGGATGGTCTTGATGGTCCCTTCCAACCCAAACCAGTCTGGGATTGTATTGTGATAATTCTGTGATTTACGAGTCAACTTTCAGGGCAGATGAAAGTGGAGGGGAAGAAAAAACAGCTTTATCTCTCATGAAGGTAAATTACCTGTAATAAGGGTATTATGTGACCATGTCTGATGGTCCTGTTGAGTGTTTGGAAATTTCTGGTGGAAATATGAGGTATTTGGTGTTTGAAACAACTTTCTGAGACGTGGCTATGTTACCAGGGAATTGTCTCAATATCAAGATAGTGGTTTCATCTGAGCACTTGAAATTGAATTTCACTTCAGGCCTCCCCCCCAGGGAAAGGTCTTGTATCTATTGCACAGCACATGGAACAACTTCTCTGATACCTGACATTCCCAGAGGGCAGCTGAGCCTTTGGCTCAACCCCATGGATTATTCCAGCAAGAATCTTCCAACCAAACCCAGCCTGATCCATTGAAATCAGCTTTTCCTTCATGCATTTGGGGCTCTTCTCTTGAATGCTTCCCCCAGCCTTCTGGTCCCTCGTCTCCTGAGGATGATGAAGGGCTCAGCATTGTGCATCCTGGGTCCTGCAGTGTTGCAGACCAGAGGTGTTCCTTGTTTTCTGCCTCCTCCATCAGTGCTGGCACGGCTTTGGGATGCTCATCCCTGACTGTCAGTGCTCCTCACCTGCAAAATGAGGGACAATGACTGCATTAAAGGAGGTTTTTAATTTTTTTTTCCATAGCAGGGCATCCCCATGGTTGAGTACAGGAGGGTTGAGCTGTCTGGGGTTGGACATCTTGCAGGAATGAGCCTGGAGTCACCTAACACACTCAGAATGTGTCAGCCTGAACCTTTCCTTCCATCTTTGGTGGTGATGGTTCTCTCAATCCAAATGAACTTTGGGATGAAATGCTAAATGAGGCTTCAAAAGCCAATTTCTTAAGCTTAAAGCACTGCAGAAGTCATGCTGGCTTATGAGAGAGGTCTGTATCTGCAAACATCCCCCCACCAAGTCTTCTCCCACATGGAGTAAAAAAAAAAAAATCCAAAGTTAACCCTTGGGATAAACGCCCCTTGTCACAACTGGAGGAGGGATTTCTCTCTCTCCAAGGCACTGAGTGGTTTATCCCTACAGATGCTCTCCCTGGGGAGGCAACTTGGTGATTTGGAGCAGATTTTGAGAGCCATTTGAACGTGGGCTAAAATGTCCAGCCTCAGATCTGATAAACTTTTAGCTGGGAGCACGAGAAAACAAACTCAGAACTTCTCCATCGGCCATCTGAGAGGGCAGGAGTTCAGGACCACTTCAGAGGGGTTTTTTCTCCTTTCTTTTTCTTTTTTTTTTTTTTTTTTTTTTTCTTTTTGTCAAGCTGTCCTGCTTAGGGCTTGGATGGCCAAATGGTTCTGCAAGCCTGTAGGCTAAGGTGGTGGTGCAGAGGAGGGATGAGAAGGAGGCTGCGATAATGATGTGTGAGGTTGGCAAGGCTGCAAGGGCTAAATGGTGTGTGTAATCTCACAGGAGGCTTTGCTATGAAACAACAGATGTCCTAGCAAGGCCAAGAGAGGAACCTGAGCCAGAACTGAGCAGAGCAAGACCAGAAGTACCTATCTTGGACTTGGGTTTCTTGGCTTCCAAAAGCGTGGTGCTTGGGGTCCCTTCCTCAACGCTCTTCTGGCTGGACGAGCATGACACCCCCAGAAAAAACCATGAAAACCCCAGAAAAAAGCCTCTGACACTCCAGGGAACTTGTGCTGGGAGATGTCAGCTCTTTTTATTTTTTTTTTTTATTATTATTTATGGGGGAAGCAGAACTCAGCTGCAATTAAACTCAGTCAAATTCAAGATGTGCAGACCAGGGATCCTATGGTGCAGGACAAAGCAGGGCATGCTGTGCCATGTGTTCTGCTGGGCTTGCCTTTCTTATTAAATGATTTAACAGAAGGAAGACATCACCCTCTCAGCATTCCCCTCTTTTGTCTGGAAGAGTTAAATGTGCAGCACAAAACCAATCCAGCCCAGCAGAATGACTGCCTTGAGTGCAAAGGAGAAATCCATTTGCTTAAATGGTGGCTTTCTAGGTGGTTTTGCAGAATGCCTCTTTCTCTCTCAAAAAAAGACACTTTTGTGTTGCTGAAGGGTTTTTTTAGATGTGGCAAAGCCAGTCTGGACAAATTCAAGGTGTTAATAGTGTGTGACCTTGCTATAGACTGTATTAAAGTGGAGCTTTGGCAGGGGGGTTGGACTGGGTGATCTTGAAGGTCCCTTCCAACCTCAAACCAGTTTGGGATTCTGGGAGAGGAGGAAGGGTCCCACAGACATGGCTGGGACTGAAGACACCCTCGTTTTGCTCCTGTTACTCTATTCCCCTCTTGAATGTGAATAGGTAAAGCCAAGTGGCTTTATTTCTGCCTCGGTTTCCTCCAACCCTTTTTGGGGGTCACCTCCTCAGGAGCTGCTGAAAGGACAAACCCTTTGGGGACACATTTCTGCTCTCGTGGCCTCATTCCCAATAACCAAGTGCAGCCTTTGGGGATGTCCTTGGACTTGGGTGATTTGATTTTATTTTTTTTCTCCAAGCTGAGACAAAAAGAGGTGGCATTCCCTCTCCAAGAGCTGCCAGGACAAACATCTTCCCTGGCTGACAGAGCCAGGAAGCTGCCGAGTGAGCGCTTCCCCTCAGAGCTCCTTCCGGAGCCACAGGGTCATCCTGCTTGGGGACTCCAGGTCCTTTCCCAGTTCTGTTTTGGAGAATCCATGAGGCACAACCCTGGGGAACTCTTGCAGCATTGGGCTGCTGTGGTGGAAGAAGAAAAACCTCTTTTGGGTTAGGATGAAGCACGGTCTGCTGGAGGTGAGGGGGTTGCGTGGTGGTGGAGTGGAGCGTGGTCATGGTCTGCCTGCTCTTGGGAGAGGTGGTGATGGCACTGGTTTGGGATGGGGAGGCTGGAAAATTGCTCAGCTTGTGTCTTTCTGCCTCCCCAGTTTGGGTACAGAGGTGCCAAGCAGGCTGGGAAGCAGATGGTGGGAGCTTGTCCTTGTGGGAGTTGACTCTTGTTGCTTTGGAACTCGTTATCCAAAGCCAGGTTGGATGGGGCTTGGAGAAACCTGGTCTAGGGGAAGGTGTCCCTGGCCATGGTAGAAGGTTGGAACTGGATGAGGACAAAGGTAGCTTCCAACCCTGTGGTTTTATTAACCTCATGAAGATAAAATTGCAAACACAGGGTAGTTGGGCATGAGGTCCCTCAGCCCTGAAGCTTGTGGGATGGATGGAAGAGGAAAGGCTTTGGGAATTCCCTGGGTAGCTCCAGCAGCTGGTCCTGCAAATCCCTTCATGCTCTTAGCACATGTATGTAGGCAGCAATCCTAAGTGATCATGCCTGGGTTTCTCAGCCCTCCCCAGCTCTTGGGAGCTTGGGTTGGCAAGGAACTGCTTTGTGAAAAGTGCTTGGAACCCACCCAAAAATTGCTGGTGTTGAACTCCTGGAGAGCTCCCAGCTCTGAGGAGCTGGCTTCAAAAGGATGAAGGTAGAAGAAGGTTGCTTTCATGTCTTCCTTTGCCAACAAACCATGTTCCAAAGCTCTAATGGTGTCAAGAGGAGGTTTTGGCAGCCTTGAGGGCTCTCCTGGATATTGAGGGTTACCTGGACATCTTGGATGTGGAGCTCCCTGTTCTCTTCTCCTGGGCTACCATGCTTTGTGCCTTCTTAAAAAAAAACCCAAACACTTCCAGGTGGGTGTTCAAATCCCCTCCTTTAGGAGCAGGGCTGCTCCTGCTTCATCAGCACCCAACTTTGGGAAGCCTTTGGTTTAGCAGCAATTGTCCAGTCAGGGTAATAAGTGGAAAATTGTTTCAGTCGTGGCTTGGATTCTGTGGTGCTCTCTGTTGCAGTGTTAATCAACTCTTTGTTTCACAGCTCCTGTGTTGTTACTGGGGCACAATTCACAGGGGGAATTGGAACATAAACTTGTGTTCCTGAGCCAAATTTTCTTAACCTACCTAAAATAGTCTGTGATATTCCTCCAGGGCACCACTGACTATCTCTGCTGCTGGAGATCAAAATATCACAGTAGGATCTCATCTTCCTTTGATTTAATGCCTCTTGCTTACTGGAATTGCAGCAAGTTTTCTGCCTCACTCAGATAATAATAGGAGGGAGGGAAGCATTGTCAGCTCTGGTGGGCAAGGAGAGGTGTCCTCAGGTGTCTTTGCTCCAATATTCCTTGAAATGTGGTTTGTCTTCCTTTGAAATGCTGTGATTCAAAATGCAGAGGGGTCTGTGATGCATCACTGGAGGGGTCAGAGAGGCCACAGGGAGGGTTGAGGTCAAAAACCCCCCAAATCTCCTGAAAATAAATAATAAAAAGATTCCAGTGAACCTGGGAAAGGACACCAGGAAAGAGACTGAGTGCAGCCCAAGGTGGGAAGTGAAGGGACATGATGTGTGGGTTTTATTCTGAAAGCTCTAGGAGAAGGAAACTGGGGCAGAGTGAGGAGGTGTGGAACTCCCTGCTGCAGGATTTTGGAGATGCTGAAATGCAGGTGACCTGAATGAAGACGTGAAGCCTCCTGTAGAAGGCAGGTGTGGTGCAGGTTATGGAGCAGAGAGGCTCAGCTCTAACTCTGAAGGTCTTTGGTGTCCTGGAGGATGCCCCAGCAGGACTCCCTATGGGCTGGGCTGGAGCCAGATCTCTGGTTTAGGTATTTTTTGGTAGCTCTTCTCTAGTCCAGGACACCAGGCTGGAGCCAGACTTTGCTGAGCAATGGAAGGAGCTGTTCTTAAGCTCTTGAAGTCCTTTCTTTGCACCATCACCAGCAATTCCCAGGATTTTCAGAGCTCATGTCCTGCCAGCAGCAGTGTCCCAGGCCCCAGCTTTCCCTGCAGGACCAGCACCTTGTGGGATGTTGGTGTGGGAAGTGTGGATGTTGTAAGGAGCTGGGTTGTGTCTTCAGCTGTCTGCATCCTCCTTTACATCCTCCTTTCTTCCTCAGTTCTTATCAACCTCTTCCTTCTGTTTTCCACGGGACTTGCTAAACTCTTTCCTCATGTTTTCCAACCCTTGTTGATGATGTTCCTAACTCTTCTCAAAGAGGAAATGTACCAGGTGAACTTCTCAGTCTCTCAGAAAGTCAAATAATAACCTTGAACCTGGCCTTGTGGGGTTGGGACACTGCTAGTTAAGGGCTTTTTTATCAGTGGGCTTGAAAGCACCCTGGTGACTCAACCCACAGCAGATGTAGGCAGTGATAAGTTGGATACAGACTGAAATAAACCACTAATTGTGCTAAACTGTGCTGAGCTGGAGCATCTACCTTCACCAAGAAGGGATGAGTTCTTTGCACTTGGCCAGGGCTTTCAGCTCTCTCCCATGGCTTGGGTCAGAGCTTGACTGAATTGGTTCTGGTGTTGGGATAGAAAGAGCCTTGTCCTTGGTGAGGACCCAAACTGGTTTTCCAGTCTGGTGCTGGGTGAGACTCAACTCAGATGTCACATCCAGGGCATTTTCCTGGGGGAGGGTTTGCTCCTGGGGAAGATACTCAAATTTAAATGAATGTTTCTTGCTAAGCCTCAGAGCACTGAATTTATCAGTGTGAGCTGAGACATGGGGATCTTCATCCCAATCTGTTGGGCTCCTTGTGTCCTGAGGAGGTGACAAAAGGACATGGTCTTCATCAACATGACCACAACTGGCTTTTAGTGCTTAGTTATCCACATAGCAGCTGCTTCCCAGTAGGGTCATGGGATAGTTCAGGTAGGAAACATCAGCCTCCCTCAGTTGTTCCCTTCAAATACTCTCATTACTTTTTCTTTTTTTTTTTTTTTCCTGTCAGTACACAGCCCGTGGGTAGCTTGGTCTGAAAGAAAGAATAAAATTGAATATCAGTTATCACCCAGGTTGGGGAGAGATGGACAACTCTTTTGAAAGAGATGCATGGCCAAGGAGGTCAAATATATGTGATGAAACTTTTACCTAAATATATCTAAATGTTTTAGGGAAGAGCTGTGCTGGCTCCTTACTGGGTAACATGAGGGCTTGGCATGTTCTTGGATAAATATAACAGATATACTACTGGGTTTTGACAAGGTATGGGGAGCTGGAAGGGGATGGAAGGTCAGAGTCTCAGGAATTTTGCTCTGGGAAAGGAATCATTGGATTTCTCCTTCCTTAAAGCTCAGAACATTGTGGAGTGGCACATCTTGAGGCCATCCCCCCCCTCAGCAGCATCATGCTTTGGTTGATTTAATAATATCAACTCTGTGACCCCAATTCCAGGTGCTTTTCTGGTTCCCTGCAGGTCTCGAGGTCTCAGTGCTCAGAAGCAAAAGGATCTGAGGCTGAGCAGGCTGTGAATAGTGGAGGTGTTGCTGGCTCTGAACTTCCAGTGTTCCCAAAAACCCAACTGCTGTCTGGCTTCCCGGGGGGTCAAAATATTCTCTTGTGGGAAAAGCAATTTCAGACCATTCTGAGCTTGAACCCTCTTCTCACCTCAGCCTCTTGGAGGTTTTCAGACACTGGAGGTTTTCAGAAGATTCATGATTTTTCTCAGTCTCTTTTTTGTTCCATCAGGGGAGAGGAGCAAAACCTTTAATTCCCAAGAAAATCTGACTTCATTTAGAGGCCAAGGGGTTGTTCTTTAGAGGGTGTTAAACCCACACAAAGGAATATTCCCTTTCAGCAGAAGCAGCCCCAGTTTTTTTGGCTGTTCTGGAGCTGTGAGATCAGAAGTGGCATCCAGGCTCCTTCTACCAACCCATCCTTGTGGCAACTTCCAACTGGTTGAACCCTTGTGAGACTCTGACAACTCCTTCCCCAAAAAAAACCCAAACAAGAAAACCAATGCAAAGGAAGGTGCAAACAGGGTGCAAACAGGGTGTTGTAACAAAGGAGCTGTGCTCCTGACATGTTTTACTTACTTTTTGGGTGTAATCCCTTGCCACATCCCAGGACTTCTTGCTCACTGGAAGGCTGGGAAAAGGGCAGGGCACATGGGAGCTCCCCAGAGGAGGAAATTGCTGTCAAATTACTCTCTGCCTTAATTTCAGCCTTTTCTACCTACTTCCTCAGGATTCCTAGCCAGGAGCCAGCCTGTCTGCACAAGGCAACCCTCTGAATGGATGGTACCATGCCAGCCCTTCTGGAGGTGGCTTTTTGAAGTCTACTTGTTATCTTCAGCTAGGACACCCAAAAAGAAAAAAAAATAAAAATCAAAATCTAGATGTGAAGGACAAGGGGGGAGGTGTTGCAATGCAGCTGCCTGCAGAACAGGATCTGCAGCTTGGCATAACCCAAGCCTGGCGTGGAGAACAGCTTTGAATGCAGCTCCCAAACTGGCAAATAATTTTCCTTTTGGTGTATCCAGCACGTTTCTGCTCGTTCTTGGTAAAAGCCCCTCCAAAGAGATTGATGCTTAAGTATTTCGTGTATTTCTGCAGCCTCAGGTGGAGAAGAGGGAAGGGCAGAACCCATGAAGTGTGGCTGTGCTGTCTCAAACATAAATTAAATTTTAATGGAGTCCCAAAATCTTTTAATTGAGGCTTCCAAGCTTGGTTGGACACTTTGTGGGTTCAGGGTTGTGCCTGAATGTGCCCGTTTAGATCTGTGTGAGCTGCAGGTACCTGGCTGGGTGACTGATTCTTGGTTAGAAAAACTTGGAGGTGCCTTGGGGTGTTTGTGTCTGAGCTTTGTTATTCAGAAATAACAGAAATAATTCAGAAATTAACCCAATGCTGAGCATCTTGCATCCCTTCACACATAGGAAATCTTCCCTGTGAAGAAGGAATCTTCTTCTGGCACAGGACTTATGGTAAGACACTGAATTTGGAGATGAAAAACAACTTTTCTCTCCCAGCTCTGCTATAAAAAAAACCAAAACAAATCCACCAAATAAACCCCTTGCTGGCTGTATGGCAACCTTTGGGTTTTTCCCAGTTTGTGGAGGAATAACCTTGTCCTGGGAGAGGATGATGGGCTGGTTCCATGCAGGAAGCTTTGAGTTGATGGCACCTAAGATGCAGCTTCACAGCATGAAGTTGTGTCACCCATGAGGGGTGATGGGCACAAGTTGCTCCTGGGGAGGCTCAGATTGGGCACAAGAGGAAAATTTTTCACTCTGAGGACATCCAGACATGGGAATGGTCTCCCAGGGGAAGTGGTGGATCTCCTCACTCTGGAAAGTTTGAAGTCTCAGCTCCTGGGGTGCTGGGACATCTCATAGGGACAATTATATGGGAAGGGTTGGAGCAGAGGATCCTTGAGGTCCCTTCCAACCTGAAACTCTGATTCTCTGATTATTTCCATGAGCCAAGAGAAGAGAAACTTGGGTGTGTGCTTGAAGGTTTCTTGTGGTGCCATCAGACTCTTTCCAACTTGATTTTTCTCCTTCCCCACTAGGAGCAGTGAGCAGACAAGGTGACACCAATACTCTGCCATTTAATGGGAAAATCTCATTACATGAGTCCTGAGCTGCTTCAGCAAGGGCTTGATGTACCCAGTTCTCCAAGGTGGGGATGCTGCTGGTCCAGACCAGTTTGAAAGGCCAAGTGGTGTCTAATAGCTTGCAGAATGAAGTCAGGTTTTTTTTTAACATCAAAAAAACTTGGGTTTTGTTTAATCTGACAGTGGGATGGGTAACTCAGGATTCCAACCCCCTGAATTTGCTGCTAAGAGGTGCTCCCAATGCTTGTGCTGGAGTGATGGGCAGCACTGTGGACCAGCAGCCTAAACCACAGGGGTGATGATGATGATGATGATGATGATGAAGAACCCTCTGCAACCACTTTGCCCCCCTCTGTGTGGACAGGAGGGAAAGCTGGGGCTGTGTCTTCAGGCTGTGGCTCCTGCAGTTTGTTCTGCCACTGGCTGTCAAGCAGCTGATTAAGCTTTTGATTAATGAGAGCTCATTTAATGGCCTGTGCTTCAGTATGTGCATCCCCAGCTACTGCTTTCATGCTCTAATTAGCTCTGAAAGGTTTGCTTGGAAATGGGAGCATTTCCATCCCATATCTTCAGGGGTGAAATGGAAATCAAAACCCAGATCACCTCTAAGTTAGTGACTTTATAAAGGAAGGAAATGCTCTGTGCTAGAGTCTCTCTTACAAAGAAAAGTGATGAAGGTGGCAAATAGCTCCTGGCAGCTCTACACTTGTCCCTTAGGGTCCCCAACCACACTGACACAGGTGTGCAAAGGGTTTTGTCCTCCCTGTGCCACTGAACTGTGTTGATGATGGTTGGACTTGATGATCTTGATGAGGTTCCTTTGATCATGGGGGCTTGGGGTAAATATTTACATCCTAGGATGTTGTGTGATCCAAGTGGTTGTGTTGGGCAAGGGACTTTGCAGGTGTGTGCTGTGAAGGTTGAAGGTTTTTCCTCATTGCATCTCTAGATGTTGCTGAGTGTTCCTGGTTTTTATCCCTCGCCCTCAGTTGTGTAATTCTTGATTGCTCTGTTCCATGGCATAGCTCTGGTGTTGGCTGAGGAGAAGGACTTGGGGGTGCTGGTGGATGAGAAGTTCAACACGAGCCATCAGCAGCCCAGAAAGCCAACAGGATCCTTGGCTGCATCAGGAGAAATGTGGGCAGGAGGTTGAGGGAAGTGATTCTCCCCTCTACTCTGCTCTGCTGAGACCAAACCTGGAGTACTGGGTCCAGTTCTGGAGCCCATATTCCAAGAAAGCCATGACGTGCTGGAGTGTGTCCAGGGAAGAGCCATGAGGATGATCAGAGGGCTGGAGCATCTCTCCTGTGAAGACACTGAGAGAGTTGGGGTTGTTCAGTCTGGAGAGGAGAAGGCTCCAAGGAGACCTTATTGTGGCTTTCCAGTGTCTGAAGGGGCTACAGGAAAGCTGGGGAGGGACTTTTTAGGATGTCAGGGGGAATGGATTCAAAATAAAGGTGGGTAAATTTAGATTAGATATTAGGAAGAAGTTCTTCACCATGAGGGTGGTGAGACCCTGGCACAGGGTGCCCAGAGAGGTGTTTGGAAGCCCCATCCATCCCTGGAAGGTTTTAGGGCCAGGCTGGATGGGGCTCTGAGCAACCTGATTTAATGGGAGGTGTTGGCAGGACCTGGATGATCTTCAAGGTCCCTTCCAACCCTGAAAATTCTGGGGTAATTTGATGACATCACCTGGATCTGCTGCTCCAGTCTGTCCTCAATGTCATAACAAGTTCAGCTGAGGCTTGGGTAAGGACCATCATCTATTTCTCCATCCATTAGTGCTCTGACAAGAACCAAATAAGCACCAGGTTGAACTCCTGGTTGTCAGCAGGTTGCCTCCAGCAGCAGTTAAAATACTGATATTGAGTTGTGGCAAGCTGGAGGAGGGGGAGATGCTGGGCTTGCAAGTGGCTGAAGGAGTCACTAAGATTTTTTGGGGTTGGTTTGCTTTATTTTTTTCTTTAAATTGTACTCTTGCACACACACACACAAAAAAAAAAAAAAGTCTGGCAAGTGTTTTCTCTACTGAAATCAATAATCTGTGCTCTGAGGCTGAACTGTGGCTCTGTGCAAATCTGTTGTGCCTCTCTCTGGATACTTCATAGAGCTCCAACATCATTTATGAGTAGTTTTGGTGTTTTGGGTTTTTTTGTTTGTTTTTTTTTTCCCAGGATGTTCTCTCCATAGAAACCAAAGCAGTGGGAAAACCATCTGGTGCTCAATGTCACCTCTTGGGTGACTTCAGGCCTTGGCAATCCTGCTGTGATGTCCCTGTTGATGTTGGTGCTCAGGCATCTGCTGGTAGGAGGGAGATGAAGCCCAAGCTCTTGGGTCCTTGGTTGACCAGAGCTAAAGGGTCCAGGGAGCAATGATCCAGGCAGAGACACAGAGTCCTGCTGCTAATGAGCCATGAAATAGAGATGAGCTCCATGGAGATCTCCTCTGTTTAATTGCTGCAGGAAGGTAAACTGACACTGGGCTGGTAAAGTTGCAGGCTAGAGCTTAAGCTACTCTTGGGAGGTGGATTTCAATCCCCTGCTCCCTTAAGAGTTTTCCTTTATAGGAAAATAGCCAGGAGCAATGTTCCTTCAAATCCTGGTTGGAATCTGGGTGGAGCATCCTCAGGAGGTTCAAGAGTAAGAAGTCCCCATGGGGTTGCTGCTCTCTCCACCATCTCCTTTGGCTCTCTTCAGCTCTCCGACCTTATTTAGGTTTGATGCACCTCTCCTACAAGAGGTTGAAAGTCTTGAGAGGGCATTTGGTGCATTATAGGTCTCCAAGGAGCATCCCTTGCTCCTGGGCACACAGGAAGGGGATGGCTTTCTCACCCTGTGGTCCTGGTGCCTTCCAGGGATGGCCAAGTAGGCTCTAAGCAAGTTTTGGCCCTCAGGGTCTTGGAGAAGAACAGGATTCCCTGCTGACCAATGGGGTCAAGAGAAAAAAACCCGGGTGGTGTCAATGTCCAACACATAAACCCTTCATCACACCTTGGTGTTCAACCCTTCTGGCTCCTGCCCCACTCTCAGGTGTGGGATCTTCCCATGGACAAGACCTTCCAGGTTTTGTTAGGGAATTCTTGTTCCTGCTGCTCCTCTAGAGGCAAGACACACTTGGAAATCCTTTCCAAGGAGCAAAAGGCTTATTCCTGCTGCTACCCCCTGCTCTTTAGAAAGGCTGGAATGGGAACTTAGCTGTCAGATCCCCTCCAAGCTGCCATTCCCTCAGCTCCTCTCCAAGAAGATGATGTCTGGGTGAGAGCTGCCCCCTTTAAATACCCCCTGGAGGTGACACCACCTTTGTCCCAGGGAAAATAAATGATGTTTTGGGGCATGGAGAGTCGATGTGTCCAGGGTAAGGACTGTCCAGCAAACACAGCCATGATGTTGGAGCCCTTGGTCCAACTTGCACCTCCCTGTCCCAGCCAGTGGTAACACAAGTGTTGTCCTGGTAGAACCTTGATGCTGATGTGACTTTGGCCAGGGAGTTTTTTTCTGCCTTCAGCTCTGGCAGAGCAAGCTGGAGAGCCTGCCTGCCTTCCCCACCTCCTACCAGAGCCAGGACATCACCATCTGGGTGCCATCTGACCTCAGCAGCCCTTGGGTTTGGGCCCCAGCTCTGGTCCTTGCTGGCCCTGTGGAGCTCCAAGCATCTGCAGGAGGGAGGTCTGGGAAGGAAGGAGACAAAGGAATGAGTATTTATGTATTTCTTTATCAAATATAACTTTTGTTTGTGGCTTTGCTGGGGGTTGGAGCTGGGAAAAGGTGATAACTGCTGGACTCACCCCAAGGTCTCCATCTGCAGCTGCTCAGCCTGCAAGGTGATTGGTTAAAATATGGATATATAATAGTATTCTGAATAATAATACTCTTCCAGAGAATTCCTTGAATCTGGTGTCTCCAACCAACCTGGCTCAGATGATTGTACCCAAACAACTTCCAATGTTCTCTGGACCAGGGTCCTGGGTGCTGCAGGGAGAGTAAAGATCCCTGAGGCAGCTGCTGGTGATGGGCTCAGCACTCCCAAGCCCCTTCCAAATGACACAGAATTCCAACTGGAGCTGCTCCCCAGTGGTTCCCTGCCCTTGGAAAGGGGGGGTTCCCACCAGGACTCTGTGCTCCCTCTGCTGTGCTGCAGCATTTATTGCAATGGTCCTCCTGCAGCTCCTGGTTCCGAGTGGACCAAACCATGGGAGATGGGATTGGGAAGCTAAAGAACCTTTGGCTGGAGTTGCAGGCAAGGCAGCAAGGAGGTAGGAGAGGATTTAAAGAGTTCAGGACATGATTAAGATAAAAAAAACCCAACTGACTGCAGGTATGGTGGTGCTTGATCTTGTTTTTAAATCCCATCAGCATCCTTTTGGCTTTTTGTTTAGAATTTTTGTGTAAAGAGTCCTTGGTTTGGAACACTGCAGGGGGCTTCTCTTGGGTCCTGAGGGAGATGGCACTTAGCATTTGAGGCTGGAAAATAAGTATTATCTCAAATCAATCTCTATAAAAGTAAATTAAAATAACCTAGGTATTAAATAAGGATGAAAACTCTCTTCTCCAGGATCTGCTGGATCTCAAGCCTTCAGATTTTGCCAGGGGGTTTCCCACTTCCACTTGTAGTGCTATCAAAGTCTTCCTATATGTTGTGGTGTTTGGGGTTTTTTTTCTGGACGTGGTTTGCTGATTTTTGAGGGTGCAGAAGGATTGCTCTGGACCTGCTGCCTTGACCCCTTAGCACAAAGTCTTGATGATTTCTTCCCTAAGATGGATTTAGCTTTCTTTAACCCCCTCTTTGCCCTTAAAATCTGAATTTCCCAAGTTGTTTGCAGCACCTCAGACACTTTGGGGGAAGAAAAGATGGGGAAATGTTGAAGCAAAGCAGCCTGAGCCCAACCTTTATGCACTAGAGCAATTTATCCACACCCTGCAGGCCATGCAGATGTCCTCTTGCCACCCTCCACTTGTCACCTTGCTTTTCTTTCAGCAGAGGAGAGTGAAGTTTTATTCATTCACCACTTCCCCAGCTCCTCCTTGGTCAGAGCTCCTGGGGGGGAGCACTTGCATCCTTCTGGGAGAGGGATTTTGAGCAGGGAGGTAAAAAAAAAAAGCAACACCAAAGCTTGTTGGGGCTTTGAGTGAAACAAGAGTGGCTGGGGAACCCCCACTATTAAAAAAAAAAAAGCAGCTAAGTCTCTATGAACTTAAAAAAAAAACCAAACCAAACAAACCCCCAAAAAACCAAACAAAAAAACCCAAAACAAACAAAAAAAACCCCCCAAAAACCCCAAAACAAAGCCCAAAAACCCCACAAACCAGGCACATTTCTGGTTTTTTCCTTTGTTTTTTTTTTTTTAAAGCAAAGGCTGTAGGTTGGAGACCTCCACCCTAAACCTGCTTTTAAACACTTCATGGTCGTTGCTGCTTGGTTTTTGTAAAGGAACTCGAGGTCCTTGGCTCTGCTGTGCCCCAGGGATTTATCCTGCATCCCAGCTGCCTGCTTGCCACCCAAATTTAATCACCCAGCCCTGGTTATTTCAGAGGAAGCTTGGAAGAGGACAAGAAAACCTCTATGGGTAGTGGGACCCCACGATGTACAAGGTGTTTTACTGGGAGAAAAAAAAAGCTTTCCCAGCCCTGATGCTCTGAAGTTAGCAGGAAAGTTGGCAGGTGAGATGCTGCAGGAGCTTCGTACCCTTAGGACAGGGAAGGATGATTTTTATTTATATTAATTGGAAGCCAAGCTCCTCAAAATAAGTGGGAGAAGAGGGAGAAATAACTTGAAATATTTAGCGTGTACCTGGGGTTGTGCCGGGGGTGCCCGGGGCGGGCACTAGGACCCGGGCGGGGTGTGACACCGCCCCCCCTCCCCCCCTTCTCCTCCACTTTCGGTATTTTTTTATTATTAATTTCAATTTTTTAATTTATTCTAAACCCTCTTTTTTTTTTTTTTTTCCCCTCTCTATGGCGAACGGGGGTGGAGGGGGGGGAAATAAATAAAGAACCCCCGACCTCCTCCTTTCGAAACCGCAAGAAAGCTCCGAAAAGTGCGGAGATGGAGCAGAGGGGATGAGAGGGAAAAGCCGGGCAGCCATGGCAGCCAGACGGGTGTTTCACCTCCAGCCATGCGGTGAGGGGTACAGCTGGGTTGGGGGGACACAAATATCAGGAGTTTTAGGGGACCCCTTCCCCTAATCCTTTTTTTTTTTCCCTTTTTTTTTCTTTTTTGGCCGGGATGTGCGGGCTGGATGGGATGGGGTGGTTGATGGGGGGATGCTGCATCCCCCTTTTTCCTCTTGGCAATGTGCTTAGGGGAGGTTAGAGATTTGGGAAAGCTTCGGTTTGAGTCGTTCTTTAATTTATTTCTTTTAATTATTATTATTATTTTGTGGTGGGGAGGTTGGGGACGCCCCGGAAATTTTGGGTTCCTTGGGATGTTCGCGCAGATGCAGCGTGAAAAGAAGACCCGAGGGTGAGGAGGAGGGGGGGTAAAGGAGGGATGTGAAGCTCGGTGGGTTGGTTTTGGGGTTGGTTTTTTATTTTTTCCTTTTTCTTGCAACTTGTTGATCCCGAAGTTGGGGCAGCGAGCGGTGTCCGCTCCGCAGCTTTGCTGGCGGCTGCCTGACTTTGGGTGGGTAATGGTGTAAAAACCCTAATAAAAAAGGCAGAAAAACCCCCAAAAGTGCAGCTACAGCCTTAAACTAAACCGGTGTGATGGGTTTGGGATATGGAGTGCGTTGGCAAAACCCCGAGCGATGTGGTTTTTGGGTGGTTTTTTTTTTTATTTTTTTTCTTTTGAAAGCGTGGGTTTAAAAGTGCTTTGAAAAGGGTGATTTACACTAAAATGTTGGGTTTTAAAGTTATTTTTCTGAAGTGCCTCCGCCTTTAGCAAAGGAAGCACTTCCTTAATCAGCATGGCTGCGACCGAGCTGCTTTAACATGAAATTAAATGACAGGGACTTGAGGGGGGGGGGAAGGAAAGTTTGGTTGGTTGGGGAGTAAAAGCAACTGTAGGTGGCACAACAGCTTTGCTGCCTAAGGAAAGCCTGGTCCTGAAACTTCTCCTCAAGATCTTCTCTTCGGGACGATTCTGCCTTTTTTTCCTTTTTTTTTTTTCTTTTTTTCTGCCCCTTTTCTTGCCCCCTTTTCTTGCCCCCTTTTCTTGCCCCCTTTTCTTGCCCCCTTTTCTTGCCCCTTTTCTTGCCCCTTTCTTGCCCCCTTTTCTCGCCCCCTTTTCTCGCCCCCTTTTCTCGCCCCCTTTTCTCGCCCCCTTTTCTCGCCCCCTTTTCTCGCCCCCTTTTCTCGGCCCCTTTTCTTGCCCCCTTCTTGCCCCCCTTCTTGCCCCCCTTCTTGCCCCCCCTTCTTGCCCCCCCTTCTTGCCCCCCCCTTCTTGCCCCCCCTTCTTGCCCCCCCTTCTTGCCCCCCCTCCTTGCCCCCCCCTCCTTGCCCCCCCTCCTTGCCCCCCCCTCCTTGCCCCCCCTCCTTGCCCCCCCTCCTTGCCCCCCCCTCCTTGCCCCCCCTTTCTTGCCCCCCCTTTTTCTGCCCCCCCTTTTTCTGCCCCCCTTTTTCTGCCCCCCCTTTTTCTGCCCCCCCTTTTTCTGCCCCCCCTTTTTCTGCCCCCCCTTTTTCTGCCCCCCCTTTTTCTGCCCCCCCTTTTTCTGCCCCCCCTTTTTCTGCCCCCCCCTTTTTCTGCCCCCCCTTTTTCTGCCCCCCCCTTTTCTGCCCCCCTTTTTCTGCCCCCCCCTTTTTGCCCCCCCTTTTCACCCCTTTTTTTTTTTTTCTTTTTTTTCCCCCCTTCCTCTCAATTTTTAAGCCTTTCTTTGAGGTTGCTGAGACATCTCCTAACATTACCCAGAAGGGTTGGACCAGATGACCCTTGAGGTCCTTTCCAACCTGGCATTCTGTGATTATATTTTAATTTAGATTATAAATTTTCCTTCTGCTCTGATGCTCCTCAAAGCTTCCGTGCTGCTGGTTGTCCTCTCCAGGACTCTCCTCTTGCTCTGCTTCTCCCTCAGCCTGTGAACAATCTATGGGGAACAGACAACTTTTACCCTAACGTGGGATGTTTGCAGAGTTTCTGGGGTTTCTCCTCTTGGTGTCAATACACCCTGCTCCCTCCTTGCCTGGATTATTGTCCCCCAAAAGCTGTAGAAATGCTTGGAAGTTTATCCAGGGCTGGATAAATCAGAGCTGCTTCAGCTTTCTCACCTGGAGGGGTGTAGGGAGTTCAGTTTTGCAGCTGGGTTGGGTTTGTTTTTTTTTGGGGGGGGGAGGTTGGATGGAAGAAGTGATGCAAGGTTTTAGTCCTGGTCTATCTTGCTCAGCCAGAGCCTCCTTGCTTTGAAGTTTCTGTGGCTTTTTAGGCAGTTGCCACTCTGGAAGAGTTCTGCACCACAGAAGGTCCCTCTCTGGTGGCTCCCCTGCCTTTCCTTGGCAATGTGAACACTTTGGTTCTGTGTGAATCAACCCAGGAGTTGGGATTTTTAGATAGGATTTGATGCCATCCCGTTGGTGTAGGGTATCTGGGAACTTGGAGTGCCTGTAGTAAAGCTGTAGTAAATCATTGCAAGGCTCTGAACAGTTCCTAAAGCAAGATTTCTTCTTCTGTGGAGGCAGTGGGAATACAAAGATGGCTTTGGTTTTAAAAGCCAAATGATCCTAAAGAGCAGCTTTCCATATTATCCTAAGAGAAAAAGGAAAGTGGCAGTGGAAAGGCTGAAGTTTCTTGCAGAAGGGAGCGTGAGGTTAGCTGCAAAGTTGGATTTTACTCCAGAGTTAGCAGGCTTAGCCTGACGCTGGTTTGTTGGTTGTTTTGGGTTTTTTTGTTTCCTTGATAAGACTAAAAATTGAAACCTTTCTATTGCAGAACTGTGGGGATGCTTATAATTAATTCCTGAAGACAGCTGCTGAATCCCATTACCTAGGGACAAAGTTGTTGGGCTGAATCCCATTACCTAGGGATAAAGTTGTTGGCTTTGTTGTTGTGGGGTTTTTTGTTTGTTTGGGTTTTTTGGGTTTTTTTGGTGGGTTTTTTTGGTGTGTTTTTTGGTTTTGGGGGGTTTCTTATTAGTATTTCTCCCACCATGCTGGAATCTTCAGGTGGCATTGCTATCCATCAGCTCTCCACCACTCTCCCTTGGGTGGCTCTTGAGTTCCCTCTTTGTAACCCCTCACTTGCCTCTTCCTAATGTGAAACCACTTCTAGAAAAGCCCCGTTGCCTTCTGTCAGCTTTCTCAGGGAGCAAACAACCCCCTGGGACACTTTAATGACTTTTCATCCTTCTGAAACTCTCATCTACCCTCAAAATATGGAAGTTATCACCAAGCATGTGAAACCCCAGGTACCTCTGGTGCTTGCTGAGGGATGGTGTGATGCTGAGGCTGCCAAACAGTGGTTGAGAAGTCTGCTGAGAAGGATGTAGAGCTGGAAGTATTAAAAAGTGGGAATGCTGAGGCAGTTCCTTGAGTTCCTCCAGTTCCTGGAGGCTGAGGAGGGTTTTGGGGTGAAGTCTGCAAGAGCAGCTCCTGCAGGAGTTGGTGCTGGGACCTGCTGAAAGGGAGCAAAGTCTTCCCTTTGGTTTTGAATAATGCAATGTCACTGTCTCAACATGACCTAGGAGAAGGTCCCCATAAAGCCTGGCCCCATAAAGCATCTGCCAGGGTTGGCTTTGATATCAAAGCACTCAGCTGCCACTCAGAACTCCCTGGGTTTATCTGTTCTCCCTTTCTAAATTAAGCCTGGGCTCTGATTTGTAATTAAAAACAACAACAGGGGAGAAAAAAAAAAAAAAAAAGCAATATTAAGGGCTTCAACCTGTTAGTGAAGAAGGGTCTGCAAGCTCTGATGGGGCAGTGGGAGCTGTGAGCTGGGTAGGGCATGGAGGGAGCAGAGTCCAGGTTATTTACTCCTAAATATCCTGCTGAGAAACTGCATGAAGATGGGGAAGGAAAGTGGGGAAATCTGGTCCAAGCCACTGGAGTGGGTAACCCTGACTTGTGTTTCTCTTTATTCCCCACGGGTGCTGTTTTGTTTTATTAGGATTGAAGGAGCTGCTGGAAGTGGCAGCAGAAGGGTTGGTGGGGTTGTGGCTGCCCTGGGGACATCCCTGCATCCACGTCATGGTGGGATGGGTGATAGCAGGCTCTGGCAGGGGGGGGGAAACCTCAGATTTGAAGCTGATGGGGAGAAGATCTCTGCAGGTTGGTGCTTGGAGCTGGGAAGCCTTTGGCTTGAGATGCTGTGGGTGGGTTTGGAACAGTGGAGGTGATGGAGTGAGGTGGTGTGGGGTGCTCCCCACTCTTCGGGGCCAATTAGGAGGGGGACAATCTGGGGCTGAGGATGAGGTGACCATCCTCCCTTGTTTGTTTGTTTGTTTTTTGATGGTGGGGTAGATGCTGGTAGGAGTGGAAGGAGCTGCCACTTGGGGGGAAGAAGCATCCCAGGAGGACAATCTGGGGATCTGGGGATGAGGTGACCATCCTCTTTTTTTTTTTTTTTTTTTTTTTTTTTGATGGTGGGGCAGATGCTGGTACCTTCAGTGGAAGGAGCAGCCACTTGGGAGAAAGAAGCATCCAGGGGGCACCAAGTTGGGCGTGGGGTTGATTCTTTTTCCTTTTCCTTTTCCCTGCTGCCATCTCCTTCAGGAGCTAACTGCCTCTTCCCCCTGCCCCGAGCCTAATTGCATCCCCAGGGTTTACCACACGTGTGTTTGTTTTATCCAACGTGTTGGCTGTTCCCACCGGAACAGTCTGAATTATTTTTTTTTTTTTTTAGAGATTGGGCTTTTTTTTTTTTTTTTTTTGCTTATTGTGCACAACAAGCTACTGCCCAAGATATTCATGGGGCGGGGGGGGTGGTGGTGGCAGGGGAGGAGGGAGGAGGAACTGTAGTAATGCCAATACTTCTTGAATATTATAAACCTGGCTTATCAGGCTGACGCAGGGCTGGAATTTGTCTCTTCCTGTGCTGCATCTCTGCTCTCTGAGAGGGGCGTTTAAATACAGGCTGGAGACACAGCCTTTCCAGTGTGCTCTGCTGGGCTGGGACAGCAGCAGCAAGGCTGCTTGAGCAGCTCTTCTTTTAAAAAAAAATATTTTTTTTTAAATTTTTTTTTGCACTAAATCCCCCCTTCTCCAAAAAAGGAACTTGTTGGAAAGAAGGCTCTGAAGCTGCATGTCCCAACAGTATCCGCTGAAGGAGGTGAAAGGGAGACGTGGTTTGCTTTGTACCTGCCTCTCCTCTCTTCTCAGTCCTGATGGAGCCAGGTTCTTTTTGCTACCCCAGGCTCACTTTTCTCCGCTCACCCTACGGCCAGTTTGGGGCAAGTTCTGGCTCTTCCCAAGATTTGGCCCCGTGGCCACAACGTTTGGTGACCCAGAGATGGACCGGGCCGGTGGACGGTGCGTGACCAGGGGTGAAAGGGTTTGGGAGTGGAGAGAGAGAGAGGGGTGGGTTTTGGGGTAGCAAAGGAGCCCACCAAGATTTAGGGAGGCTTTGGAGGTGTTTGGGATGCTTTGGTGTGGTTGTGTTGAGGGATTCTTCTCTTGGACCTCTCCTGGTGGAGCACAGTTGGCTGCTGTCATCTCCAGCGAGGAGCAGCTTGGCTCTGGCTGACCAGGGAGAGCCAGATCAGGACCCTCAGCACGGAAAAAAAAATAAAAATAGCAACTGATCTTAGCCAGTCTTTTGTTTCATGAGGTTGTTCACTTGCTGAAATGAATCCGGCAGTGTTTGAAACCTGAAATACCTGCTGGAGGCTGGGCAGGCTCCTCTCACCTCTGAGGTTGTGATGCTGTCACCTGCCCTTTCAACTTAGCAGAGGTATCAAGTGTGGCTTTAGGGGGAGGTCTGAAGATCCTCTTAATTATTACAGGTTTGTCTGGCTGCAAGGAAACCCCTTAGAAGTATCAGCTTGGCTCAAAACTGTACATGCTGCTTGAGTGCAGACATGGGGGGAACTTGGTAGTATCTTAGGTGAGCTGCATGGGCTGATCCTGAGGCTGCCAAACTTTTTTGGGGGGGAAGGGATGGGACTTGTTGAGTTCTTCAGCCACCTTATGGAGTTGTGAAGGTGATCCTGCCTGGAGCAAGGAGCAAGGCTTGAGATCTCTGAGGGTCTTTTCTGCTCTTGGATGCTTTATGAAACATGGTATCCTGCCTTTACATCTTGGTTATCCTTTCTTTATATTTCAGCTCTCCTTTCTTTACATCTTGGTCACCCTTTCTTTACATCTTGGTCACCCTTTCTTTACATCTCAGCTCTTCTTTCTTTATGTCTTGGTCACCCTGCCTTTACATCTTGGTCACCCTTTCTTTACATCTTGGCCACCCTTTCTTTACATCTCAGCTCTTCTTTCTTTACATCTTGGTCATCCTTTACATCTTGGTCATCCTTTACATCTTGGTCATCCTTTACATCTTGGTCATCCTTTACATCTTGGTCATCCTTCCTTTACATCTCAGCTCTTCTTTCTTCACATCTTGGTCACCCTGCCTTTACATCTTGGTCACCCTGCCTTTACATCTTGGTCACCCTGCCTTTACATCTTGGTTATCCTTTCTTTACATCTCAGCTCTTCTTTCTTTATGTCTTGGTCGCCCTGCCTTTACATCTTGGTCACCCTGCCTTTACATCTTGGTCACCCTGCCTTTACATCTCAGCTCTTCTTCCTTTACATCTTGGTTATCCTTCCTTTACATCTCAGCTCTTCTTCCTTTACATCTTGGTTATCCTTCCTTTACATCTTGGTTATCCTTCCTTTACATCCTGGTTATCCTTCCTCTCCATTTCAGCCTGGATCTGATGCACCTTACCTGGAAAATCTGGTCAGGTGGCATGCAAATAAAACAAAAAGCCAAATAATGGAGGAGACAGATGAGCAGTCTCGGCAGGGAAAACCGCGTGGGAGGTGTTTAAAAACACGACTTGCCTGTGGGTTTCGTGCAGCGGAAACAAGTCTGCAGCAGGGACTGTGAAAGGGGGGGGATGTGGCTCTGAATCCCTCTGCTAAAGCCGATGCCTCCTCCCCAAGTCCTGCCCTGCTCGGCTTTGGGCTGGGAAACGTTTGCTGCCTCCTGGGAAAGATGGATCACCAGCAATTTTTATTTGTTTTTTCCCTCAAGTCATCCCAGGAAACAGCAGAGTTACTGTAGGGGACTCGGAGGTGGAAGTGCCCTGGTCTTGTCAGCATTTGGATGATTTGCTGTTTATTCTTTTTTCTTTTTTTTTAGGGATTTTTGCCTCTTCTAAGGCTGACTCGGTGTTGCTTTGAGGAGTTAGGGGGTTGGAGAATTTCTGTTTATTTCTTTTTTTCCCCTCTTTTTATATTTTTTGGACCGTTCCTCCGGGCTTTAAATATCCAGCTGGGGGAGACTCGTCTGATTGTTAGGAAAATCTGGAATTGTAAGGAAAAGTGAAGCAGGAGGATGGGCTGGAGGGAGAGGGGGGCAGAGGATGTGGCATCTTCCCTTTGGAGCTCTTCGGGAGCTGCTCAGTGAGCACCGGGCAGGGGGGTTTGGGCCAGCCGAACTCCTGGGATGAGGTGAGGTCTCCTTCAGCTTTCTTTGCTCTAACTTTCCCGTTCAGATCCCAGCCTTGCTGCCCTGTTTCTCCTTCCCTTAGGCGGGCTCCTCATGTGCGCCTTAACTCTTGCCCTGCCGCTGCCCTTGCAGCTCGGCTGTCGTGATGGGGAGCAGGATTTTTTTTTTAAAAAAAACCAAAACCAAACCTATTTTAATCGTGTCGTCTCGCTGAGTACAGCAACTACATCTTTAAGACATCGGTATCTACCTCTCAGCAGCGTTTTAGGGTTTTTTTATTATTTTTTTTTTTTTACTCCCCCACCCCCTCCTCTTCCCTGTGATTTTCCTGCATCTTGGCATCCTCTGCTTTTCCCTGTACTTCTGTAAGGTACAGAAGCATCTTCTCACTTCACCTGAGCCTGCCTGCCACAAAGCTTCTATTTTTTTTTTAAATTTTATTTTATTCTTTTTTCTTTTTTTTTCTTTTTAAGGAGGCACAAGAGCTTTCTCCATAACAGCATCCAGCAAAAAAAAACCCCACCAGCTCCGGAGCGCGGGGTCACTTTAATTATTCTAAGGGGAGGGGGAAGGGGGGCTTAATTATTTATTTAGTATTTATTTATTTTATTCCCACCCCCTCCTTGTTACCTGAGAGCTCCGGGAAGCAGCACCGGGAGGGGGGGGAGGCTGGAGGAGCCGAGGTTGCGCTGTGGCGTGCGGAGCGGTGCGAAGTTGTCGACTCCTTCCTTCCTGATATCGCTGCAGGGATTTCGGGAGAGGTTTTTTTTTTGTTTGTTTTGTTTTTTTTTTAATTTCTGGGGATCGGAGGTGTCCATCTGGGAGCTAATGGGTCAGGTTCTCACTCCACCCATCCGCCTCTCGCCAATTGGAAGTGAGGGAGAAAGATGCTCTGGCTGGATTAAGATTGGAGCTGCTGAAAAAACCCGAGCCATTGCCACCTCGGCCACCTGAGCAAGTGGTGTTTTCTTTATTTTTTTTCTTTTTTCTGGGGTGGGGGGAACCAAGTGGTGGTTGGGAGCAGAGGCTGGTTTTGCACAGCATCTCCGTTAAAGTAGTGCAGGTAAGTTGTGGTTTTTAAAGAAAAAAGCAAGCAAACCCAAACTGAAGCACTACTGTTGCTGGGCGATGTGTTTCAGAGAGGAAATCTAGCAAAGCAGCCCTGCCAGCTCTTTAATTATTTAATTCACTTAAGTAAGGCAGGACTTGATGTATTTGCAGTGGGCTTTGCTGCTTAGTGATGAAATCTCTTGCCTGTGCTGGATGTCTCTGTGCTGTTGTGTTTAAAGGATGGAGAATACCTTTTTGAATTGGATTTACATTAAGCAGAGTGCTGCCTTGCAGGGCTTGGATGTTGGTTGCAAGATGTGCATGGGGGAGATGAGCATAAAGAGAGAGAGAGAGCTTGAACCTGTGCTGGATTTTCTCTAATTAATGCTAAAACATTTCACCAGCCTGTCTGCCAGGCTTTCCATACTGATGTTTCACATGGGGAGGGAGGGAAAAAAAAGTGCAGAGCTGAGTGAAAGCAAAATGTATGTCTGTAATCTGTCTAAAATGCTCTTGAACATCCCCCCTGTTGCTGTAGCCATGGAAGCCATGTAGACGAACCATAAACAATCTTCTAATGAATAACACTTTATCCTGGATTGTCAGGCTGCAATTATTTCCCTACTAGACCCAGGGCATTTTGATTTTTTTATAATATTTTTTGGGGGGGTTGCAGATAGTGGAAAGCTGATCTGGTGCTGCTGGGTCTCCCCTTGCTCATGGTGGTGGTGGCAGGGCTGCTGTTTGGTGGCTCCTGGAGAAGAACTGCATGAGGTTGTTTGTGTTATCCTGCTGAGGCTGTTGTGATGTGGAATCTCTGGGGTTTTTCTTATGGAGGAGGGAAGGTTGAGGCTGCAGAGGCAGCTGGGCTGCTGTTTGGGTTTCCTTTGGGTTGTGTTTAATGGTAGGGAGAGGTTTTTCATTGGTGTGTGGAGAGGAAGAACCAACCTGGAGCCACAGCTGAAAATGTGTTTGGTGATCAGGTGGCTGGGCTTGCTGCTCTTCTTCTGTGTCTTTCCATGTTTCCAGTATAGACTTGATTTTTTTCTGATGGAATTTGTGGTCTTAGGTGAGTTAGAGCTGTTCCCTTGTTTCATCTGGATGCTTTTTGGGTGGTGGTGGCAAAGGGTGGGCAGGAAAAAGTTTGCTGCAGAGCTTGGCCCAACCACTGCTTCCTCCTGAGCAGCTTCTTGTCATGGATAAAATAGATAAAAACTTTCTGGTCATGCATTTTGCCCTCTAAATCCTGCTCCTGAGGAGATGCTGGAGTGTGGGACTGGTGGTGCTGGAGCATCTCATCCATGTAACCCCAAACAAGAGTCTGTAGCTGGTTTGTACCATGCAGCTCTTTATTGTTTTCCAGTATTTAACCCAACTGAACCACTTCAAGGAACAGCTCCTTCCTCTGGCTAGCCCCAAGCAAGTGAAAAGGTGATAGAGTGTCTTTTAACCATTTTTGCAGGTTTTACACTGTACCACTGCAGCTAAGTGGCAGGTGGTGGCCTCTGGAAGACCTGATTGTACAATGAAAATATTTCAGCAAAAAAAAAAAAATCTCCTGGGCCCCTTTTCTTTTTTTTTTTTATATCCACATTTAACCCTGATCAAGATTTGGGGCCATTGCAGTTATCTTTTTATTTTATGAAGAGTTAGGAGGGTTTTTTGATAGAGCCCTGCAAGTGAAAGAGATGTCTGAAAAGCTGTCAGTAAGAGTTAATGCTTTCTAAATTATTTAAATGGATCAGGAAAAGTCTACTGAAAAGCCTCAACTGGTCTGTTCTTGGGCTTTTGCCAGCTTGTGGGATCTCTGGAGGTATTTGCTTTCTTTCCTTTATATGTAGCACTTATGCAAGAAATCCTTGCAAGTCTTAAATCACTTTTTTTTTTTTCTTTTTTGAGGGCCCAACAGCATGAAACCTCCCCCTTCAAACTGGGGGAAAATAGAAAAAAAAAGGGGGGGAAATAGCCCAAATTTTCTGTCTACCAGCCAAATCCCAAAGTGTCTTGGTTCCTCTACTTCTCAGCTTGTCCTGCTCACCTACAAAATGCTGGCCAAGAAACCTGGTGGAGAAAAAAAAATGCAACCCAAAACCTGGTTAGCAAAGCAGCTGCAGGGTTCTCAGTTTACAGGGTTTTGCAGCTCACCTCTGGGAGGCACCCTTGGATGTTTTGAAGTTATTAATTAATTAGGTGGGCTAAATTGGGATGAACCAACCTGGCCAAGCCTGGTGCTGCTGGTGAATCCGAGCATCACTGAGCCCAAACTTTCAAGTGCATGGGGTTGGTTTTTGGTTGGGTTTTTTTTTTTTTTTTTTTTTTTTTTTGTGGAGGGGAGATGTCTGGGAATTGTCACTGCTGGAACCAGGGATGTTTGGATTTGGATGGTTTTCTCTGGAGGAAGCTGAGGAGGAATTGTTCAAGGCAGTGAGGAGAATGGTTGGCAAGCAGAGAGATGTCTGATCCCTGAGCTGGTGTGTGTATGGGGTGTTTTCCTGGGAATTAGCAGGCCAGGAGGATGTTTTCCTACTTTATCCTTCAAATGGGATGCTTCCCATTCCCCCAGCCAGCAACTGTGAATATGAGTTCTGGGGTTTTGTTTGCCAGAGTGCCTGTGACATGATTTAAGACCCCCTTGTACCATCTGCCTCCGGCAGAAGGCTGTCCAGCTCCTTGCATCAAATCCCTGCTTTGATACTTGATGGTTTCGTGGTTCAGGAGGCACTAAAGTTGTGTTTTTCACCCCAGGATGGCAGTGTCCTGCTCCAGGTGGTTGTGCTGTGGTGGAGGACATTATTGGGATAAATCCATGGAGCAAAGGTTCATGTCCAGCTGAGTGGTGAACCATGGGGTAGCTGAGGAGATGTCAGGGGGTTGATGATGTGTCCTTCAAACATCAGAGAAATGGGACACTTTCCAGGATACTTTGGGAATTCAGACCTCTTTGTACCCAAAATGGGGAAACCTTTGCTTCTTTTATGGGAAGTGAAAAGTCCTGAGAGACACAACTTCAGGTGGGGGAGCAGGGCAGACAAGTGACACATCCATGCAATTCTGTGGAAGCAGAGCATGTGCAACATACCTAAGTTCTTCAGGGTGTTTTTTACTAAAAAACCTCTCCAAAGGATTGCTGGAGGTTTGGTGTATCTACACATAAGCTGCTGTCCCTCCAGGTCTGAATCCCTTGCCTAAAGCAGGAATTTACCATTGGATTGGGCTCCTTCAAAGCATCTCCCTTCTGAGTATCTGCTCAGGCCAAGCCTTTGCCATCTAAAAATCAAGGTGAGGAGTTTGGAGCAGACTTCAACTTTGTGGCTGTCTCCCAGGCTGGTTGAGACCTGGTGAGCTGGGTTCTTATAGGAGTTTAACCCATTTAGGTGAAGGTCTCCAGCCCAACTCTCTGCTTTAGTCCAAAGTGGTGCCAGTGCCTGCCTACATGGGACCTGGAGGATGCCATGGGGGCTGCTGCTGAGCTCCTCATCCATCCTTCAGTGTCCAGCTGGGTTTTTTTTCCAAAGGCTTGAGAGCTTCATGAGGAGGAGAAGAAACCAAGAGCAGGGCAGCAGGGCAGAAGGTGGGGTGTGAGCAGAGCCTGGAGTGTGCCCAGAGGCATCACCAGCATGCTGCTAACTCTTGGGAGGATATTTAGGTGTGTGTGATGGGTATAACTGGGGAGGAGGAACCCAGCTGGTCCTTTTTGGAGCTGGATAGGTTGTAAGGCTCAGCTTTTAGCCCCTTGCCATTGCTACAGCACTGGAGATGAATGAAGGATAAGTTGAAGAGCAATAGGGCTCTGATGTGCCTCATAAAAAAGGGTTTATTCTCTTCTTCTTCTGCTGGGCATGAAATGGGGATGGATATGGACAGGGAAGCCACGTGTGGTCCTTGAAGGGGAGCAAGGCTGTGATGCTGCAGTGGAGAGGAGTCCTTTGATCAATTTTATCCCTTCAAGATAAAACTCTGAAAGGCAGCAGAGTGCTGCTGTTTCCCATCTGATGGTTTACAAAAGGTCCTTTTATCCCTCGAGTCTTTTCTGTCATGTTTCCCTTTGCCTTTATCAATCCAAACGGGGGGGATTTCTACATCTTAGTTTGCCACAAGGCAGCAGTGCTCAGACATTGTAAAAAAGTGCCCCATAAATAACAAACCTAACTCATCTTGTACCTCTTGGTGATCAGTTTGGAAACCCTGACTGGTGTGGTTTAGTGTGTTTTGTGCTTTTTTTTTTTTTTTTTACCTTTTGTCACTCCTTCCTAGGTGTAGGGAAAAAAAAAAATCCCCAACAGGTAATATCTGAAGTTCTTGTCCTGTGTGTTAATTATTACTGCCCAGAACAGCAGCACAAGGGGCATCCCTCTCATCTCTGTGCCAGTACGAGCTGTGCTTTCACCAGTGTTCCCCAGCTGGAGTGTGCAGTGGGAAGGCATCAGCTGCTTAAGGTGGAGACAGAAATGGGAACTTGAGGCAAAAGAGCTTTTTACATGCTGCTGTCTGTTTGTTCTTGCTGACTCAAATGGATTTAAATGATTCGCAGCAAATGTCTCCACCAGGAGACCTCACTGCTTCGTTTTTTCCCTGAAAACTGCCAAAATCTGGTGCTTTATGAGCACGAGCAGTGCTGTGTGAAAGATTCCTGCGATATTGGTATGTTTGAATCCAACCAGCTAGTCGCTGGGATCAGATTTGCTGCTGTCAAACTCTTCCTTTTCCTCTCTGGTGCTGCTGTTTTGTGGTGTGAAAGGAGCCAGAATATGTTGGAGGCTTCCTCATCCTCCTGCTGTTGAGCTCTGGCTGCATGGAGATTAATTTTTAAACTCTCAGTTGCAAGCTCCTTTCAGTCAATGCTCCACGTAATTAAAAAGTCCTCTCCTGCAGGTTTCCCTTGGGATATTATTCCTTGTCTCTGTGGTTTTTCTCTTAAGCTTCTCTGCTTTTCTGCTGACTTTGGGAGGAGGAGAGGAGCAGCATCCCTTGGTTATTAAGGATGTGAAGCATGGAAATTGGGGTTTCCCCCTGTCCCAAATTACATGGACCTGGTTGCAGCTCCCTGGTCACCTGGACAGCTGGAAACCACCTTCTCCTGTGCTCTTAAACTCATGGAGGGGGTGGAGAAACCAAAGAATGAGAGGTGAATTGGAGAGTTTAAATACCAGGTCTGCTGTGAGCCCTGGTTAGGGTTTGTTTTGTCATTTTTTCCCAGATCTGAATCTTGGATGAGACAATACACTGGTTCAAGCTGGACTTGCTGTTTGAGGTACTGCAATGTTCCCCATCATGTGGGGAAGATGCTGCCCAATTATTTAATGGTAGTGATGGAAGCTTTTAGCCTTGCCTGAGAAACTCCTGGAAGTCAACATGAAGTAGCCAAAACCTGGCTTCAGAGCTGAAGCCCTGTGTGTCTTCTGGAAAGTAGATTTCTTTCCAGAAAATTCAGTTTGTCATGCTGAGAACTGCTACTTCCAGAAACTGGGACAGTCTAAAGGCTTTTTCAGTTGAACAAGTGGTATTTTAATTGTTGTTGTTGTTGTAACTTCTTGCTCAGAGACTCATCTCCCCTAGCTTATAAGAGATGATGTTGGATTTGTTGATGAGTTTCTGAAACATCCTCAGAGCCTCAGTGTTGAGGAAGGTGGTGGAAAGTGGAGCACACCATGAGTAAAAGCTGTTGAAGGTGCCTGGTATTTTCTGATCAGTACTTCCAGAGGTCCAGGATGATGGTGTTCAGAGACAACCCAAGAGCAGCCCACATGAGAAGGCCTCTAACTGCAGAAGTTATCTTCCCCATAACTTTTTCCAAGTGCTGTCATCTCAAATTAAAGGGCTCTGAAACCTCAAGATGCCAGAATTTGGAGAGAGGTCCTAAAAGGCTGTGGTACCACTTTTAGAAAGCTTGTTGGAGAGCTGTGCCTTGCTTCAATATAAGGCTTGTGCTGCAGAGAGCTGTTTATGGGGGAGATGCCAGCAGCTGAACATCATAATCGAGTTACTGAAGTATCCAGAGAATGTGTTTTTATTTGTAATCCACTAATATTGCAAGGCTCAAGGGAACTTATTACTGACTTTAAAACAAAAGGGTTTGTAATGGTTATTAGATCTGAGCTGCGTTTCCCACAGGAATTTAATAATGGGGGATGGCATGGTGGGGTTTGGTCTGTTTGTTGTCTTAAATGCAAATGTAAAAATGGGAAGAATGTCAGAAAGCAGGAGGCATGCCCACTTCTGATCTGCTGCTTCCCACTGCCCATCATCTGATTTCTCCTGGCTCTAAGACTCAGCACCTGAAACTACAGCAAACTTGGCTGTCCTGCTAGCTAAAAAGTATATTTCCCAGCTTTTCCCCTTTGGTGGCTTTTGGGGTCCCTGCAGCAGCTTCAAGTCAAAGGGCAGTGACTTGGGAAAGCTTCAGGTATATCCCTGAGCCTCGAGCAGGAGGCTTTGTTTTTCATTTTGCAGGGCTTTACTTTTGCCTTTGAATTCAGTGCTCATGAAGGAATCAGAAACTTGTCAGAGCTGCTCTGTGAAAAATCAAGTGAGTGGTGGCACTTCCAAGGCCTGTCCAATTTAGTCTCATCTAATAGGCATCCCTGTAGGGAAGCAGCTGGGGTGGCAGTAGGAACTTATTTGCTGGAGTAAATTAACTCTTAAAAATGAAGAGCACTGCCTCGGTTGTCAGAAGAGCTGTGGCACATGTTTTCTGGCAGATAAGGGGAGATTTGGACAAGGAGAGCAATTAGAAAGTCCAGATGTCCTTGGAGGTGTTGGATGAGATGTCCCCAGAGTCTGGAGAGTGAGGATGGGGACATTTCAGTGAGAGACCAGAGGCATGAGACTGAAGTTTTGGCTCCTGGGGACAATGGTCCCCAGCTTTGTCCATGGAAGCTTGAAACTATACAATAAATTATAAAATATTATATATTTTTTTTTTAATTGCTGAAATCTGACTGAAAAAACCTGGGGGGAAAGGAACTGACAGTCTGGGTTTGGTGGAACTGTGGGAAGTGGTGAGCTGGTGTGGAGCAGGGGAACTCCCATCCTGTGGTCCTGAGGTGCTCCCCAGCCTGTGGGTCTTTTCCTCCAGCCTGCCAAGGCTCATGCAGGCTCTGATTTATGGAATCTCTTCATGGAAACACTTCTGCAGTTTCAGATAAACCCTGGAGTGTCATAATGTTAATCTCTAATGGATTTGAAGACTCTTATTCCTGCTCAGGCTTCCCTAAGCTCACCAGTTGCATTGATAAAGCAGCCTCTTGGTTGAGCTCTTCTTTTTATTATTTTTTTTTCCAAGGTTTGAGATGAGGAGAGGAGATGCAGGTTGATGTCTGTGTATGTACTTTCTTGCTAGAGGAAAGAAGACTTTGTGTCAGTCCTCTACAACCTTCCTGCTGTCTTCTGCAAACCATGACCAAGGAGCTAAGAGCTTGGATATTAAAATCCCCTCAGCTTTGTGGAAGGAGGCACACATGGAGCTTGCTGATGTGTTTGTCTTGCTGACTGGTCCTGAGCATGCACTTCAGCACAGCCAACTTGTCCTCTGCTTCTGTTTGAGCCCATTTGAGGCTTGAGCTAAATTAAGGGGGGAATTATGGAGAAAGAGTTGATGCATAAAGAGGAAAGCTTGGAGTTGCCCTCTGATTTTGCTGTGGTCAAAGTTAGGTGAGTGGCACTTTCAGAGATGGAGATGATGGAGCCCCCAATTTACCCTTTTTCCCTCCATTCCTGCTGACACCTTGACCTTTCAGCTAGTCCCATAGTGTCTGTCTGGGCATGTGGAAACACCCCAGCTCACCTTTTCCCTCCTGGGCATGCCACAACCTGATGTTAATGGTCCAACCAGCACGGAAGGGGCTACGCACAACTTTGCAAAAGGCTCCAAGGAGGTTGTTTGGGAAGTCTGAATCCCATTGGTGCCATGAGGACAGCATTATGTTGGGAGAAGGCAAATTACCAGGGCTGGACTTTAGCCAGGACATAGTAGGGTGAACGCCTGATTTTTTTTTAATTATTTTTTTTTTCCCCAAACGTGCCACTGCATCTTTAATTACAAGGTTAAGACCTCTGTTTCATGACTCATCTGAAAAAACAGCACCTCCAAGATAATTGCCTGAGCACGTTGCCAAGGGGACTGTCGCTCATTAGTGACTCAGAGGAGCAAGTGCCACCTAATGAACTGGCACTGCCTCTTTTTAATACCCCCAACCTTGCCCTTTTCATGCCTGGTCCAAGCAGCCACCAAAGTGGAGTCTTCCCAGAAAGGGGCAATGTCAACCCAGGCAACGCTGGAGTTGGGAGCTCTAATGAAGGAAGCGACCAAGTGAGGATTCATTAGGCACCATCAGCCTGGAAATAGGTGTGCTCAGCTCCAGGAAAACAAACACTGGCTCATTGTGCCTACTGAAGGATGAACGTGTTGCTTCAGGCTCCCCTCAGAAGCTGGAAGAGAAATGAGAAATTGATATCCCATCCTGGTGGGAATGGCAGTTCCTTGGGTAATCCATCAGCTTAGGCGGATTTTGTTTGTTTCCCTGAAAGACGTAAATGCAATCATTACACAATGAGAGGCTCTTGAAAAACTTTCCTTTGATCATTAGCATGCTAATCAGCCGGGATGGATCTTCTCCTTCCCTTCCAGGTGGAGGGAAACAATTGACTCGTGTAATGGGTGCCCCTTGGCCACGGTGCCTTTGTTCCTCCAGCCCATTGTTCTGGGATGAACTTTGGAACATTGTGTTTCTCTCTTGGACCTGACACTTGAATTGCCCTCATTTTTTTTTTTCTTTGTGGTGTCTTGTTGGTTTTTGTTGTTTTTTTTTTAATGCTCATCAGGGTGTTCCTCCAGGAACCTGTGCAGCCAAATGCTGTCTGCATTGAAAGGTCTGGAGCCATCCTGGGCTGTAAGAAGCTTTAGGGCTGGAAGGTGCTGCCATCAGAGATGTGACTTGTATCCATCTGGCAAACAGCAGCTCCCAGTGGCCCAGGAGGAGTTATGATGCTCAAACGTGGCACACTGTAAAGGGAAAAAAAAATAATTAAAAACCAACCCCCAAGCCACATAACCTGTTAGCCAAAAAGTTATGGGGTAGGGAAAGGGTCTTTGGGAAACAATCTGATAGCTCAGAGGAAAAGCAGGAAGCCTAATCTGTAGAACAATAAAGCAGGCAAAACCTCTTTCCTTGTTGGCCCAAATTCATCTCAGGCTTGCGTAGGTACTGTTTGATTAGCCTAATGAAGTGGGGAAAGACAGAGCAGATCTATTCCTCTTTCTGATTGCATTTTGGCTGGGAAGAAGAATTACAGAGAGGCAGCATCCAGCAGCAGCTTTCTGAGGGACTGCTTGGGTGACTCTTGCTCAAAACTTGAAATCAAGATCTCTGTTAGCTCCCCAGAAAATGGGCTGAGCACCTGTACAGCAAAGCTGGGGCTTCTAGCACATGGTCTGACCTGTCAAATACTGTTAAAGTAAAATCAGCCTGGCTGGGTTTGGGTACCAGGCTTCAATGACACCTGAAAGCAGGTGCTCTGATGCTGTTTGAATATCTCTTTGCATGGTAAATAACCCCATTTGCCAGCAGTTAATTGCAGAACTGAATCACTGGCAAATAAAGGATGTTTCAGAATGAATCGTGGGGGGTTCAGTCCTGGTGCTGCTGTGTTTCTGGGGTTGCTCTTGGTCAGCATCATTTTTCATTTGTGGCTTCCTCTTCAGCCCCTGTTGGGGCAGATGGTGTTTGCTGCAAGACCCCAGCTCAGGAAGTGGGCCAAGGAAAGCTCCAGTGTTCTGGTGCTTATCTTCCCATGCCAAGCACTGTTTTGGGATATCCTAATGATTAGGAGCAGTAGAATAGGATGTGAAGCCCTGTTCTCACCCAGTTCTTTTTCTAACTTAAACTGTGGAGTTTTTAGCTGAGCAGAAGCTACAGCCTGGAATTCATTATTGCCTGTGCTGTTTATAAAAGCTTTGTAGGTGCTTAGTTTATATTTATTTGGGATGCACTTGATCAAATTTAATAGGTGACTGAGATTATCAGGCTTGTCCTGATCTTGAGTCTTCCAGTTTTGTGGTCCCAGGCCAGGATGTCTCAGACTGCTGAACTTTTTTTTTTTTTCAAGCAGTGACTGTATAGGATGTTCTGGTAAATACTCAAGTCAATAAACAAAAGGTTAAAGTGGCCACATTTCAGGGAAATCTGATGCCTGCACTATTCTGGGGCTGGCTTTCAGCTCTAATCCAGGTTTACAGTGAGGTTAGCAGTGAGATGAAGGCATTTGACATCTTGATGAATTCTTATGGTTCCTTTTTTTTTTTTTTTTTCCCCTCTGTCTTTTTAGAGTCTCCGCCAGCAGCCATGTCAAGAAATGGATACTTCTTTGAAGAGAGTGGCAAGTATTATTTGACTTTATCTCCTTGTTGGAGGGAGAGCTGTGCTACAGGGTTAGCTGAGAACTTGGAAAGGGCAATAAAAAAAAACCCTCTTTTTATCCTAAGCAGCATGTGAAGGCAGCCTTGCATGGTGGTTGTGTAATCTTGTACTGGAAGCAGACTCTGCATTTTTAAATCCTGTAGATGTTCCAGATAGTCAAAGCAGTAAATAATCATCTTCAGGTTGTCATCAGTGACTATTCTGGGTGGCTCCTTGTTTGTCAAGTTCTTTCAGGATGTTTTCCTGTAATGCAGGCTGGCAGGTGTAGTTGCTGGTGCCTTTCTGGAGTGGAGATGATGTGGAGGTGTCAGATCCCTTTGGAGACATCCTGCCAAGGAGCATCAGGAAAGTTCTGGTTGGTTCTGGTAGTCACATCTCTTAGTGCAAAGAGTGCTCTCTTAATCTTGTCTCGAAGAAAAATCTTAAATTGTGGCATTTGGAAGCTTTTTTTTTCCTCTTAAGGTGGCTGAGGCCTCAGATGCTGTACAAAGGGCCAAGGGGTCATGGAGTAGAAGTCAAAGTGCAGCAAAACCCCAACTTTTGTACTGGTTCTGGAAACACAGCATGTGGGGGGCTTATTAGGGAGAGATCATCTTCAGAGTTCAGCTCAAGAGCAGACCCTAGGATGTAATCTTACAGGGCTGCTTGCCCTTGAGAGGGTGCAGTGCTTGGAGTACTCAGGACTTCCCAGTGATGAGAGCAGATGACTTAAATGCTGGAGTTCTTTAGGTCTGTAAATGCTTGTATCTGTCACAATTATCATCTTTCTTCTTCCAGGCCAAGTTTTAGGTTAACATCTGGGGAGGGGAAGCTGAATGTCTGCCAGATGTCAGCTGCAGGTTGTTATTGACAGCACTCCCTTGGGCAGGGGCTTTTTTGCCTTCTCTGGAAGGGTTGCACAGGGTTTCCACGAGCAAGAGGATAAAACTGGAAGTACTCTTATCTCTAGGAAGAAGTCATGGCTGAAGGGTGGTTTGAGGAGCAGAAGGGCAGAAATTGATGCTTAGCCTCAGGGAGGTTGTTTTTCTGTAGTATTTCCAGGTTTTCTAGGGCCAGGTTGGCTGAGTCCATGTGGAACTTGGTCTAATGGCAGGGGGGTTGAATCTTGATGACCTCTAAGGTCCCTTCCAACCCAAACCATTTTATGGCCTGCATGGCAAGAGGTCTGGGTAGTCCTACTCCTTACCTGGTTTGCTTCTGGCCTTGGGATGGGGTTGGTGCTTCCTTGGGGGCTGGGAATGTAAGGGGATAGTCCAGGTTGGGACCTGGAGAGATAACTAAGAGCAGTGTAAGGGCTTGGGGAGGAATGCTGCTGGTTTTGGAGTGTTCTGGAGCTGCCCATATCATCCCAAGCCCTCCTTCCCCAGGGAACACAGGGCAGTTGTCTGTCCTAACATTTGATGTGGAAAGGTTCTCCATGCCCTCTTCCAGGACTTGATGTCCTCAGACTGTCCAAACAAACAGAAAAAACAGATCTCTGGATGTTGTTAGTTTTGTAGTTGTGGCATTCCCTGTGCAAAGCTCTCCTGTGAGATATGCAGCTTGGTGCCATGGCAGTGAGCTTTTATTTCTGCCCTGTTTGTGTTATTCAACAGCTTCCTCTTTTGTCTTAAGGAGCCACTACCTTAGAGCTACCATAAAGGACCTCAGGAAACTGTGGGTGCTGCTTTTCCTGTTACCCTTTAGGGTGGTTTTGGAGGGCAGGTTGCTTGCAGGTTCCTCTTGAAGGCTGCATGTGGTTGGGGCTGCTCCGTTTAATTGTGATTGCAGCTACAGTGGATTTCTCGGTTGTTTCATGCTCCAATCTGCTGTCGTTCTTGTTCCTCATTACAAACTGACCTTTTACAAAAGTTCAGTTGCTGTTGAGTGATGAGTCACCTTCTGCTGCCTGGTTTAGCTCCTGCCTTGTGTATTTCTGCACAAAATACAGGGTCAGAAAACCTCGTGTGAATATTCTCCTCCTTCCACGAGGCAAAGCTTTGGCTTCGTGTGGGTACAGAAGTTTCAGGCACTCAGATTCTTGAAGACTTGACCCCCAGAAAGTTGATCAAGGCATGGAGGAAACCACAGAGAAAGAGGTTAACATCTTGCAGAGTTTCAAAACTGCTGGTTTGGAAATGGTTTGTAGGGCATCACTTGGTTGGATCTTGATAGTCCTCTATGGAGACCAAGAGATGGTCCTGGCTCACCTTGAGAACAATAAAATTGCCCTAAGATGTGTATTGGGGAAACAAAGAAAAAAAACAAAAAAAAAACCCCAACCAAGCCTTCTTCCTTTGATTCCCCCCTTAAATTTTTCCTCTTTCTGACTAGAGAAACATTTTTTGATACTCTGCAGTGGAGCTTTTTTCCTTATCTCCCCCTGAGATCTTGCATATACATATGGTTTTCTCTGTCCTTAGTAATTAGAATGTTTTTGTTTCTGACCATATCCAAGGCTCTGCACACAGTCTGTGTCTGTCTTTTGCCAACTAACTTTTTTTTCTTGCCCTTGTTGTGTTCTCAACAGCAGCTGCAGCAATGTTAAAACTGAAGGGTTGGTTTTAGTTGAAACCATTGCAGTGGGCATAGTTTTGGCTGCAGTGCTTTGTAAGAATTTCCTGGATATTTATTTATTCATAAAAATCTACTGAACTGTTTAATTTGTGGCTCTGACAGTTGCTGAGGAAAGACCAGGAAGGTTTTGGGGTTTTTTTTAGTGCATGGATGTTAATATGATATTCTGCAAGTTCAGAGTTGTTATGGTCCCAACCATGAACCAACCTATTTGATAACTTCTTAACTGGATAAAAATCTGGGAATTTACCCAAAAGCTCACATGTCACCATCTCTGGTGCTGTCTGAAGATATGTAGAGGTGTTTAAGGACATGGTTTAGTGGGGGACTTGGCAGTTGGACTTGGTGATCTTAAAGGTCTTTTCCAACCAAAACAACTCTGTGATTCTATTTAGCTCCAAGTTCCAGTTTCCAGCATTCTCTGGTTTTCCCCTGTTGCTGAAAGAACTTGACTAAAAGCCATTTTTGTGGCCTTTGATGCATTACAGAAGGTAGATTGCATACAATGTGGATTTGGGGGGGAAATGTGTTCAGTAGCTTCCTCTCTAGAGGCAGCAAGAAGAGGAAGAGTAAGGAAATAAAAATGTCTGGAGAGCGTGGTGGCAGCAGGGACCTTGGCAGCTCTTGGCCATGTTCTGTTTTCAACCCGTGTGTGTTGTCAGTTTTGATCCTTGTCCTCTGACCCATCCTGCTGATGAAAATCCTTGGTGTTACTCAGCCTTTGGAGTCTGCAGAACAGGATTTGGGCATGAGCAAATGCATGGAATCTGAGCTGGCCCAATAGTATTTGGTGTCCCCCTACCCACCCCGTGAGGCTGTGTGTTTAAAGTCACTTCCATCTTCAGCAAGGTGGTTCTGTCAAATGAGTTTTCTTCCTGGGTAATTTAAGTGACTAAATGAGATGATTGTGTAGACCCAATCCAAACCTGAAGATAATTGGAGGCCTGATGAAATGCAGCTCAGCAATCAGTGTTCAGAGTAACTTCTCATCAAGCCCTGGCTCTCAGCCTCCTTGGTGGCAGTGGCATCCAGTGCCTGCTGCAAGTGGATTATAGCTCCAAAGGCACTGGTGTGAGCTGCAAGTGACTAAACCCTACCAATGTATGGTGAGCTTTTTTTTTTTTTAATTGACCCAAGAACTTTCCCTGATAAGACCCAAAGCCAGAGGCTTTCTAGTTCCTCTTGCAGAATCCCAAGGAAGGAGTCCCAGCATAGTGTGGGGATGTCAGAGTTGTTGCCTTCTTTTGAAGCTGGCTCTACAGATAATTTATTTTTCTTTTTTTGCTTGCCAGAGCAAATCCCTCACTACTTGGTCTTTTCTGACTTATTAATTGGCTTTGCTGGCATAAGAAATTGCAGTTGTGTTGAAGGGCCCCAAGGCTCCAGTCTGGCTTGGGATGTTTGGCTATATTTTATCTGCTTGTTTTTGTTTTTCACTTTGGTATGTGTGCTGTGGGCTTTTTCTTTTTTCAATTTCTCTCTCTTGGCATTGTTTGCCTAACTAGGAGATTAATCTGATTGTCGTTCTGAAACAAATCCTTTTGCAATGGGTTTCCCCCAATGAGATGGCCAGTTAACCAACAGGAGCTTCCCTGCTGCTACCTATGGAGAGCCTAAGGGGGTGGCAGCTCTCTTGCAGCTTTTTGAGAAGTGTCTTACGAGGAGGTTTCTAATAAAATAAGCACTCCTGATTTCTGTGGGTGCTGGTACAGTACTGAAATTCCATGTGCTGCTGTGTGTTTTGTGAAAACAAAATATAAAAACAAAGCCCCATGGAATTACTTGGATTATTCACAGTAGTTCCTAGAAATCTGGCTGCAAAATAACAGTACTGGAATTGATTCAAAAGTGCCTGAGTGTTGTTGGGTTGTTTGTTTGGGTTTTTTATTATTATTTTGTACCAGATCTGGTTTTTTTTTTTTCAGTTCTGTTATGAATTATTACTGGAGTGGCAGGGGAAACTTTATGCTTCCCTTTGGCTCTTCATGGCAAAAGGCTGACTTGTAGTAGGGTTAGGAACACTTGACTCAGCTTATGGCTGGCCAGTAGTAGAGGGATCTGGGCTTGGCGACTTATTGATAGACACTTTCTACCTCTTCTGTTAAAAAGAGGAGGCTGTGGTTTGATTTGTGGTTTCATCTGTGGTTTTGGGTGCACTGAAAGGATTGACATATCCACTGTCATCTTCATTGACATCTCCATTACTCCAAAAGGCTGTAAGCTTTTGGGCTCCCACTGACTGCTCAAGAGCCCAGAAGCATCACCCAGCATTTCCTTAGCTCTCCTTCCCCTGAAGCTACCCGTGGAGAAGCTGAGATTGGAGGAGACTTCCCTAAATCCCAGCTAGCTAACCCAGAGAATTCATGAGTCTACCTGTGCCTACCCATAATACTTGGCCTGGTAGGAGGTCTTCCAACAAAAGCAGGGCAAATAACTTCTGGAGCCCTCTTGCCAATCAGTTGTCAGCAACAAATCCTCTGTAGCTCAGCAATGGACAACTCCTACCTCTGGTTGTCTTCTTCTGGGTTGGCATCAAGGATGTTTCTTGCATGCTTCCTAATGGCTACATCTCCTCCTTAGGACAAGAAGAGTCAAGCCTTGCCAGGTAGTCTCTCAACTGGGAAGCAAAGGAAAAGCTTAAAGTTCTAGCCTGCATCCAGCTGCATGCAGAACTGCTTTCTTTAATCAGCGTGGCTGAAATCTTTAGGTTTGTGGGAGACAGCTTTGCAAAATGGGATTTTTGGAGTGGCTGCGGCGCTGCCGTCGTTCTTGGTGGTGCCATGGAGTAATTTGTTAGGAAGGAAAGAAGTTTTCAGGTCTGCTTTGGACACCTGGGATTCAAAACAGTCAGTAACCCCCTCACTTTGAAGTTTAACCTCAGGAGGAACGTGTAGAATTTGGGCAAATATTTAAAGATGCTGATCTAGTGATACAGCCACTCTCTTTTTGTCTGGAAAAGCAGAGTTGTTTGGGTAAGCAGGTGGTTATCTTGAAATCAACATAAAAGATGTGACGAGAAGCTTCCCTTGGTTAGTGTGTGAGTAGAATGCTGTTTAAACCTTTTTTTCTCTTGTTCTATCATCTTGTGTAGGTTGGAGAACTGATAACACTCGCACAAAAATCTCCCTGGTCTCTCCTGATTCCTTTGATTGCTTTCTCCCTGCCAATATTAACCAAGTGTAGGTTATCTAACCTTTGGAGGCAGCACGTGGCTGTGTTTCTGTGCAGAGTGTAAAGGTCACCCTGGAGGTGGAGGCTCCATGATTAATTTCCTTTTGCACCCATTGTTGGGGATTTGGGGATTTCCCGAGTGACGCAGTGAAGCTGCAGCCCTGCAGGACTTGGGGAACAAGGAGAGCCCTCTCCTAGCTGAAAGCTTGGGCTGATTATTTTAGCTAAAGTTAAAGAAAACCTCCTGCCTTTCTTGGAAATGAGTGGCTGTTGTTGGTTAGAGCATGGGGAAAATCCATGAGTGGCAAAACTGGATGAATCTGATTTCTTTTAACTCTGAATGTTTGTATCATGATGAGGGTTTGGGTAGATATAGAGCTTAATTTCCCTCTTCTGAGTTGCTTAACATTGTATTAACCTCAAGACCCAGATCCTCAAAGAGCCAGACCTGATTTTAGGGTACTGCCCATGTCCTGTTTGGTAGCCCCTTGGCTTTGGGGATTTCCCGAGTGACGCAGTGAAGCTGCAGCCCTGCAGGACTTGGGGAACAAGGAGAGCCCTCTCCTAGCTGAAAGCTCAGGCTGATCATTTTAGCTAAAGTTAAAGAAAACCTCCTACCTTTCTTGGAAATGAGTTACTGTTGTTGGTTAGAGCATGGGGAAAATCCACGAGTGGCAAAACTGTATGAAGCTGACTTCTTTTAACTGAATGTCAGAATCATGATGAGGGTTTGGGTAGATTCAGAGCTTAATTTGCCTCTTCTGAGTTGCTTAACATTGTATTAACTGCTGAGCACTGGGATCCTCCAAGACCCAGACCTGATTTTAGGGTACTGCCCCTGTCCTGTTTGGTAGCCCCTTGGCTTTGGGGATTTCCCGAGTGACGCAGTGAAGCTGGAGCCCTGCAGGACTTGGGGAACAAGGAGAGCCCTCTCCTAGCTGAAAGCTTGGGCTGATTATTTTAGCTAAAGTTAAAGAAAACCTCCTGCCTTTCTTGGAAATGAGTGGCTGTTGTTGGTTAGAGCGTGTGGAAAGTCCACGAGTGGCAAAACTGGATGAAGCTGACTATAACTGAATGTCAGAATCATGATGAGGGTTTGGGTAGATTCAGAGCTTGATTTCCCTCTTCTGAGTTACTTAACATTGTGTTCACTGCTGAGCACTGGGATCCTCAAAGAGCCAGACCTGATTTTAGGGTACTGCCCATGTCCTGTTTGGTAGCCCCTTGGCTTTAGAAGCTATTGAAACGAATGATATATTTTATATAATCGAATATATAATTATTATTGCTTCTGCTGCCCTTCTGTACATGACCTGTAATTCTTCTGAGAAAGTGGGTGCAAGTAGCTCCCAGGCTCCTCCAAAACAAGAACTTGCAAAATCTTTCCCTTGACTGACTGCTGGCTGCTTGGCTGTGTGAGGTTTGCAGTTTGAGCTGCTACGAGTGCAGCCAGCTGTTGGATTTCAGTGCTGAACAAATCAAGATCAGTGACCAAAAAAAAATACCTAAAGCAGTGATGTTAGAAGGAAAACCTTTTGCTTTTCCCCAGGGCAGAGATGTCTGAGGCTGCTGACCCCAGCAGGAGCCCAGTGCATTCCATTGCTCCCATGTTCTGCTGGGGTTGACCACAAGTGCTGTTTTGCAAAACCAGTAAAAAGGTCTGGCCTGGAAATTTACTGCCTTCTGCACCTAAAAACTCATTTGAGAAACCTGAGATGGCTTTTAGAGTGGGTGGCTGGTAGTGCTGGATTGCCAGTCACATCAGCACAAAGGAAGGAACTCTTCGCTGTCACTTTCTGGTTTTGTTTGTTTGGGGTTTTTTGGGTTTTTTTTTGTTAGTTTTTGGATTTTTGCTTTTTTTTTTTTTTTTAGATTTCATGGAAGGGGGCAAGTACCATCATTTCTGGAAGCTGGAGCTTGGATTTGGCTGAGGGAATAGGCATTGCTGTGCAACAGGTGCTATCCATGACAACATTTTCCAGACTTGTCGTGTATAGACTTACCTTGGAAGTTGAGGGTAAAATCAATGATTTCCACAAACTTTTTTTGGGGTATTCAGTGTTAACATAGTGCATGTTGTCCTCCAGAAATAAGGTCCCCAGTTCTAGTGGGTGCTTGGCAGAGGATGATCGTTTTGACAAGCTTTGATCTTAGCTTTCCAATTTTGCCCTGCTACTCAAGCTATCATGTGCATGTGCCTTAATCTCATCCATGTAATTGTTGCAGTAACAGTAGCAGCAATCTATCAGCCTAAATAAAAACTTTGCAGCATGTAAAGCCAAAGGGAAAATTGCTCAGTCTGACCCCCAAGTCCCCTTCTTAAATGATTTTCCTGGCTTGCTGTGCTGAACTGAGTTTTCAGCAACGTGTGGATAGATGCTTTTCACTCTTAACCTCCTGGGCAGTGTGAATACCTGCAGATCCTGATTAAAATACCATGGAATAATTTGGGTTGGAAGGCACATCAAGTAGATGAGGCTTCTCAGACCCCTGTCCAACCTGACCTAGGAGGTTTCCAGGGATTTGGGACATCTCCCACCTCTCTGGGCAGCCTGGGCCAGGGTTTCCCCCACGCTCGTTCTGTTTCAGATTATCTCTTGTACCTACTGCAAATCTCCCCTCTTTCAGTTTAAAACCCTTGTCCTGTTGCTGAAAAATCTGTCCAGAGCTTTCTTGTAAAATAAAGGATTGGAAGGCAGCTCCCCAGAGCCTTCTCCTTTCCAGGCTGAACACCCCCAACTCTAAGCCTGCCTCCAGAGCAGAGCTGCTCCAGCTCTCTGGTCATTTTTGTGGCCTCCTCTGGACCTTCTCCAGCAGCTCCATCTCTGTCTTGTGCTGAAGGCTCCAGAGCTGGATCTCCTCTGAGCCCCTTGGAGAGGTGATGCTGGGGCTGCCTCTGGCATGAGGCTCCTAACCTGGGATGTGAGATGATGATGTTAGTGACAGAGCTGCTTTTCTCCCAGGAAATTGAGTTTGGTGATAAAGATTTTGGCTTTCTTGGAGAAGCCTGCAGCCCCTGGGCTCTGAGTGCTGCTCTCATGGAGCAATTAAGCTTTTTCTAGGCAGCATAAATGGTGTGGTTGAAGTTGTGCTTCCTGCTAACTACTACTCTGCTGATTTTATTACCCCAGCTGCAGCTGCCAGGTGCCACTAAGGCAGCAAAGGGAGAGGTAATGTCACCTCTGATTGCTGCAGCTCAGTTCCCTGCTTTTAAGAGCCCTGGGCTCTTGAAACTCAGCTCAAAATCAAAATAGCTGCAGGGCAAGCACCTTGTCAGAGTTGTGAGAGGGTTGGTAGCAGCAGAACCAGGGTGATGAAGTGGATCTGAGGAGGTGATGAGAGTAAGGAGGGATGGGGATGGCTATTGAGATGTTAGAACAAGGCAGGCTTGGGCCAGGCATGAATTACAGGGGCAGGGGTGATGTTTTTTGATGGGAATGGCTGGAGAAAATGCATATTTCTTTCCCAGCACCTGTGTAAAATGGGGGGAGAACTTGTTTTCATGTTGCATGAGATGGGCTGAGGTAGAGGAAGATTTAGGATCAAGGCATCTGCTACTTAGGGCAGATTTGATTCCTGCTGTCCTTGGCTTTGTGTGCTTTTCCTGCTTTTCCATTTCTCTTTCCTAAGAGATGATTCCTGCTGGATGGTCTGAGGGATATTGTCCTGGCCACAAGGTGTTCAAGGTGCAGCTTTCATCTTCTCAGCTGACCTTGACTCAGTTCCTGACCCTGACCTCCTCCTATTCAGCACAATCTCTCTTTCTCTAGTGCTTTCAGACCAGATTTCAGGCTGAAGTGGCATTTTCTCTGCTCAAGATCTGACTCCTCCTGTCATGTGCCTCGTGGCACTTCAGCAAACACTGCGGTCATAGGGAATTGTAGGTATTTCCAAATGTAGGAAATTGTGGAGGGGCATTATTTTGGGGACTTTAAACTCATCCTCAAGGCAGCCTGCAGAGGTGTCTGACCCTCTCCTCCATCTCCCTGAATTACTTGCTCATAGCACAGGCTCTAGAGGGTTCCAGAGACTGTGCTTCCATAGGGCAACCTGCTTTGATATTTACACACCTTCTGCAGCTGCCACATCAGATCCTGCTCTGGACTTGTGCAAAACACCAACCAAACTTCCTGAGGAGCTGAGCAGCTTCTGCTGTCATTTGGGGCATCTTCAGCTCTTTGAGTATTGGGAGAGCATCAGGGATGGAGGGGGGGAAACAGCTGCTGTGGCTGGAGGCAGCTCTGGAGCTGTGCTCAGAAGGAAGGGATTGGTGCATCTGCCATGCACAGAGCTCTTCTTCTCACCTCCAGATGACCCTGCCTTGTGACAGCAGTGAGTTGCTGGCATTTTAAAATGCCTGGCAGAGCAATAAGCTGCCAGATTCAAAACAGGAGTGGTTTGAAGCCCGAGAGGTGGTTCAGTGACAAAGCAGACACCTGCTTGGGAGTGCAGTTCCTGCACGGCCCAGGTTGGGGATTATTTGCAAGCTGAGTGTTTTGTCAGTCTCTTGCCCAAGGGACAGGAGGCTGGGCTGCCTTTTGTTCTGCTCTTTCCTCCCCTAAAGAGGGAGGAACAGAGGATGCTTCCCTTGCCAGAGTCCTCGCTGACCTCTGCCCAACCCTCTGATCTTACTCCACCCTTGCCCTTCTCCCAGCTCCTCTGCTGCTTCTCTCCATTCTCCAGCCCTCTCCACTTCCAGGGCTGCTCCCCTCGTGCCAACCGAGTTCCAGTAGGATTGGGAAGTGAATAAAGGAGGCTCCCTTGCTTGGCTTTTACCCATCTGTGTCTTTAATTGCATTAGGGCAGTGGGGAAGAGCTCAGCCATGTGTCCTCGAGCCATCTTGTCCCCATGTGCTGCCCATCCCTCTCCCCAAGTGGGAAAGGATGGTGAAGTTGTGCCAGCTTCCCCGAAGGTGCAATGGTCAAGATGGAAAAGCCAAGATCATGGATTTGAGGCTACCCCAGGATGGTTTTTCCTCTGCTGGCCCCAAAGGGGCTGTGAGCATTGGTGGGGCAAGGTTATAGTGTCCATCGTGTACTGTCCAAGGGATGAACCCCAAGTTTGGCACTTTGGGATTAAATTGGGGGTTTTATAGTACTTTGAATGCCAGCAGGCTTTTGTCCACCCCTCCAGGACGCAGGGCTGCCCCTCAACCCCAGTAACCTCCAGTAACCAGATGTCACTGGTCATGCCCCAGTGTTGCTTACCATGTTCAGGTTTTTTTCTACACTCTTTCTTCACTTATTTCTGGCTGTTTTGGGCAAGTTTTCATCGTGCAGGGATGGAAACAGCTGACTAAGCTCCTCCAGCAGCAGAGGATGGCAACCTGGCAGGCTGGGTGGGGACAGAAGCATCCCTGGAGATGCTTTTTGAAGCCTTCAGAGCAGTGCTGGCAGGGCGTATTTGTATTTATTCCTATCAAGTGGGGAGATGAAGGAGACAGAGATCAGGGAAAGGGATTAATCAGAGTGTGGGGGGGGGTTGGTGTTTTGGCTTTTTTTTTTTTGGTTTTGTTTTTTTTCTCTTGGGCTTCTTATTTCTCAAATAAGCAGCTCCTGTCCTATGTCACAGAGTTCCTGGTGGTGACCTCCCTTTTTAGGGTTTCTTGTCTGCCATGGTGAGCTCTGGGCTTCAGCTCCCTCTGAGCTGTGGCCACCTCTCCATCTCCTTGAAGGAGGCTTTAAAAAAACCCCAACTCATCAATATTTTAGTTTCCATTCAAACCTCTTCCTTGCAGCTCCCCCTTTTCATTTTCCTCCAGTGCCCAAAGCCAGCTCATGGAACGCATCCCTCCTGCTTCCAACGAGGCACAAAAGACTTGTCAGAAGATGAGTAGGAGCTGCTGAATAATACTGGAAATGTAAAAACTGATGTTCTACAATGTCCCTAATTCTCCTAATTAAACAAGACACCCGAGACCTCCAACTGCTTTGTAATAATACATTGCTCAGAACCAGCCTGGTGCTGAAGGAGGTTAAACTTGAATTAAAGCACTGAGAAAGACCAAGGGGTTGTCCCCTGGAATTAACAAACTTATGGCTCTTCCTCTGGCCCCCGGGGAGCTGTGGGTCTCTCCCTTGGGGTTTGATGTTCTCCTTGGAAACCTTTTTTTCCATCTTTTTTCCCCCCTCAGTCTCAAATCGCTGAATCCCAAGCGAAGCGGCCGCACACTCGCCCTGGGTTGGGTTTGGGCTTGGGCTGTGGTCCAAACCCTCGGTCCAAACCCCTGCGGATCCTCGGTCCAAACCCCTGCTTGGGTTTTTTTATCACTTCTAATCCAAGTTTTTTTGGGTTTATCTGAGAGGAGAGAGGGGGTGGCCCCTTGAATCTGCTGCCTGCACCCTTAGCAGCAGCCAGGCCTGCAAAGCCCATCGTGTCCATGGCTACGCCACGCACCTGAGGCCCTGGAACAGGCCTGAGCCCTCGGCTTTTAAAATTAAACTTTAATTTGATTTTAATTTTTTATTTTACTTTTAGTTTTATTTTGTAATTTTTGATTTTATTTTTAATTTTACTTTTAAACTTTAAGTTCTAGCTTTAAGTTTTGACCTGGTTTTGGCTTGGTTTTTGACTCTGTTTTTTTGACTCTGTTTTTTTGACTCTGTTTTTTTGACTCTGTTTTTTTGACTCTGTTTTTTTGACTGCTTTTGGCTGGGTTTTGGCTGGTTTTTGGCTGGTTTTTGGCTGGTTTTTGGCTGGTTTTTGGCTGGGTTTTAGCTGGGTTTTAGCTGGGTTTTGGCTGGTTTTTGGCTGGTTTTTGGCTGGTTTTTGGCTGCTTTTTGGCTGCTTTTTGACTCTGTCTTTTTGACTCTGTCTTTTTGACTCTGTCTTTTTGACTCTGTCTTTTTGACTCTGTCTTTTTGACTCTGTCTTTTTGACTCTGTCTTTTTGACTCTGTCTTTTTGACTCTGTCTTTTTGACTCTGTCTTTTTGACTCTGTCTTTTTGACTCTTTTTTTTATGTCAGTTTTCCATTTCCACGAGTGTACGGGTGCTGCCGGGTCCTGGTGGCCACATGGAAGCCCAGGCTGTGCGGGTCATGGCGGCCCCCAGGTCCCTCTGACCCCTTTCCCTTTGTCCTTTCCAGGGTACCTCAAGTGTGACACGGACGATGGCTGCGAGGCCAAGGAGGAGACGGGGGGTGAGGAGCTCTTTGATGCAGTGAACTCCTCCATAGTCTCTGGGGACAGCATCCGCTTCTTCGTCAACGTCAACCTGGAGGTGCCACCAAATGCCACCAGTGAGTGACACCATCACCCCCCTCCCCAAACCCACCTTTATCCCTCCTGGCAGTCATTATTCCTTGGGGAAAACCCAGTCAGAATCAGGCTGCTGGGATCTGTGTGAAACATTCTAAATTTGGTTGGGTGTTTTTTTTTTCCCCGCCATCCTTTTATGTTTTCAAGAAGGTCTCAAGGTTTGGGCTCTGGGGTTTTGCTGTCCCTCTCCCCATTGTGGCCTGGTGGTCATTTTTAGGGAGAAATAGGGTTTTTTGGGTTTTTTCATGGTAGACAGCTTAAATGTGGCTCTGGGGCTTCCCAAGGTGTATTTGATCGTGTTTTTTATTGCAATATTCTGTGTTTTTATTGCAATATTCTGGTTTTTATTGCAATATGCCGAGTTGAAGCTGTTGGATCCACCCAGGTCAGTTGCTTCAGCTTGTAAAGGAAGGCAGAGTGTGGAAGGGATTTTTGGGGCTGGACACGTGCTTTTTGGGGTCAGCAATCCCTACACCTACTGTGCCGAGGCAGGCAGCAAAAATGAGGAGAAAACCAACTTGTTCAGTGTCTCTGATGGAGGTGAAACCCCTACAGGTACATCTGCAGAACAGGGAGATGCTGGGGTGTGCCAGGCTCTGTTTGTAAAAAACCAGCTCCTATAGGAAAGGGTTCAAGTGCTCAACTCCCCCCAAAGTTTTCTCAACTCCCCCCAAAGTTTTCTCAACTCCCCCCAAAGTTTTCTCAACTCCCCCCAAAGTTTTGCTGAACCTGGGCAGCAAGGTGAAGGGGACTTCCAGCACAAACTCTGAAGATATTCCTTGATTTTTTAGGTTTTCTTGGTTTCAAATCTTTTGGGTTTCAGTCTTTTGGGTTTCAGTCTTTTGGGTTTCAGTCTTTTGGGTTTCAGTCTTTTGGGTTTCAATCTTTTGGGTTTCAATCTTTTGGGTTTCAATCTTTTGGGTTTCAATCTTTTGGGTTTCAATCTTTTGGGTTTCAATCTTTTGGGTTTCAGTCTTTTGGGTTTCAATCTTTTGGGTTTCAATCTTTTGGGTTTCAATCTTTTGGGTTTCAATCTTTTGGGTTTCAATCTTTTGGGTTTCAATCTTTTGGGTTTCAATCTTTTGGGTTTCAATCTTTTGGGTTTCAATCTTTTGGGTTTCAATCTTTTGGGTTTCAATCTTTTTACCTTTTTTTTAGTTTACTTTTTTTAGCTTCAACTTTTTTTTTAGCTCCAATCCCTAGCCTGCTCTTTTTGCCTCTAGCAGGCTAAGGCTGTTTTACCATTCTCTGTGCTGCCCATGGCAAATGTTGGAGGAGGAGGAGGACTGGCAAACCTTGCTCTCCTGCTGTGTGCTTAGGAAACTGCAGCTTTGGGACATGGCAGCAGCTTGGGTTTTGTCCTGCCAGCCTGGAGCCTGCCTTGTGTGGGCACTGACTAATTTGGAGATTAAATGTGAGAGCTCTGGATTATCCCTGGCGTCAGAGGATGGGAGAGCCCCAAAGTTGGCTGGAAGTTATTTTTGGAGATCAATTGGGATTTGATTGGAGTTACTGGGAACAGTCGTGCAGCATAGGGCAGGAGCCTGACCTCTGCTTCACCATCTTGAGAGGCACTTTCAGAATCAGAGCAGTGACTTGGATTTAAGGAATAACAGTGAGCAATTTTCGAGCCTGCAATTTCCCAAATGCCATCTTAATTGAAAGATTTAGGGGGAGCTGTGCTCTGCTATGACAAGTCTGGGCTTAATGCCTTGGGGTGCATTGTTTGGGGGTGAGGAATGCAAGTGCTGTGGATTCTTCTGTGTCTGAAGGAGCTGACTTTCTTTCTGTGTCCTCCTGGGCTTTTCATAAGTGCTTTTCCCTTCCATTCAAAACAGGACAAAAAAAAAAGGCTTCCTTATTTTCCCCCAAGCACTGATGGTTATGATGGTGGTATTAGTTGCATCCTTTTTCTTCAGCTGAGATGTTTAGGATTTTTCAGGAAAAGTGCATTTCTGATGTCCTTTCAAATGCAAGGATGGTGCTTTTAAAAACAGGCTCCAGGCACAACAAAAACTTTCAGTGAGGGCAGGTTTAAAGTGAATTTTTTTTTTTCTCTCTATAACAACATGGAGGTGGTCCAGGTGGCCAAAATGCAATTTCTCCTCTATCAGGCATAGAATTTCTCCAGGTGTTTAATTTAGCAGGACTCTTAACTCATTCTCAGAGCTGGTTTGGCTGCAGCATCCTCCAGATTGGGTTTATATAAACTAAATCAGTGTTTGGCTGTAGAGGGCATAGCTGATCCTCCTGCAAAGCTGACTTCTCAGGTGGCTGAAGGAGCTGAGATGAGCTCCTTAAGATCATCTAACAAAAGTAGCCTGAACTGCTGAGAAATAATAATAAAAAAAAAATAAATTTACCCACTTCACAAGTTTCTTAAACCTCATTTCTGGAAGGACCTTGGCTGAGGTCTGTTTGGGAGGAGACTGTTCCTTGTCCAGCCCTGCAAGGGGACACTTTTCCAAAATGCTCTTGCATAGCTGCTGCTCTCTGGGAATCTTGTTTTATGTTCAGACTTTGCATTCCTGGAGAAAAAAAATGTGGAGTTGAACACTTGCAGTGCTTGTCTCCAGCAAGACAAGCTCAAAAGAGGAGAAAACCCAAACCAACCAAAAAAAAAGCCATTTTTTTTACCCAATCAGTGCAAGTTCCTCCAAACACCCCATTTTGACTCCCTAAGGCACCTGGAGCACCAGGATTCCTGCAAGGTCCTCTGGAGCTCTTTAAACCCAGTGGAAAAACAAGTGTAGGAATGAGTTCTTTTTATCCCTACCTTTTTATTTTTCTTGCTTTCTCCTAGCTGGGGGAAACCTCTGAGCTGGGAGGCTTGAGGCCAAGGGCTCTGTTGCCCTCTTGTGTTATGGAACCCATTGCAACACTTTCTGGGACTTGGGCAGTTGCTGCCTGGCCAGAGAGGGACTGACCACAAGCCATGGGCCATCTCATGCAGAGAGGGTTCTCCAGGGCTGCCTGTGTTGATTTGCTCCCTTGTGGCAGCTGAATTTGCTGTGTGGAATAAATCTGCTTCATCTCCAGCAGTAAAAAAATTAAAAAAGAATTCCCAAGGTGACTTGACAGGAGATAAATTGCTGCTCTGTGACACCTGTGAGCCTCTTGTGGTCATCAGAGTTTGGATTGTTGGCTCAAGGTGGTGTCCAAGTTCTCTCCTGCTGGAGACCTTTCCTGGCGAGCTGCTCTGAGGTTAATTCTCACCTCAACACAGGGCTAAAAGATCCAAAAAATCCCATCTGGGGAGGGGATGAGTTGATACCCCAGGGTCTGGGTGGTGGCAGGCAACCAAAGTGGAATTACAGAGGTGGTGACAGCTCTGCCGTCATCCTGTCGAGCTGTTAATCTCTGCATGATGGATGCAGAGTTTGCTGGGAGAATAATTGGATGCACTTTGCTGTAATTCTGGTTTTAAAAAGATCACTGCATGGGATTAAGTGTTGAGCCAACAAAACATGGCACGGCCCATAAAACTCCAACAATTCCCCATTGTCATCAAGCCCTGGGCTGTGTGCACAGATGTGGGTAAAGCAGGATAAGCTTGGAGAAATCTGGGCTTTCAGGTATTGCCCATTTCATTTTTAATTAATACTGTCTGCTGCTGTGTGGAATATTGAGCCCAAACCAGTGCAGGTGCTCAGGCACTAAAATACTTTGCAGCTTTGCCACTTGGGTCCTTTCTCCTTGGTGTTTTGTTGCTGATGAAAAGCAGTTTTATTTCCTCTCACCTTTCCAGCTTGGGTTTTGGTGGCGAGGCTTCTGTTTGCAGCACATGTTAGTAGCTCCTACATGAAGATGAATGGTTTTGATGGAAGGTGGGTGGAAGGACTGGATGGTTTTGAACCTGGAATCTTTTGGGGGGAAAGATCAGGATGCTTTGGGGACACTCAGACTTGTTTTGAAGTCCCCATCAACATGGACAAGGTGTCCTGCTGCATCTACTTTTCCAGGAGTCAGGACTGCATTCCTGCCCCAAATAAAATCCCTTTTCCCTGACACCTTTGCCTCAGGCTGGAGAAGGATTCCCTACCCCAGGAGTAGTGCTGATGCCTTTCCTGTGCTGGAAAATCCAGCGTGATGCTTTCTTCCTTGGGAATTTCTCCCAGAGAAGGGGAACACCAGTGAGTTTGGTGTGCAGGGAGGGGATCTCTTTCTTCTCCAGACCAAGGTGCTACAAATCTGGCTTGTTTCATAGCTCCCAGCTTGGCTGTCTTGGTGCCTTGCAGGCTCTTACATGGCTTTACAACCATTTCCCAATTCTCTCACCTTGCTACAAGTGTTTTAACCCTTCCTAACCTTACCTGGATGTTAATTTTTTCTCCTTTTTGATATTTTTTTATTTTATACATAAGCTTTTTCCATAAATTCCTTTGGAGCCTGGATTGCAGGTGTACCTTACCTCCAGCTTGTTGCAGAAGCATCAAACTAGGGGAGCAAACCCCTCTCTGCTTTGCCAGCAACACACTTGGAAATAAATCCCTGCCAAGTAACCCAGCAGTGTGGTTTAGGTTGAGCATCCAAGTTGGTGTTCAAGCATTAAAACCTCACTTATTGGAGAGGGGCTGTGAAGTGTGTAGGGCCACAACCTTGCTGTGGCTCAAGGTGTTCTTCTTGGCAACTCCCTGAAATCAGCCAGGCAAATATTTTCATCATTTGGACCTTTTTCTTGCAGCCTGGGGGTTAAAAATGATTCTTTAAGCCTCGTTCTTGCAGCTCTGGTTTTTAAACTAATTCATCTTCTCTTCCATTCCCCAGCCTGCAGTTTGAGGGGTTTGCACAGGATTTTTTTTTTTATTTTTTAAATTTATTTATCAGGAGTTTTTGGAGCTGTAGGTGCTCAACTTGTGCAGTGTGCATTGGTACTTAGAGGTGATGCTGGCACCAGGGGCTTTCAGCTGCAGAAAGGTTCCTGAAGCAGGGTTTTTTTTTGGGGGGGGGAAGCAAAAAAAAAAAAAAGCCTTATGGCAACTAAAAGCCAATCAGAAAGGAGGATGTAGCTTTGTGTGTGTGGGGGGGAAATAACGGAACACGATTTAGGCTTGATGAGAAATTAAAGGCAGTTCCACCCTCTGGACAATTGATCATTCCTAGATAGGGAGAATGAAGGGTTTCCTGTAATCTGCTCCAGAGACACGTGCACACCCGTTGCTGCTGCTGGGAGCAAAACACCCTCCTCTTAATTCATGGCCCAGCCCCTTGCTGAGATGACTTGTGGTTGGGTTTTGGGTTTATTTTTTTTTATTTATTTTGTTGTGGATTTTTTTTCCCTTTTTTTCTTTTTTTTTTTTTTTTTTTTTTTTCCTCTTGAAGGGGGACGAGGAGAAATGCTGGATGCTGGCGCCAAGGATATTCCAGAGAGAGTAGTGTCCAGAGACAAGTGGTCTGGGCCTGAATGGGTATCATTCTGCACACAATAGTCACATTTCCTCACATTAATACCAAGGTCCTTTTTATGTCTCGAGGCACAATGCTGACCCACGCGTTCCATCTGATAACTCCTGTTTTAGCAGTTTGATGTCAGCGTGGGATGTTGGGCTCCCAAAGCTTCCTATCCTCTAATGGAAAGTGGATACACCAATTGTGTGGCAGGCAGGGTGTAGGGGGGGGGATGGCCTCCCTCTGAATTTCCTGGGGAGGGTGTTTTCAAAGCAGAGCCAAGGGAGGTGCAGGGTGTGTGCTGGGGGGGTTCCAGACAAAGGCAGTGTTCTCCTTAGGGTAGCTTCCCTTTGGGGGGGTTTTGGGTGCTTTGTCCCTCTGGTAGGCATGGTAAAAAAGACACCTTTTTGCCCTGAATTTAATGACAAAATCTTGTTTTTTAAAAAGTTATGTATTTAGTTTTGTGGTGTATGCTTATCCGAGGGGCTGGGGGGTGTGATGGGTGATGCAGTGCTCAGCACTCTTGTCTCTGACTCTATTAAAGAGCCCTGGTTTGTCTGGCTGTCATTTTCCAATTCCTCAGCAATAACCAGAAAGAAGAACAAGGTGATAGCCCTTCAGCTGCCCCTCTGTTCTGAGGGTTCCTCAGATGAGGTTTTTCCTGCCCACCCTTGCTGCTCCTTTCCAACTTGCTCCAAACACTTGCAGCTTGGTGCTTATTCCCAACCTGCCTTTAACCTGGGTGCTGGTTTAAGAGGGATAAATCAGCTCACTGCCTCATCTTGGGAATGTAGGATTGCTGGGGCACAATTATTGATAATATTTATCCAGTATTACTCAAATCCCTGGGGAAGAGGCCAGGCTTGGCACAACCACAGTGGAACAGCAAAGCAAAGGATCCCCTTGGGGTCCTGCCTGTGCAATCCTCTTGCCTTTGAGTTAGAGGCATCTCCACTGCTTCTAACAAGTTCCTCTTGTGCCATGTGCTGCTGGGGCTTTATTTGTATTTTTTAAACCAACACAGTCTAAGAGCAGAACAGATTTTGCTGCTCACAGTGGGATTCAGCACCAGTGCTTGAGGCTTAGATTTGCATAGAAGCCTGAAGAAATCACCAATGCCCAGATAAAATAGTCTTTTTTTGTTGGTTTTTTTTAGGTTTTTTTGGTAATAAAATCCCCCTCCAAACCTTAAATACTTCCTCTGACCCTTGATATTTTTCTGAGACAAGCATGGAAGTGCTAACTTAGTATTCTGCTGATTTATTACCCTGTTTGTCATGCAGATGTTCTGGGGAGTCTACATAGACTCAAGTGTGCACTGACACCTGCACAGCTATAAAGTTGCTGCTCTCTGATTTCCATTCCTCTATCCAAAGAAAACATCTCCTTAGGATGCTCTGGACATCCTCTGCTGAGTTGTTTCCCTCCAAAGGTTTTGGTGTCTTCTCAGGTGTTCAGGGCACCACTGGGGAACCTGTAGCAGGGAAGGGACCTTCAGTGAAAGGAGATCTCATAAGGCAAGAAGGTGAAAAACCTTAAACTTTGGGCATTTGTCCTGGCTGGGTTTGTTTTTCAGGGCTGCTTTTGCATAGAAGATGTCATTATCTCAATGGGAGGTGTGGGGGGGAAGCAAGTAGAGGATTTAATTCCTCCAGATTGCTATCAGGGATGTTGTGGAAAGGGCAACTGGGATAAAACTGCTTTGGAATACAGCAAATCAATTTCCTGCTGCATTTTTTATTTATTTTTTTTTTTACTTCCCAACTATAAAATCTCCTTAATCATTTCAACTGTTCTTCTCCAAATGGTGAGAATAAAAAAAATAAAAATAAAGGCATGTCCCAGTGCCCTGGAAAAGCTCAGGAGGTGCCAAGATGAGGCCACAAGTGTAAGGCTGAGGTGTCCTCAGTGTCCCTGCGTGCTGCTGTGCGTGCAGCCTCCAAGCTGGGGATGTGACTTTTGCCTTGATGTGGCTGCCAGGGGATGTTAGAGATGAGTTGCTGGCTTTTTGGTTTTCCCTTGGGCAGGACCTGGAGCACAGCCTAACAGATAAGGTCAGGCACCCCTGGCAGCTCTCCTTAAACTGGGGGTGAGGCTGGAGACAACAATGCCCATCACTAGCTAGCTTGCCTAAAATAGACTTTTGCAGCCTGCTTTTTTGTCCAGCAAAGGAGGACCACAAAAATAGATGTGAAAATTCAACGTGGCCCTGACCTCTTCTTGCTGTTGAAGTTTCCTTAATCTTGATATTCAGGTGAGAAATCCAGTTGTTGGTCCTGGTAGTGAGAGATGATGGGTGATTGATGGGTGTTTTGATGGGTGACCCTGCTCTGTCGGGGGGGGAGGTTGGACAAGATGATCTTTTGAGGTCTGTTCCAACCCCAAACTTTCCCTGATTCTGTGATTTTCTTCCTCTAGAGGGTGAATCCATGGTTTTCTGTATCCATTTTGTCTTCATGAAGGTCTCCTCCATTGGGGTGCAAGGATCAAAAGTGCTGCTCCTCCTTCCAGGGTGCTGCTCCTCCTTCCAGGGTGCTGCTCCTCCTTCCAGGGTGCTGCACCTCCTTCCAGGGTGCTGCACCTCCTTCCAGGGTGCTGCACCTCTTTCCAGGGTGCTGCACCTCTTTCCAGGGTGCTGCACCTCTTTCCAGGGTGCTGCACCTCTTTCCAGGGTGCTGCACCTCTTTCCAGGGTGCTGCACCTCTTTCCAGCTTCCCAGAACTGGAGGGAAGCAGTGAAAGTGCCATGAAGGGGGAGAAACATTCTGGCAAGGCTGGTGGTGGTTGGTCTGGAGCTTTAGCTGAGCCATCTCCTGGTGGCTGTGTCATGTCCAGCTTCTTGCATGGTTTTTATCCCACATTTCCTCATGGATTCCCTCCCAGTAAATAAATGGCTGGTTCATAAGCCAGGCAGAGGTGCCTGTGGGAAATCTGGGCATTTTTCTCCCTGTTTTTCCAGTGGGCCTGGAAGATAAGAGCCCAGAACCATGATGGCTTTATCAGTCTCTTTTCCTTGAGTCCAATCTTGAGTGTTGCTTGGCTGAAATGATCAATGAGGTTCTGGGCTTTCCAAAGCATCATGTCCATGCCTCAAACAGGTTATTTTGGGAAGTTAAAAAGACTCTGGTCCAGCAGATCTAATTATAGGTTTTTGCTTGTGTTGAAAAAGCTGCTAAGATTGATACACACCTGAAATTGATAAGAGGAACCAAGAATTGCTGCCTATTAAAGGCCAACATCAAATCCTGCTGCATTTGTGTCTGTAAGGATGGGCTGCAGGTATTACAGATAATTCTTTTTAGCATGTGCTGGGTATTGTTCAGGGCTGTGGTTATGGGGTTTTGTTTTTCTGGTTTGTTTTGTTGTGGGTTTTTTGGTGTTTTGGGTTTTTTTTTTTGTCTCTAGAGCAATTTGCCAGAGCTGAAAACCCAAAACATGTTTTCTCCTCTGCATATTTATGGCTTCCAAATCTTCCAGCTTACTTTTGCATGTGTAATTAGGCTGTGAGTTGAGTCAGTGAGCAGTGGAGAACTACAAATGTAAGAGCCTGGGGAAAATGCTTGATGCTTCTGGTTTATTTGGGTGCTTGCTTTTTAATAATAAATGGCATTTTTTAGATGAAACAGCTTGTGCTTTCCAAAAGATGTGTCAAAAGCCATAATAATTGGGACTGTTGCACCAGCAGGCTTGTTTAGTAAGTGATGCTTTTGATCACATGTGCAGGGTCCAAATGAACTTTGGGTGAAGTTGGGTGATGTAACCAAACCCTCTGAACCATCTTCTTTTGTTCAGTGGGAGATGGAAGGAATCCTTTCCCTCTTCACAGCTGAGGTCAACTTTATTCCCTGTTTGAGTTTTAACCCCCCCTAGGGACACGACTTGGATTCCTATTAAAGCAGGGATGGTTTTGGTTCAAGCCACTTTGTACAAAAAAAAAAAATAAAAAAAAAAAACCTGTTTGTAGTTCACATTTAGCTGGATTTTGGGGACCATCACAGTGCTGGGCTTGAAAGGTGCCTGTGTGTGGGGAAAAGGAGGTAATTGTAGGTTAGGATTTGGAATCCAGCTCCAGAAAGGAATCAAACCCCTGGTCTGAATAGCTGTAACTCTGTTACATCTCTGTACTTTTCCACAGCTTGCTCTCTGGAAAGGTTTTTTTTGTCTTCAGTGGGGTTTTTCCATGCTGTCACCATGCTCCTGTGAGGGAAACTGCTGATGTGTTTTGTGTGTCATTTGGGTAGCAGGTCAGGGTTTTTCAGAGAGCTTGAAGCTGAGGACTTGGAAGGAGCAGGATGCACTCTGGCTCTACCTGTGGTGCCACTGATGCTTCAGAGATGCTACCTTGGATGCAAGCACTACAGATTTGCTTCATGGCAAAGCCTGGCTCTGATTTATTTTATTTTTCTTTTTTATTTTAGCTTATACCCCCCAAATTATTTCATAGATACCCCAAGAACATGTTACCACTGATGCTTGGAAGCTGAAACTGCACGTTTCCTGGGAACCCCCATCCCTGTAACTCAGCCACATGTTAAGTGACATTTAATAGTCTCCAACCAGCAGTTTTCTTTCCCCAGAGCTCTGTTGCTTTACTCTTAGATTTATGGAAGCAGCGTGGTGAGTTGACAGGACATAAATGTGCTCATCTTCCAATCACTGCCTGTGATCTCTTGCAGGCTGCTCCCTTGGAAGTGCCTGGGTGTTATTGTTGACTCTTTAATGAGGACAAGAATGGTTTCCAAACGAGAGTGACTCATGCAATCTTAGCCTCAATCTATCAAACAACCATGTGTTGGATTAAATGATTACCTAAAGGATTAGGAGTTAGATTTTTTTTTTATTTTTTTCCTAGGAGATGGGGGAGAAAGGAAGAGTAAAAACACATGGGGGCATCTGAAAGAGCTGCAAGACACAAATACCAACTGATGAGAGGATGCCAAAGGTTTCTTCTAGGCTTGGTTTAGTTTTCCAAAATGGGAAGTGCTGTAAAAATTGAATCTCTGCTTCTCTCTAGAGAGCATCCTCTGTCAGGAGTGGTCCTTCACCTTGTTCTGAGCCTTCTGCTTGGTTCCTGCTGCCTGTCAGGTACCTGTGATAGTAACATCTTTCTGATTTGTATTTGATGTTTTTTCTCCTTTCCAGCTGAAAATGAAAATGATGGCTGCGTGTTACTGCACACATCAAGGAAGGTGAGTAGAAATTCTGTGTGATAATTTGTTTTTACTGGCTAGAAGCAGAGAAAAGACTCTTAAAACACTCTGTGGGGGTGGGGGAAGGTGGATTTTACTGGCCAAAACAGAAGGCATATTAATCCTTTTTTTTCCCCTGCATTCTGCTGTCTGTCTTTAAGCCTTCAAACAAAGCCCAAAAAAAAAAAAAAAAAAAAGTGGTGTTTGTTCTCTATAATTCTGATTGTTCCACCACTTTTTGTCTCAGACACTTCCTTGACATGTTGATTCATCACTTTCTCTTCTGCAGCTGCCTGCAAAGGGATCCCAGCTCACACCAGTGGGATTCAGGCTGCTGAGCTCCTCTCCAGCCCAAAGCAGAAAAGCCCAATAAAGCCATTGCTGGGATTTGCTTCCCTTCTTAATTCCAGCTAATCAGATCTGCCTGCAGGGTTCAGCAGCAATGAATTCCCTGGAAATCCACAGGCTGGGAGGATGACTGGGACACAACCCTTGGTTTACCCTTGCTATTGAGACCATAAACTCAAGAGTAGTATGGTGGAAATGCAAAAAAAAAACCCCAAAACCCTCGTGTAGGCTGTGTGGCTCCAAACTTCCAGTTAGGACAGGGCAGGGAAAGTATGGAGAGAGGAAATGGGTGGATATTTAAAACCAGGTGAGTTTTGGTCTTTGGGGTTCTGAGGAATGGCTCATGGTGCTTTAAGATATTTGCTTGGTGTGTGGAAAGCTGGAGCAGCACTGATACTGGTAAAGCAAATATTGCAAATGGGGTTGGAGGTGGTGATTTGGGACCTTAAACCTGGGTTCTAAACCCTTGTGAGCTTTTTAGGGAAGCCCAGAGAGCTTTTAATCCTGCCTTGCTTCAGGCCTCTGAGTAAACTCAAATCCTGAAAAGCTGCTTCAGCTTTTGGGTTGGTAATGGGAGGAAAAGGTGTTTTAGTGGAATAAACCTTCCCCCAAGTTAAAAACTCAAGCAAACAAAAAGCAATCAACCCCCCCACCAAATAAAAAAACCAAAAAAGCCAACATAAACCCCCTACCACCACAAAAAAAAAATAAAATTAAGACATTGTTTGATTTTAAGTCCTAGAGGTTTAAGATATTCTGTGCTCAGGACTGAAACTGTCAATGATTTGTCTTGTCTAATTAATCCTAGTGCCAGGGCTCTGAGTTGCAAGCATTTGACTGGAAGTAACCTAAGAACTTAATCACTTAAAGTGCAAATTCCAAGCCCAGATGCAGGATCTGCCTCTGCTGAGCAATGATTGGAAACTCCTAACACACGAGTGTCTCTTCTAGTTTATTTTTCAGCACTGTAGGATTCCTGCTTTTCTGACCAGAAGTTGATTCCTGAGCCTTCCAGTGTGCTGTTGAGCAACAAATACCAGAGAGCTTTTAGCAGGGCTTGAGAAAAGAGGCTTTTTTTGCCAGTTTTTGCCTCCAGGGAGGACAAGTGGAAATTTTATGCTTTAAATGCAAAGGAAATTGGGACCTGAGTCATGGAGAGAGATGGCTCCAAGTGTCTGGGAAGGGGGAATCACTAGAAGAAAATTGGTCAGAAGATTTGTCTGGAGATGTTTCCCTCCTGGGTTGTTCCTGTCTTCTCTTGTGGTTCTTGTGTCCCTTTAGGGGTGCTGCAAGGGCAATCTTTGGGGCAAGTTGCTGTCTGGCATGGCACGTGTTAGGGATGAATACAGAGAAGGTCCTTGTACTATTTAATCACCATCAGTGTGTTTCTGAGGGAATTGGCCCAAGCTTTTGGGATACCACATTTTAGGAAGGTTCTTGCAGTGCCTGTCAGTGGAGGTGGTCTCCAGAGCAGCCACCCAGAAGCGAACTTGCATTTTGGGCCTTCTTGATGAGTGTTGAGAGCTCTTTTTATTATTTTTCTTTATTTTTTAAACTATGACTTTGGTCAGAAGACCTGCCTGAAGTTGGGAAAAGCTGTTTCAACACATTTCCCTTTCTTTGGCCTCTCTTCTTGCCATGATGCAATGTGCAGCTTTGCAGGCAAGGATACTCCATGCTATTTAAGTGGCTCTTGGGTTGTTGTCTTGGGTTTCTTGCTAAGCAAGAAACCCAAGTGAGCTGAAGCCTGTTTCCAGCCTCAGGTTTCCAGCATCAAGTGTCCTGGGGTGACTTGCCTGGCTGGCTAAAAATATTTGCAGAGGAGCAATCATTAATCTGAAACCACTGGGTGCTCTGAATGGAACAGTTTTGTGTGAGCTATCTCTGGCCTTGCTGTACCAGTGCTTTCCCTAATTTAATTTTGGTTTCTCTCAAGGAGTGATGTGTTTACATCCTTTCTTGGTGGGTAGCTGCCTTCAGGGGTTTCATGTGTGCATCTTCCCCAGTGTCACCAGAGTGATAATGAGGATGGGTATAGCCCCTGTTTCCCTATAAAGAACCCAGGAACCGGGGAACAAAACAGGACTGGGGCATGGAAAATCATTTACCCAAGGCATTGCCTGAAGCTGGGGGTAGAGCTGGAGCTGAATCCTTGTGACTTGCAGGAAGGTGCTGACAGTTCTGTCCACAGCAAGCAAAGGATGCTGTCACAGGCAGCTTGCTTGGGGGATCAGTGGTGATTGAGATGATGTGGGCAGATAGAGCTGTCTGCTGAGGGCCTCTGCTTCATTTCTGCTGCCCCTCAGCTTCCTCCTTCCACTCTTCTGCTTCTGGTGGCTTCTCCCATGCATGGGGGAAGTTGTTGACACAAAGCCACTCTTCCTTTTTCTTGCAAGTTCTTCAGCACTGTGGCACTTGTGATGCTCTTAGTTCTCCTCTTACCTGCATGGCTACTTCCTCTGCCATCCATTTTATTAATCCTGGCTAGCATTTGTTGATTGAACCTGCATCCTTGGGTGGACTCTGCAAAACAGGCAAGTTTGGGAGGTGGCTGCTGGTTCTGTGGTGACCCCAGGAGCACCAGTGTTAGGATAGCAATGGGTATTTTAACCTGCTGTCTTGCAGGGATGATTTGAGACTGACTTGGCCACTTGAAGTTCTCTCTCTTAGGTGGAGCTGTAACACAGCTGTGTCCCTGCCATCTCTCTGAAACAGCAGAGGATAACAAAGCCTTGGGGGTGGGAGCTGAAATCCTTCAGAGAATCCTCCCTCTGGAGGATGCTGTGTAAGGAGTGATTGATGCACAGTAAAACAGTGCTAATTGCAATGGATGTGTACTGACAACTTGATGGTTGCTGTGATAATTACAGCAATTAGTCTGATGTTGGCATTCTCTTCCCCCCGTGTCTAGGCTAGAAATGGAAAAGGTGTAGAGAAGGTTTGTGTGAGAGGAGGGGATGCATGAGTCAAGCTCTTGGGTGGTCCTGTAACTTGGGGGAGAAGGTTCAGAGGTCCTGGTTATGGAGGCAGCTTGGGGTCAGCTTTGTAAAAGCAAGTCAGAGCTTGAGTCCTGCTGAACTGAAGGGCAACTGAGGGCTTAAAAATGTATCTTGACAGTCTGGTCCTCAGCATCGTGAGCTGAAGCCTGGCTGGCTTCCCATCAGAAGGAAGATCCATCTAACAAAGTGCAGTTCCCAGTTTCCTCACTCGTCTTAAGCTGTTGAGTGAGAGGACAGACAGGATTGTCAGTCCTTGACTAGTACTGTGAGTGCTAACTCTGGGTCTGGGTTTCCAAGGACTGGGAGATGGGAAGGAGGCAGCTGTAGTCTGCTTGTTCAGTTAAAGAACTTGCTAGCTGACACAGAGAAAGGAGCTGAGGTTCTGGATGTGTGTGGCTGGTTTTTCCAGCTCAAGGCCAGCAAGACTGGGATGACAGATTCAAAGCTAGAAAAGGAAGAAAACTTCTTGGGACTGGGAGCAATAGAGATTTAGGAAGTGTCAAAAAAAGGGGGATGAACTGGGTGGCATTTCCCATCTCAAGGTCCCCAACTGGGAGCATTGGGTGGTGGTGGTTCCCAGTTGGAGGAGAGCTGAGTTAGATTGCATTCAGACTCACACTGGTAATTTTCTTTCACTGCTCAACTCCAAGTCCATTTCTTCCAAATAACTTTTCCCATGTTGCTGAGAACTTCTTGAATTATTTAAGCCCTAAAGAGGATTTTAAATGCTACTTTAAGCATTTTTGCTCAAGCTCACTTCTGTGCTTTAGCCTAGGCAGCCAAGCTAATTTTTTTTTTTTCTTAATTCTTCTTTTTCTATCAGGTTATAAATGGTGCCCAGGCATTCACCTGCAGTGACTCTGTTGGAATAAGACTTGAAAATTCAGGTCTTCAGTGCTTTAATAACATAACAACATAAACTCCTTTTCTAACATGATGCGAATGGTCCAAGTGATTCCAGAATCACTGGTTTGGTGGCAATAACTTCACCAAAACTGAACTACACGGATCCAAAGCCTTTGCTGTTGGGTATTATCTGCAGCTGTCTAATCCTCTGACCTCTTCTTACCACAGTACCTGAAATTAAAGAACTTTGAAGAGGAAGTCAGAGCTCACCGGGATCTGGATGGGTTCTTGGCCAGGGCCAGCATCATTGTGGATGAGAAGGCCACCTCCTTGGATGATGTTCTTAGGGAGATGCTGAAACGTTTTGCTAAAGATTCTGAGAACGTGGAGCCAAGCTGCAACTTTGAAGAAATCATGAGCACTTTATTCACGGATTCAGGGACCCCACGAGAAGGGAATGGTAATCAACTCTTGATTTGCGTTTGCCTGCAGGTTGCTATTAAGTTGTCATCCTTTCTACTGGTGGTGTGTTGTACTACTCTGTAGTCCCCAGACTTGCATGTGACACTGGGGGGTTATTTTTCTGTGTCACTCAGACTCAAGGGTCTTGTTTCTCCAGGGTTTTCATGTTTTGGTGGACTTTTGCCTCTGTTTCATTAGGATGACAGAGTGGTGTCCTCTGGGGTCGGAAGTCTCCAGCACTGGAGTCTTGGCTTTCTGGACCCATTAAGATGTGCTTGTCCTCAGACAAGTCTCTGGTCTTTTCAAAGAGACACTTCCCAGTGTCTCTTCAGAAATGGCTCCTTTGCCTTCTGAATTCTCCCTCTGAATTCCCACAGGCTGGGAGAGGGCTGAGCCTTCACTTTTCTCCCAGCCTACTGGAAGGAAGGAGAAGCACTTTCTTTTCCTCCAGAACCTCAGCTGGGGTAACCCTATCCACCAGGGTCAGCTCAGGTGTCACCTGAAGCTATCAAGAAATGTCATAGCATAATCTAAACCATGATGTGTTAGCCTGAGATGTAAAGAAGCTTAACTGAGCATTGTTTCTCTGTAGGCACCCCTGATGTTTCAGAGTCAACAGGAATGAATAATCAAACTCGTACATCGCACCTCAAATGTAACTGTCACAGCCTGAGTGAATTTGTTTAACAGATATGTCAAGTCGTAAGCATGTTCATGCTTTGGTTTCTTCTTGCTACCTCTCGTAGAGCTTTGCATTTGTAATATCTTGAATTTAGGCTGTCTGCCAATAAAGGAAAAGAAATCAGTGCCATAAAATAATCTGAGAACGGTAATTAGGGAGGGGAGGGGGGGATGTGGGGGAAGAGAGGGCAGGGGAGTCAGCAGATGATGCCTCTTCCACTCCTCTGTATGTGTGCTAAATAATGCTAATCTAATAACCTAATATTGCAGTAGGTTGATGTTGGGAGGAGAAAACAGCTGCCTTTCCAGGCTGAGAATAATTTTAAGACAGAATTCAAAATGTCAGGACAGATGTTTCCATCTTTCTCTCTCGTCACCCCCTGCCCTTGCATCAATCCACTCTGCAGATAAATAAGCTTGTTATTAGTGTTCAGCACCCATTTGAAAGGAAATGTTATTTGCAGTTGCAAACCAACCACCAACAGCCTGTACCATTTCCCTCTCTCTTTTTTTTCTTTCCTAGTTCACCTCTTATCAGACACAATTCAAGGGGTCATGGCAACACCCACAGGGGTGCAGTATCAGCAGTCCTGGCTCTGTATCATGTAAGTACCTGGGTTAGATGAGCAGAATCCATTGCTTCTCAAAGCTTGTAACTGCTGGTGGGAGGAATAGGAGTTCAGAACAAGCTTGTTAGTCAAGATTGTGATGCCCTTTCCATCAATCCTGGATGGGATCCTGTGGGATCTTAGTCTCAGCACTGAGCTGCTGCTCTTGGCAAACGGGCAAGCAGTAGCCTGGGCAGAGATGATCAATCTCTACAGAGCATTTAGCTCTTGGATGCTATCAAAATCTGGTGTTAACAAGCTAAGAATGTTAAAAAAAAAAAAAAAATCTGAGCCAGAAAATGCTAATTACTGGGAAATGTTATTGAGAGAAACTTCTGAAAGAGACTAACAAACTGGTTCATGGACTGCTTTGCTTGCCAGAGTCTGGGAACTTGTACCAAAAGATTTCTTGGGCCCTTTGATGAAAGCATCTAAACTTTGTGACTAAGAATTGAAGTTAGAAATTCTGCCAGTGTTAGACACTGATTGCTTTGTCTGACAGTTAACTCAGACACTGCTTAATTGTCAACACTTCTGAACATTAGAGCAGGCCCTGAAGACAGCAAGGACTTGGCCACCTGGGATTTACAAGCCATGGTGGCTTCATCCCAGCTTCCACTTGACCAAAACTGAGGTTTGAAGCTATTGTCTCCAAATCCAAGCATGTTGGGTGAACCAGATTGTCCCTTCACAAGGGACCCTGAGTCACTGAGCCAACCAAAGCAATGAGATCTGACTCCTGCCTGTTGCTTTATGCACATTCAGGCTCCTAATCAAGTTGTCAAGAAATATGTTAATTCCCAGAGAAATCACCAGGGTATGTTGGAGAGGTGCCTGAGGGCTTGGGAAGTGCATACACATATTTTAACCTTCACAGCCAGTTTGCTAGGACAACTGGCACAATAATTTCCCTTCTGTTAGTAGTTGTTCTCCTACCTTCTGCTTATGGCTGGAAAAAATGTGGAGTATTCTGTCTTGGAAATAGATAAAAAAAATCAAACACCAACAAAAGAACCCAACCTTGGTTATAATCTCTTAGGAAAGAGGAAAATGAGGTTTCTGTGGGAAGAAGAAACTCTCAAGGCTCTGTTCTGTAAAAGAAGTGAACTGGGTAATGTTGGTGCTGCATGTGCACCAACACACTTGTGGTTCTGCTCTTACACCAGGAGTGTGCAGAGCAGCTTGCACAAAGGAGATGATGAGTTCATACAGTGAAATGGTCTTTCTCTAGTGATCAAGGTGCTTTGGAGCAGTTTTATTCACTTAGGATGCCACAGGTAGGAGAACAGCAATAAGGTTATGTACAGCATAGTCTAGGAAGGGTTGAGTAGATGTTTCTGCCATGGCATGTGACGTGGCTCTGGGGAGGGTTCTGAAGAGTGATTTGATAACAAAGCAATCCCAGAGGTCATGATCCAAGTGCTGTGATTATACAGAGGCAGCTGAAAAGGGCAGGTTCTGCCTTTCTGGGGCAAGTGAGCCAAAGCTTTAAATGCATCCGTGTGAGTAATAGCAGCTTCCATGACAAGACATGATTTGGAAAATAAGCTTACAGCCCGAAGGTGTCTTGTGCAAAACTTTCCTTGTTTCTTCCTTTTGTTATGCTGAAGAGGGAGAAGAAAGTGGTGGGAAAGCAGCTGATGAGTTATTAACTGTAATTATCTAATTATTGCACTGTATTTCTGCTGTAGCTATTGTGCAACAGATTGGGAGCCGTATTTTTAGATCTTACATTTTTCTTGTAGTCAGATTGCAAAACAACTTCCAAAACTCTGAAGTAAAAGGAATTTGTTGATGAAAAAATTTTCCATGGGAGTGTGGAGAACCTTTGAGAGATCTCTTGCTCTTTACCCTGGCACTTCAGTCTGTGCTCTTTGCTAAATTTGAGGTCAGCCCAGCTGTTTGCTGTGCACCTTGACTGGGTATTCCAAGTGGATGAAGTAAGCTTGAATTTCATGGCAGGGTTACATGAATGAGGAAGAGCATCTTTGGTAGTGCTGCTTCTGTGTTCATTTTAAATGAAAAAAAAAAATAAAATTAAAGCCCAAATCAGCATAGAATCAGAAAGAAACTTGTGTAGGACTCGTGGAGGATTGTTTTGGAGATGTTCAGAGCTTGGCTGCAGAAGAGCATTCCTAATGGACACAAATTTGGTTCCTTCTGTTTTCTGTGCTGGAGAAAGGGCTGTTCTTTGATATCTGACTTAGGGTGAAAAAGCTACTCTGCTTCTGCTGGAATTGGTGCTTTCCTGACAGCTTCAGGTCTGGTGAATCACCAGTGAGGTTAAGATGTACCCAGTGGATCTGGGCTTATAGCTACAGGACTGAACAAACCATTGGGGAATGGAAGATCTGAAGGTCTGAATGTTCCACTGCAGCCCAGGAAAACAAAAACCTGGCTTCTGATTAACAAGAGGGTGTAGGACTGTGTGTGTGTCTGTGTCCAGACTAACCAGCTAGGGTTTTGTGTCTGTGATGGTTTTTTAACCATCAGAGTTACAGATGATCTTCATTGGTCAAGGACCATCATCTCACACCTTAGAAACCATGGATGTGTGGTTTCTCTTTGTCCTATTCCTGGCATTTGCCAGAAACCCAAGACAAACTGGGATGGAGATCTCTTGCTGCTTCACTCTGAAGCTGCTGGTTGATTGTTCCATTAGAGAACTTGAAGGATCCTCAGACCTCTCCCAGAACAGGGAATGCTGAACTGTTACCCTCAAAATTAACCAATTATTTAGCATGAGGAAGCCTGGCTGTCAGTGGAAGCTTGGGAGGGGGTACTTTGGTACCCCTCCAGCATGCAATGACTGCATCAGGGAGATGTGCTGCCAGGAGTGTGCCCATGAACCACCCAGATCCACCACCATCCAGAGCCTGGAGGGTGGAAATGGGATGTTTTGCATGTCTGGATTAGGAAGGGTGGGGAAGAATCCCCCTGTGAGAGCTATTGGTTTGGGTGTTGGATATCTGGGGCTCAAAAAGCCCAGGGAAAGGCCCCCTTGATCTAGTGGGGAGTGGAAGAAAGCAGCAGCCAAATCCTTGCACACCCACTTGGGTTTTTTTTGCTGTCTGACAAATGAAGATTCAAATGCCTCATTGCATTCTTTTTTTTTCTTGGAGTGAAGGATGCCTGCTACTAACAATGTTAAAGTAATTGTTAACTCTGACTGCTGGTGGTTCTCTCTCCTTGATGATGTCTTAGGAGAAACACCAGCTGGGGAGGTTATTGAACAAATGCCTCCTCAGCTGAGTGGAATTCCCCAGGCATCACAACTTGCAGGATACTTCTTGCCAGGAGATACATATCACTGCTTTCTTCCAAAGCTGAATCCATAGAAAAACATGAAACCAAGCTGCTGGGTTGTCTGGATTGAGTCGTTAAAGAGCAATTTCCTTTGGCTGCTTTGATGAGCCACATGGAGTGGTGTGATGGGCTTATTTTTCAGTGCATTCAACTGATTTGCTAAGCTGCTTTAACAGGCAAAGCAGAGAAAAAAAAAAGCCTCTCTGCAAGCAAAGAGTGGTTTGATGGTTTGTGAGCTCTGTGCTGCTATAAAATGACTTGTTCTGCTGTAGTGTGTCATTGCACTGCTTCCCAGGGAGGAGTTGGACTCAGAGAACCCCAGGCAGCCCTGCAAAACCAGGTGGTGTGAGGTTATTTTGGGTGTCAAGCAAGACTGATTCAGAGTAAAGTTGGAGTGGTAGCTTCTCAGATTTAGTGCACAACTGATGGTGGTGTGACACGTGATGGACATCTCAAGAAAAATAACAGTAAAGCTCATGGTGAAGGATTTGGCCAGACCCAGAGGTTTGTGGGCATAGGAAAGCCATGTTGCTTCTGATTTAGCTGTTGAATGGTTTCAGCAGGGTTTTTTCAATTTATTCCTTATTCCTTCCAAAGGAAAAAAAAAAAAGCAGGATGCTACAGGAAATAAAGAGTTCAAGTCCTTAAAACTAATATTGCCATTTAGAGGAATGATTACAATATTTGGAGTCTTGTGAACAAGAGCCTCTTCTGCAGTGTTTACACCCATCATCTCTCAAGTGTTCTTTGGGTTCAAAGAACTGATTAATTTCCTTTTAAATGCCTAGCCCCCACTTCTTGTGCTCACCCAGCTGAAGCTCTCTCAGGTGCTGCATTACAAAAAGAAATTCTCAAATTCAAACCTTTGGGTGGGAATTTGGGTCCCCAAGGAGATCTCTTGGAGAAAAGGATGAGTTGTTTCATGTGTACAGAGAAGAGGAGATGTCTCCTTGTGCATTGACCTGTTGATTGAATAACTGCTAGAGAGGATGGGTCTTTCTGGAGCCCAGCAAAATGCATTTATTACTCCAAACTGATATCCAGCTTGGAGCAACTTGGTTGCTGAAACAACCAAGCTGGGGGTGCTGGCTTGCTGGTCACAGCTTAATTTCTTGTTTGGAAATTGTGATTTTCTCCAAGCTTGTCCCTGGAGCTGCTCTGCAGAGGAAGATTTATTTGCAGGGGATGAGAACAAGAAGTGTCATTGTTGTTCTGCATCAGGACAGGAAAAGGCTGGCTAGCTGATTACCTCTGCTGGGCACTTTTTCTTACTGCAGGGGATAATTTGTTCCTGAATTAACTTCCTTTCTTGCCCTGTTTAAAGAGGGTTTGTGTTTCTCTTGGGTCCTCCATAGTTTGACCCTTTTTATGATTTGTTTGTGAAACGTGTTATTACTCTGATAACATCTTGGGCGTGGGGCAGACCTGCAGCATGTGTGTCTTGGTGGATCAGGGATTTTGGTGGAGCATTGCCAATTCCCACCATCCCAGTGCCACGTTCAGTGCCTGGATATGCAGCCTGGGAAGAGGGAGAGAGGCAGGAATGAGTGCTGTAATTTAAATGTTCTTTTTATGAGCTCAATTATTTGGAGGATCAAGATAAAATTGCTGAGAACACGACCTGGCATCTCATTAAATCACAGCCCAGCATTTCCTTCTGTGACTAATACTGGGTGAAAAGAAGTTTTTTTGCAGCTTGTTGGCCAAACCAAAGAAGAATCAAATTTAGCTCAACCCCAACAGAACTTGGAGGCTTTGGCCAAACCAGAGTTGGTTCAGAGACAGCTGAAAATGTCTTGCTTGTTCTCAGGTTTTTCAGGGCTTTGCTTATTTAGCCTTTAGAATTTATTTTTTTTTTCCCTTGGTGGGAATTTACTTAAGTGCTACTTGAAAAAAAAAGTGGCTTTGTTTTGGAAGTGGCTCTCCTCTTGGTCTGAACTGTGCTGAGTTTTACCTGCAGGCTTGCATAACTTGAGATACATCCATGAGAACCAAGTGACTTTTTTTTTTTTTTTTTTTTGTCCTTTACAAATATTTACACTGGTCTAGCAGGGACTGCACTTTTGGTTTGTATTATATCTCCAGTCTGGAATTAAAACAAAAGTGGGAGCTGCAAGTGGTAGCCTAGAGAGTAGGATTTGAGTCACAGAATCACAGAATATTTAGGTTGGAAGAGACGTCCAAGATCATCCAGTCCAACACCACAGTCAACTACTAAACCATGTCCTTAAGGACTAGGACCAAGTGCCTTTTAAATGCCTCCAGGGATGATGACTCCACCACTGTCCTGGGCAGGCCATTCCAATGCCTGACAACCCTCTCAGTGAAAAAATACTTCCTAATATCCAGGCTAAACCTCCCCTGGTGCAGCTTCCATCCATTCTCTCTGGTCCTATCACAGTCCACTAAGGAGAACTGTGATTCCATATCCAGAATCATCGAATTGTTCAGGTTGGAAAAGACCTTTAAGATCATAGAGTCCATCCTTGTCCTAACCCTATTACCCTATTCCCAATGACCCACCCTTAAACCATGTCTCCAAGCACTGCATCCATGTGATTTTTAAACACAATCAGGGATGGAGACTCAGCCACCTCCATGGGGAGACTGTTCCAGTGCTTAACAACCCTTTCTGTAAAGAAGTTTCTCCTGATATCCAGCCTAAATCTCCCCTGATGCAACTTGAAGTCAGCTAAATAATGGCTTAAATTTGAAGACAAACTTGAGATGCTTGGCAAAAGTGGCTTGGCCTTGCACTAAAATTATTGAGACACCCAAAGGTGGGGTTTTTTCCTCAAAAATAAATGGATATAATAACAGAGCAAGCCTGGTGCAGATGAGGCTGTATTCTGCACAAAGCCCCTCAGGTGCATCAGACCAGCTCTGTGGCAGATGTTTAAATCTGCTTTTATTCTGGTTTACCCTTCCTAAACCAAGTCAGGACACTTAAAATGTGTCCATACCTTGACCCTAAACTAGGCTGAAAATTCTTCACTCTTTTACTGGTGTGATACTGGGATTCAGATGCACGTGTCAGCATCCAGGGACTTTTTACAGAAGAACCAAAGAGTGTTTCATAGGTGTGAGAAGTCTCGAATTCCAGCACTGTGGAATAAAAGCATTTCAGGTAAAAATGGTTAAGGGTGACAGCAAGTTTCTTGGTGTCTTGTGAAATGGGCTCATCCCCCAAACTTCTCTTCCCTATTCCTTGCCCATAGCTTCCCAATTGACATGTATTCCCAAACTTATGCTCCCTGAAAGCTGTGCTGGTAATGGCTCCTGAAGATCTTTGTCTGAAGACATCCTAATCAGGACTACTTTGTATTTTATAGTAAGTTCTTAGTCACACCAAGTATTTCCTTATGGGGTTTAACAGCTTCTTCTCTGCTCACAGACTGGAAGCAGCCTAATGACACAGATCAATCTGACAAAGGCAACCAAACAGCTTAATTAGAACAATATAGGTCACAAGTAAGATGACAGTATTTCACTTTTCTCCTAACTCCTCTCCCCCACAGCCCCTTATCCCTTTTTCTACTTGAATCATCTTTGGAAGGGAAGAAGAGCAAGGCAGGTGCTAAGGCTGGGAATAAATCTCTTTTATAATAATTGAAAATAGAGTGCAAGCTCTCTTCCCAACTAAACCTACAGCTTGGATCTCAAACAATCCTTGACCTTCCCTCCAAGAGATTAAATATGCACAGACAACACTGATTTTTCCCAAGCAAATCAAAGCTGCCCAGCTTACAGATCTCCTTGTGCCAACAGGGAAAATCCATGGACTCCAGGCTTTTTATTAACAGGAGAACCTTCAAGTGATCTGACACCTTCACTTTTCTCCCTGTCCACCAGCACTGAAGAGCTAATGCACCATTAGGAAAAATGGCCCTTAATTTACTTCCTAAAAAGTAAAAAGGTCATTTAAGGGCCATTTTACTTGAAGTGATAGACACTTGCTAGGTGAATAAAAGGGAGCAACCAATCTGAGGGACTTTAAACCAGAAAAAAAAATTCACTCTGAGGCAGGAAAACACAATTCCATCTTTCTTCTGGTGTCATTGTGTAAAATCTCTGTATCTCAGTGCTTTTCAGAGGAGCTGAGGTGGCCTCGGGGGGAACAAGGGACCTGAAGTCTGGGCTGATGTCAACTTCTTCCTGCAACTGCACCAAACCATTTGGCTGCTTTGTTGGAATTTCCCAGCAGGAAAAACGAGGGTTACTCTGATCACAGCTCTGCTTAAATATCCCAGGGTGGAAACAGGCCTGGTCTTTTCATGGCTTCCACAGTTGATGTCTCTGTTTATTTCAAACAACTTGTTGTTGGTTTCTGTTAGGGAGTTAAGCAGCTGTCACATGCCTAGAGGGGTTGGATGGATTGCAGCCAAGGATTTCCCTCTGAGCAATCATCTTGCCTGCTACAGCCTCTGGAGATCTTGAGCAAAGAGGTTAGCTTGGGTTTTGGAATGCACCTGTAGCAGAAAGGAGAAAAATAACAGCAGAGAGGAAACGGGATAAGTCATCCAGAGAGAGATCTGCTCAAGGCAAATAAATTGAAGTATGCTGGTTTGGCATCTTGCCTTAATGTCTCCAGAAGTACTTTGGAAGATCAGGTGAAATGAAGTGTAAGCTGCTTTCTAGTAGTAGGTGTTGGTTTTTTTTGTCTAAGGGTGTTTGGGTTTTTTGCAGAAGCTTCTGTAACACAATTCTGTAGTCCCAGGTATGTTGCCTTCTGTCGTGATTTCTTGGCTCTTCAAAGGCAGGTGGGGGAAGAGGGAGAATTCAGCACATCCCCAACAACACTTTGAGAAATACAAAATTGAACTGTGTGCTTGGAAGCCTTGTGCACCAGGAGAGAGTGTGCCCTGGGTCCCATTGCCACGTGTAACCATGCCATCTCCCTTGACAGTTGCACTATAAAATCCCTTCAGCGACGTCACGTTTGCATCAGCCGCCTGGAGAAGCCTCAGAACTGGGGGGAAAACTCCTGTGAAGTGAGATTTGTGATATTAGTCCTGGCTCCTCCTAAAATGGTGAGTAGTAGCACTCTCTTGTTTGCTCTGCTCCTTCAGAGGGTTCTCCTGAGGTCGCTTCTCCTCCTTTCTCCTTCTAGGGTCAATGGCAACGTATTATTTGTAAAACACAAGGGTTGTGAAAGCACTTGAGAAGTTCTCAGCAGTTGTCAGGATGAATTTTTCTGTGTCTGTGAGAGGTAGATGAGCCAGCTGCATCCTCATCTCCAGCATGATGGGGAATAGCCCCTATCCTGACTGGGAGGAGGACACTGCACATCAGGAGTGTCTTGAGCCTCCATACACTGTGCTTTTGGGACCTTCTTGGTACAATTAATACCCCATAGATTCTCCCCTTCCAGCTTGACCCATTTAGCTATTATTTTTAGAGGTAAGAAAGGCTGTTCCTGGTTAAAGCCATGCTTGGGAAAGGCTCTTGTGAGGCAGCAGCTGATGCTCCACTGTGAGGGCTGGGTTGCTTCCCTGCCAACTCTCTTGATGGGACTGACAGCTACACTGCAGATGTGGTTGTGGATGGACTGATGTAAGCAGGAAAAAGACATGGTTTTGTATGGGTGAGACTGTTTGTTTGGGAGCTGAGGTGCTTGTAAGGTCAGGGGCTGTGCTGAGATCTTTTGGGATGTGTTTTCACACCTTTTGGTGCTCAAAACAGCACCAGTGTCACAAGGGGCATCAAGGTCAATTGGGGATCCCTGTCCTGTCTTCCTAGAAAGCACTGGCTCAATCAAGATGGTGTGTTTTCTAGCTAATAGTTGACCAGATCAAAGCTCAGGACCTTTTCACACTGTTTACACCTTGGGGCTACCAGGGCTGTGCTTCTGGGAGGTGCTGGAGAGGTTGGGGACCTTGTCTGGAGCAGAACATATCCTGATTTGGTTTCCTGCCCACAATGTGATCTGTGTGACCTTGGGACCTTCTCGTCTGGTCTGGTCTGGTCTCCTCCTCCCCTCCACCACCACCACCACCACCACCCTTGTTTAAATGGAAATACTGGTGTTTCCTTCTTTCCCAGGATTCATGGCAGATCTTTTCCCAGCTGACAGCATTTCCAAGGCTTTTTTGGCATGGCTCTCGAACCCAACAGGCTGAAAACATATTGATGCTCCTTCTGAAAAAGCAGGAGGCAAACAACTGAAGCTCTGCATTGATCTCTCTCTTTTCATTGTGCAGCACTTTGCTTATCTCCAGCCAGCTACGTGCAAAGCACCCAGCAAACAGCTCTGCATCCGCTTGGAACCTGAGAGTTTGCAATTCCAGTGGACAGCATCAAATTAAGGAAATGGTGTTGGAGGCCAAGCAGAGCTGCAGTTGCCAATAGGCTTTTTATTTGAAATGAGTTTATCCAGCCAGCCCTAAGTACGCATTTCTGGTACAGCAGTTAAAATAATTAACCTGCTGACAGTAAAAGATTAAACGAGTCTGGCTTGGGGGGGAGGAGGGTGTGAAAAAAAAAGCCCAGAAAATGGGCATCTGTTGTGTTGTAGGATGGAAAAAAAAAACCTGAGTTCCCTCACAAATATCTGCACTCTTCCTCTAAACCATTTATGTCTCTAGGAAAGCAAAGAAAGGGAGCATCACTGGGCAGCCTGAAGTAACCCCTTGCAGCATCCAGCCCAAGGACTCTGCTGCTGTTTAGGGGTGAAAGAACAAACCTCCCCTTGGCAAATCCAGACTGGTTGAGTCTGAAAAGCTTCAAAACCATGAAAGCAATTCCCAGATCATCTTCACTTAAATCTAAAACCTTCCCTGGAAGCTTAAATTGAACACAACTTAGTAAGCATGTCTGAAGGGTTCCCTTGGGTTGGAGACAGGGTGATGGAGGAGAGGGGAAGTGATGACTTTGGGATTAGTGCAATGCCACCCAGGTGTCCATGCCTCTGTGTCAAGCAGCACTGAATTATTTGGTTGTGTTAATGAAGTTCATCCACTTTGTTTCAAATCATAAAAACTAATTCAGATCCATCACATATGCTCACTACAACTCCTCACAGTAATGCAAGGAGCTTGGAAGCTGTCCAAAGAAGGGTGGTGGTGGTTTGGGTGTCTCTAGCAGCTGCTGTATATGATGAGTGTTCAGTGTAGCTAAGGCTGGAAGGTTAAAACTTTGCATAAAAGGAGCTCTTAATGAGCTATGACTCTGCACAGTTTTGCCTTGGCAAGTATCTTACTTGTCATCCTGACAGATGCTGGACAAGCAGCTGAGCACATCAGGATTTGCAGCGTTTGGATTTGGTGCATTTGTGGGGGGGATGAGGAGCTCAATCTCCTTTACTTTTGCCTTTGTACCTAATATCTGGGGTGTCTGGAGCACTAGGAAAGTGGGCTTGGATATTCTTGAAGCTTGGACCCTCAAAGATCAGGCAGAAATGTCACTGCCTGCAAATAGACACTTGTTCCATTTTCATATCTGGGAATCTCCTGTCCCTTCCAGACAATTGGTGAAGATTGGTCACTACTGCTTGTGTCCAATTCCTCTGGGCCTGTAGTTACTTTCAGCTGAGAGTTCTAAACTTTTACTTTTGCTGCCAGAATTACCCCAGAGAGGCCAACCAGTGAACTGATGAAGCTGTTTTGCACAACAGTCTCAGTCTTCCAGAAGACACCAAGAGACAAAGATGTCTCAGAAAAGACAAAAGACATTTCTGCCTATGGGAACCTTGACTGTGGTGTTTTTCCACCCCTGTAGCAGTAAAGTTGAGATGCTGGAGGGTGGCAAAGACTCTTTCTTTGTCTACTCTTAGGAGCTTGGAAGGGATCCTGAGGATAAAATGCATGCTCAGCATGATTCAGCTTTGGATCAAGTCCTGGGAAATGGGTTGAACAAGACTGCTCGGTGCTTCTGGTCAGGGTTGGGTGTTGATACCTTCACAGCATCCTGCTTGTATTGGTGTGTTGGTCTGCAACAATCTCCACCTGGGAGAAGTCCTAGAAGTGGAGTAGCTTTCTGTTCATGTAGTCCCCAGTGAGGGAAAGCAACGATTTTACCTTTCAGAATTAAATAGTTTTACATCGTTTTTTCCAATCTCTCTTTTTCTTCTTTTTTTGTGTGTCTCTTCCTGCTCAGAAAAGTACCAAAACGGCCACAGAAGTGGGCAGGACCTTTGCCACAATGTTTTCAGACATAACCTTTCGGCAAAAGCTCCTGGAAACCAAAACTGATGATGAGTTCAAGGATGCCTTAGTCCACCAGCGCCAGCTGCTGACGGCAGTGAATCAGAGACCCTCAGGGATGAGTGATGGGCACAAGTCAAATGGTCCTAAACCACTGAAGGTAAGGCTGCCCAAGTCCCCCATGGCCCCCCCAACTTCAGGGCTGTCCAAAATGCCTAAATTCAAAGGATTTGAGTAAAGAGATGAAGCTCTTGTGCTGCTTGCCTCGTTGGGGCTCTCCTACCAACCTCCTTGCTCTCCTAGCAAGCTCTTGGCACTGAGGTTTCTCCAAATGGCTCCTGTTGTAAATCTCCCAAAACACTTCAAAGAGGGCAGGTGCTGAAGGGATGCAGAGCACTAGGGGGTTGAAATGGTCACAGGACTTGGATTCCAGATGCTTAGTCAAGGGTGGGATTAATGGATCACTGTGCCTTGTCAGTGCAAAGCACTTAATCCTTACAATCAGGAGTCTCTGAAGGAAACTGCTGCTTGTCTTTCCTGCGGCCAAAAAGGCTTCTTGGCCATCCCTGTAAGGTAATATCACTTAAAAGTTGCCTGTCAGTAGTTGGCCTGGCTTCTCACTGTTTGATCTGGAGCTCTGTAAAACATTACTTGCTTTGGACTTTCAAGTTTGAGGGAAATGCTGTAACTCAGCTTTCTTTTCTGGAATTTCCTGTGTGTTGGTCATCACTTTGCTTTTCCGTTCAGAAATTCATTCTTTAACCAGACAGCATACCTGAAAAACAAGCAGTGGCATCTCCAGCTCCTGCCTCTGAATTACAAATAACCTTACAGCTTTGGGTTGCCTACAGTTCAGAAGCTGCTTAACTGGGTAACTTACCACTTTTTTTTTTTTTTAACTTGGAATAGACTTAAGGGGGTTTGATCAAAAACATTCAAAGCTCATGTTTTCCCTACAGAATCCCCATGCTTATAGGTGGCACTTTGAACTTTCCTAGACCCAATACCTGCTCCTAAGTTTGCAGAACAAGTCCTGAAACCCTCTTTAAAGTCAGATCTTTCAGAGTGGTAATTTGGAGTAATTCAAGCAATGTAACTTTGTAAAGTTGGTTATATCCTTTGCACTTGGCCATTCAAAGGAGTTTTTGTTAGAGCAGTGAAGTGTCTGACTGTCTCCTTTTATTAATCCTTTTTAAGTATCTGTAGAGGAGCTTCTGCTCTGGTTTGGTGTGCTGGAGGGCTGGATGCAACACAGGTTGGTGATGGTTTCCTCTTTCCCTTCCTGGGCAAGGAGCCTTGGCCAGGCAGATTCTGAGTGTCTCTAAGGTAGTGGTGTAGCTAGTGAGACTTGTTTCTTTAGCACTTGCTCTTGGCATTGACCTTTTTTGGTCTGGATTTGGTAAATTGTTGTTTTAAAAACATTTTTTCCTTCAGCTCTCAGGAGGCAGCAGGCTGGAGGAGTAACTCTCATGGGAGAAGCTGTCTCCCAGCCCACCTTGCTCGTGCAGACCTTAAGAGCTGGGATGGAGAGTTCTGCTCCTGGCAAGCAAAGATTTAGCTGGAGAAGTGAGGTTGGGTTGAGATCAGAGGCTGCAGTCCTCTGAGAATCAGGGCAGCATCTCCTCTCCCTCTGCCTGCCCTGGGCAGGAGCCTTCTAGAAAGGAAACCTTTAATATGACCACAAGCTCATACTCCTGCTCTCACCTATTTTGAGATGCAACCTGTGAACAACCCAATCTGGAGCCTCAGTGTTATTACAAGTGAGCCCTCAGGAGGATGGAGTAGCATTAAAAAAAAACCAAAAAAAAGCCTGTTTCCCTTTATCCCTTGGTGATGGGGGAGAAATGGGCCTCAGATGCTCTGTGGGATTTTTGCAACTGCTCATTTTCACCCCTGCTAAAATCCTTTAGGGGCCATGGACAGTAGAAAGCTGTGCTGTGCCTCCTCAGGAGTCAGTTTGCTTTGGCTCATCTGGGTGGATTATTTAGGCAAGGCTACATACTCAGTCAGAATTAAGTCAGCCTGAAATCCTCTTGTTTACTGAGGCATCTCACAGTGGTTTTATTCATGGAGGAGCCATTAACAGCTGTGATGCTTTCAGGCTGTGATTTTTATTTTATTTTTGTGTGTGTGTCTGTTTGATACCTTTGTGGATGTATTGAGAGGGGTGGGCCAGTGTCAGCATGGGCAGGATGGAGAATAATGTGTGTCCCTGTGTAAAAGAGTTGTGCAGCCCCCCAGGACTTTAGGGGAGGACTGAGAAGGAGTTGGTGGTGTTGGAGCAGGAGTTTTCCCTTTGGCTGTGTTAGCTCCTAGTGCTGGTTTAGCCTCTAACCCCAGCACTGGTCATTTGTAGCAGAAAACATGAAGGGGGTTGTAAAATGGAAAGTAGAAAATTCATGAACTGGGGCTCAGATTGGTTTTTTCTGTTTCTTTTTGCTCTTCATATATTGGGAGCAACATGGGCAAAAAAAAAAAAAAAAAAGCCCTGGCAGGGCTTGCAGAGTAAGAGGAACCTGAAGGAGGGTTTGGTGATGCTGGTAGAAGGATGTTAAATCAAAAAGTCATGAGAATGGTGCTAGCATGAGCAGGAGTGGAAATCCACTGGGTCAGCCAAGCTTTGACCCACTAAAGGAGAGGGAAACAGGGAATGGCAGTCCAAGAAATTCCAAGCACTGGAGTGCATGAGGAAGCAAAGGAAAAAAAAGGGCAGGAATGAAGTGTCAGCATTGTCCCTTTCAAGATTTTTTGGAAACCTCGTGAGGTGCAAGCTCAGGAGATGGCAGGAGGCAAAAGCCAGGCTGAAAGGTGGCTGGAGTAGGGTTAGACAGAGAAGATGCCTGGTGGGCAGCTTGGGAGATAAAAGTGAAACCACCAAAGGTTTCAGAGGTCAGTAAAGTTTGTTCTTCTCTCTGAGTGCAACCCAAGGTGAGTGTGAGGTTGGGTAGGGCAGAGAGGAAAGGAAGAGGAGGATTAAAAAAAAGACTGGATGTGGCACTCAGTGCCATGGTCTAGCAACTGCTCCGGTGGGTCAAGGGTTGGACTAGATGATCTCTGAGGTCCCTTCCAACCTGGCTAATTCTATGATTCTATGATTCTATGATTAACCATCCAGAAGAAACAGCTTTCCCCATGCTTAGCCCTGATGAGATTTCATTTGGCATCTCCAGGCCCCACCCTTGGCTCAACCTCCCCACATGCAAAGAAATAAATGCTTGAAGGAATCATGGGGGGCTTGGACACACAGCCCTGTGCCTCCCCTTCTCTGGCTGCCTTGCAGGATGAGAACTGAGGCAATTCTGGTTTTTTTCTGCACACTCAGTGCTGCTCAGAACCCATGGGTGTGCATGGGTGCCCCTTCCCTTCCCACCCCAGGCCAGCACCAAGTAGGTGGCTTCTTCCCCAGAAAATGAGATACCCTGAGCATCATTTTCCCTGTATTCAGTACAGCAAGACAAGTAAACATATTAGTCATGAAAGCTATTGTGACTCTCTGGCTGACTGGTGCCTTCAGGAATGTCTTTCTTGAAGGGAGGGGAGGGTGGAAATTAAATTGCTTTTCAAGTGCATGTGGCTTTGATGTCCAAATATGCCTCCAAATATGATTTAAGCTCATGGTTTTCTCCAGGAAATGCTTAAAATGCAGATGATATCCTAGTGGCTGTCTTCATCCTGGTTGTTCATGTTAGGGAGCTGAAAGTCTCCTGAAATAATACAGGTGTAGTGGCAAAATGCAAAGGGAACCAGAGTTGACTTAAGTAGGTGATAATCACTGATAAGAGGGCTGGTCCCACTAATCAACCCAATCCCTTCCTTGTGTTTGCTGTGCCTGGTGTGTTCCTTCTGAGGGAGATTTTTTCTGTGCTATTTCTAGCTCTGATTTTGAGGCACTAGAGGCAGGTGGGTACCACCAGAAAGGGCAAAAACTGTGTAGAAAGAAGTAATTTTTATCCATGTTCACATAAAACCAGCCACAGTGTGAGGGAGATGCCCATGCTGTTTGGGGGTGAATCTTGGATCTGTGGTTCCCTCACCACCACCCCCTTGCAGTCCTTACAAGAGGTTGGAAGTCTCTAGTTCTTCAGCAACCATGCAATGTTCTAGCTGAGCCAGCACTGTGGAAATCAGCACTGTATAAAGGTTCATTTGATTTTCAGGGTAGTCTGTGTTTCCTTTGAGCTGAGGACAACAGGAAAAAAAAAAAACCAAACCTGACAGGTGCCTCATTTGCAAGTGTTACCTACTCTGATGCTTTCCATGTGCTTTCCATAAGGATGTAGTTGTGAGAACTGGGAGGCTGTAAGTCAACAGCAGCTGTCACACATTTCTGAAAAGCTCCTTGCTGCCTGTGCTGAGCATCAGATCATATAAATAATCATCCTGCACCTTGCAAGCCCCCAGTCCAGAAATAAAAAGGAGTAGTTTGGGGTTTTGGTTTTTGGCTTTGTTTTTTTTTTGTTTTGTTTTTTTTTTTTTTGGAACCCTTTCAGAACCATCTGACTGCCTTTTAATGGGCTGAAATTACAGTTTGGTGAGATGAAGTTATTCCTGCTTGTTCCCTTTCCCTGGGATTTGGGATGCAGACAGCATCTCCCTTTTCCCTGCCAGTGCCAAGGGAGGGAGCATTTGCTGGGGATCCTTTAGAGGCTTCATGTGGATTTGGGGGAAGAGTTTTTTATGGTGGCATCTAACAGTGTTGGTTGGAGAGGTGGGAAAGTCATCTCTGAGCTCATGTTTTACCCCCTAAGTACCCAGGGTCTGTCCCTGTGTGAGCCTGGGGGTTTTTAGCAAGTCACTTCCCCACTGTGCATCCTTCACCTGCAAAGCAGGGATGCAGAGATGGATATAGGAGGGAAGGAAGGGGAAGGAAGGGAGGAAAACAGGGTGGTCTGGGGGGGTTTTTTTCCCTTTCACAATGCTTTTGAGGGTATCAATTGAAGGGTGAAGGGTTTATTTTTTATTGTTACCATCTCTGATTTGAATGCCCTATTCAGGCTGCCCAGTTCTGCTCCTCTCAGTGGTGAATAAGGAGCAGTCCAGAAATAAAAAGGATTATTTGTGTTGTTTTTTTTTTTTTTTTTGGAACCCTTTCAGAACCATCTGACTGCCTTTTAATGGCCTGAAATTACAGTTTGGTGAGATGAAGTTATTCCTGCTTGTTCCCTTTCCCTGGGATTTGGGATGCAGACAGCATCTCCCTTTTCCCTGCCAGTGCCAAGGGAGGGAGCATTTGCTGGGGATCCCTTTTTAGAGGCTTCACGTGGATTTGGGGGAAGAGTTTTTTATGGTGGCATCTAACAGTGTTGGTTGGAGAGGTGGGAAAGTCATCTCTGAGCTCATGTTTTACCCCCTAAGTACCCAAGATCTGTCCCTGTGTGAGCCTGGGGGTTTTTAGCAAGTCACTTCCCCACTGTGCATCCTTCACCTGCAAAGCAGGGATGCAGAGATGGATATAGGAGGGAAGGAAGGGGAAGGAAGGGAGGAAAACAGGGTGGTCTGGGGGATTTTCTTCCTTTCACAATGCTTTTGAGGGTATCAATTGAAGGGTGAAGGGTTTATTTTTATGATTGTTGCCATCTCTGATTTGAATGCCCTATTCAAACTGCCCAGTTCTGCTCCTCTCAGTGGCGAATAAGGAGCAGTCCAGAAATAAAAAGGATTATTTGGGTTGTTTTTTTTTTTTTTGGAACCCTTTCAGAACCATCTGACTGCCTTTTAATGGGCTGAAATTACAGTTTGGTGAGATGAAGTTATTCCTGGTTGTTCCTTTTCCCTGAGGTTTTGGGATGCAGACAGCATCTCCCTTTTCCCTGCCAGTGCCAAGGGAGGGAGCATTTGCTGGGGATCCCTTTTTAGAGGCTTCATGTGGATTTGGGAGAAGAGTTTTTTATGGTGGCATTTAACCATCTAAGTGTTGGTTGGAGGGGTGGGAAAGTCATCTCTGAGCTCATGTTTTACCCCCTAAGTACCCAGGGTCTGTCCCTGTGTGAGCCTGGGGGTTTTTAGCAAGTCACTTCCCCACTGTGCATCCTTCACCTGCAAAGCAGGGATGCAGAGATGGATATAGGAGGGAGGGAAAGGGAAGGAAGGGAGGAAACAGGGTGGTCTGGGGGATTTTCTTCCTTTCACAATGCTTTTGAGGGTATCAATTGAAGGGTGAAGGGTTTATTTTTATGATTGTTACCATCTCTGATTTGAATGCCCTATTCAAACTGCCCAGTTCTGCTCCTCTCAGTGGTGAATAAGGAGGTTTAGCTCTTTAACAATACATGAGCCTTTCAACTGACACAGCACTTCCTTCCTTTCTCTAGCTGCAAGAGTTTCTCAATGTTGGCAAGGGGATTGCTGATGACATTGCACAAAGACTTCCAATGTACGCTTTGGACTTCACTGATGGTGAGTTGGGCAGTGTTTGTGGAAGCATTGGCTTGATTCTGAGTTTTTGGTGATGAGATGTCCTGTTTACAGCATGCTTTGTGTGCTTTGATACGGGTAATAGCTCTCTTTTATTTCTTTGAAATAAGACTGTTTTGATAAAAGCTGTGAAGAGGCAGCTTGGCACGTTGCAAATGAGAACCTTGCAGTGTTCCCTACCCTGTCTGTAGGTAGATGAGGATTTGAATTTTTCTTTTATTTTATTTATTATGAACGAGGTGATGAAATGGTTGCTGTGTGTAGATCAACTTATTACAACCTAATTAGTCCTGACCTAATAGGCCCTTCCTATTAGGCCAGGAATCAATAGCAATCATCATGATGCTGAGGGAGTTGAGAAGACCTAAACAAAATCTGAGCTGCATTAACCTCACCACAGGGCCTGTAAAAACAGGATATAGCTTGTCTGCTGCAGCCAGATCACAGGAGCAGCAACACTGAGCCTCAGGTTTCAGGCTTTATATAGCTCCCAGAGTGGCCTTGTTGGTTTTAAGAGTGACTTTCTCCCTTTTCACTTCCAACCTTTCAGAGCTTTTCAAAGGCTGTGGGAAGTCTGGAGGACAAGGTGTGGTTACAGAGCCTCAGCCTGACATCAGGACCTGCTCAGTCTCTCATTGGGTTGAATAAGTAGAAAAAAGTAGAAAGCCCAAGTATAAAGTAGAAAAAGTATAAAAACCCCAACAGTGTTTATAAAATGAAGACACAGAGTGTAAGCAGGGAGAATCTTGGAGCTTTATCAGTTACCTTCCTACTGCTAATCCCTCCTTAGCTCAAACCCTCTGCTGAGGGCTCTCTCCTTGGGAGTTGCCATAAGAAAAGAAGATGATCACCTGAGCCCTGGTTGGAGCAGGTTCAGAACACTTCACCTCTAGGATGATTGCTTTGTAAGGCTGTCAAAAGTCTTTTCATTATAAATTATAAACTTGTCATTACCATTTCATCAAATTAACTTCTCATTGAAGTGCTGCAGAAGCACCTTGTGGGGACCCATGTTCATCTGAAGACAGAGCAGTGTCTGCTGTGGCTCTCAGTGTCCTGGGTCCCATCACAACCCCATCCTGGGATGGTCCTGCAGACACTTTGGCCATTAGCAGGAATGATTATCCCATTTCCAGAGAGTGGAAGAGGCAGCAGTGAGCCAAGTGAAACTGGAGAGCTACTGCAGCTCAAATGTGGAGTACTCCCCTTAGGAGCATTTGTGCTCTCAAAAAGGATATGGGGGAAAAAAAGAAAAAAAGGGTTTCTAAAAACCTTAGGTATGTTAGTATGTCCCATTTCTTCCCAGAAACCAGAAATTGGGATTAATTCTTTAAGGAGCAGCATGGAATGAAAAGCAGATGGAGCATAAAGCATCTGATAGAAAGCACCAAGAGCAGAGGTGATGAAGACTGAGATTCCTGGAGAGTCCCAAAGCAGCAGTGTACCAAACACTGGGGATTTGAGCTATCCAAGTATCTGCACCCCAGACAACCACAGCTGCATCATCAAAGAGTTCTGAGTTACAAAGAGGCCTTTTTAGGATGGCTGGAGTTGCTCAGTCCTCAATCTGAGAAGCATCCTGGGGTTTTGGTTTAGGCAGATAAACAGATTAAGGGCAGGATGATAATAAGGTGTTTGTAGGGCCAGCAGATGTTTTGTCACTTGGTTTTTTTGTGGAACTGGTTTTTTGCACATGCTGCACAAAGCACCATTGAATTATCCCTACCCATCATGATCTGGGAGAGGAAAGAAAAGCATCATCTTGCTCTCTTTTTTTCCTGTTTTCCTCCAGATTAGGAATTTGTCCATTTTAGGTCTACTTTGGACTGTAGAAGTCTTGTAGATTTTACTGAACACCCAGGAATCAAAGAAGAGTTTTCCAGACTTTTGGTCCAGAACTTCAGCAATACGGATGGCTTGTAATAGATGCTTCCTAGCAGGAGTACCTGAGGATGAGCAATAGGATCCTGCTGAGCCTAAGAATACCTAAAAATTTTCCTTTTGAGTCAGGATGAACACGATTTGATGTGTAGTTTTCTCTTGATGACCACAACCTTTGTTTATTGGATTCTGCTTTCTTTTTTAAAGAAAAAGGTGTTACCTAATGTCAGCTGGTCTTGTCAAAAAGAAAAGCATCATCTTGCTCTCTTTTTTTTTCCTCCAGATAAGGAATTTATCAATTTTAGGTCTACTTTGGACTGAAGAAGTCTTGTAGATTTTACTGAACACCCAGGACTCAAAGAAGAGTTTTCCAGACTTTTGGTCCAGAACTTCAGCAATATGGATGGCTTGTAATAGATGCCTCCTAGCAGGAGTACCTGAGGATGAGCAATAGGATCCTGCTGAGCCTAAGAATACCTAAAAATTTTCCTTTTGAGTCAGGATGAGCACGATTTGATGTGTAGTTTTCTCTTGATGACCACAACCTTTGTCTATTGGATTCTGCTTTCTTTTTTAAAGAAAAAGGTGGTACCTAATGTCATCTGGTCTTGTCAGAAAGAAAAGCATCATCTTGCTCTCTTTTTTTTCCCTCCAGATTAGGAATTTATCAGTTTTAGGTCTACTTTGGACTGTAGAAGTCTTGTAGATTTTACTGCACACCTAGGAATCAAAGAAGAGTTTTCCAGACCTTTGGTCCAGAACTTCAGCAATACGGATGGCTTATAATAGATTTTTCCTAGCAGGAGTACCTGAGGATAAACAATAGGATCCTGCTGAGCCTAAGAATACCTAAAAATTTTCCTTTTGAGTCAGGATGAACACGATTTGATGTGTAGTTTTCTCTTGATGACCACAACCTTTGTTTATTGCATTCTGCTTTCTTTTTTAAAGAAAAAGGTGGTACCTAATGTCAGCTGGTCTTGTCAGATGGGCTCAAAGTGTCTGTGCATCAGTATTAAACCTCAATTAAACTGTAGGTTATTTTTTTTTAAAGTCTGAGGTTTGTTTGAGTGAAGGAGGGAATTCCACCTGGACTCAGCTATGAGGTTCCTGAAGCCCCTTCCAATTTCTGGCTCTTATTCTTCAGTGTGTATTTTCTGGTACAACCCTGAGGAATAAACATTTATGAATGTAGTGCCTGGGGGGAAATTTGAGGTGCCTGAGGTTTTTAGGATGAGCTTCAATGGTGTGTTCTGCTTTATCCCTTCACCTCTTGAGGAGGGAGAGTGAAGTTAAGAGAGGAGAGCTGAGATTTAGTCTGTTCCCTCCTATTTTTCTCTACCTGTGTCTTTGGCATTAAGCTGTGATAGGTGATAAGGCTTATCTGGTGATGTGGGTTCCTCCATGTCCTGCAGGAGGTCCTTAACCAGCTCCTGAGATTTAGACAAGTGTCTTCTGGCAGCATCCTTGAGATTTGGTGATGGTGTTTTGCCAGGAGGGAAATCTCCAAAGCTCCCTGTAATGCAGGAATGCTTAGAAGGAAGCCTTTGAGGCACTGGAAAAATGACACTCAGGACAAAAAAAATAGGATTTTTTGAATGGAAAAATGGGATTTGAAGAGCAGGTTTTGTCTTTCTGGTTGTCTAAAGTAGCACAGAGCTTAACCCTGCTAAAACATTGACTGTGGGTTGGATGGAGCATGTCCCAAACCTTGGACTCCCCACGTGGTTGCAGTGGTCACCTTGTTTGTCAGAGTTCCAGAGGGAAGAGGGGAAATGCAGGGATTGCAATCAGGCCTTTTCCCTTCAGTGCCTCTGCTGCCCTAGGTTAGAGGGTGGGGTAGCTTCTGCATCACTCTGCAGCAGGTTTCATTCCTGAAAACCACCTTGGTGCAAAAGTTCAGCTCCCACTTGCACCCTGACTTGGATGGTTCAGGACTTCATGACCTGGGTTGGCAGCTCTGATGCTTTTGAAGTCTCTCTTAGTGTCAGTGGTGGATGGGAAGGCATGAAAGAGGCATAAAAACATCTTGTTGTGTCTGTGGATGTTTCCTTCCGAGAGCTTTGCACTTCTTGGGAAACGAGCTGAAAGGAACAAGAGAAGGGAAAGTTCTGAGCCCTTGATTTGTTTCTTCATTCCTCTCTAGTCTGAGCATATGCTTGGCTTTTCTGCTCCAAAAATCAGTAACTGAGGGGGTTTCCTTTTCCAGCTCAGTTCTTAGCCTTGCTTGTACTCTAATTTACTCTTCCCAGGACTTCAGGGAAGATTCATCTTCTGTCCATCTGCAGAAAATTGGGCAGAGTCCAGCAGCTGCAAGTGAAACCCCATCTTGAGGTCATTAGTTTGTAGAGCTTTGAGATTTTTATGAACTCAACTTCTGAGCAGCAATCCTTCAATCCTTACTGTGTGTTTTGACTGCTGAAAGGTGCTTTTTTTTAATAATTTCTTTTTCAGTCAGGGCTTTGACACCTCCTGCTGCTGTGCTGCAGATCAGGATAATTAAACCTGCTTTGCATTGGCAATTTCAAAGAATTAGGAACATGAATAGTCAGATGTTTCCTAGAATGTCCATCTGGCTCAATTTTCATGCAGTAAATGTACAATTAATAGGCTCAAGGAGCTTCAGTCCCTGTCTCTTGGTAATTAACTTCTTGATGCAGCAAAGCAAGGCCAACTCTTACCCTCACCTTTCAAAACAAGGACGTTGCAGAAATTCAAGCAATTCAAGTAAAATAGAACTGTCAGGTTGATGAGCAGAATTGCTTCCCCCTGTCAACGTGTAGATGTACCTTGATTTCCAGGGATTGCTTCTGTAATAGCCACCTACTCACATTTCACAGCTGGACAAATGTACGTGGTGCAGTTGGAATGACACATTTTTCAGTGGCTTTTTTTTTATTTATGAGCCTGCAGCAGATGAAATGGCATCATCCTCCAGCCCACCTTCTTTTTACAGTGAGGTGATGTCAGTCCCTGGGTTGCAAAGAGACCCTGAAAACATTTAGCCAGATGCTGACTATAAAAAAGCAAATTGGGTGGAAAAAAAAAAAAAAGCAAAAAAGGTAAATTGTGGCTTGGGTTTGGTGCTTGGCTCAGGTCAACCTGTACCAAGGGGCAGAATTTGCTTGTGATTTTTAATTGCAATTAAAGAGGGATGAATCAGGTTTGTTTCATCTGCTGGAGTTATTCTCTCTGTTAGGAAGTGAATTTTGCTGCCTGCCCACCTGTAGGGATTCTTTGCTCCTTGTATCTCCTGGATAATGCCCAAAATCCTGCTGGTGCTGGAAGGCTTGGAGCCTGCCCTGGTGTTGGGATAAGGATCTCCATGATCAGGGAGGATTCCTCTTGGCTTTGCAAGGATTGAAGTTGAAAATAAAGCCAGGCACGAGCTTTTCACGGTGTCTTCCTTCCTCTGCCCTCTCATACTGGGGTTTATCTACCTGAAAGTCTTTTCAGAAAGCATCATATCACTTGTGTAGCTTTTTCTGCTCAGCAAGTAAGCTTTTTTTTTTCTTGCTCCTTCTCTCTTGCTCCTTCTCTCTTGCTCCTTCTCTCTTGCTCCTTCTCTCTTGCTCCTTCTCTCTTGCTCCTTCTCTCTTGCTCCTTCTCTCTTGCTCCTTCTCTCTTGCTCCTTCTCTCTTGCTCCTTCTCTCTTGCTCCTTCTCTCTTGCTCCTTCTCTCTTGCTCCTTCTCTCTTGCTCCTTCTCTCTTGCTCCTTCTCTCTTGCTCCTTCTCTCTTGCTCCTTCTCTCTTGCTCCTTCTCTCTTGCTCCTTCTCTCTTGCTCCTTCTCTCTTGCTCCTTCTCTCTTCCTCCTTCTCTCTTGCTCCTTCTCTCTTGCTCCTTCTCTCTTGCTCCTTCTCTCTTGCTCCTTCTCTCTTGCTCCTTCTCTCTTGCTCCTTCTCTCTTGCTCCTTCTCTCTTGCTCCTTCTCTCTTGCTCCTTCTCTCTTCCTCCTTCTCTCAATCTCTCTCCTTCTCTCTTCCTCCTTCTCTCTTCCTCCTTCTCTCTTCCTCCTTCTCTCTTCCTCCTTCTCTCTTCCTCCTTCCTATGATTTTTTTTTTATACTAGATGTTTCTGTGACCCTTTTCTTATGAATTACTTCAAACCTTTCAGGCATGGCCTCTTACTGCTCATGTTTGAAGGACTCCTTTATCTGAAAAGCAGAGTCACAGAGTCCTCTGAACAAGGATGTGACCCTCTCTAACTACAGAACTACCCCTCAGTCCCCTCTTTGTCCTGCCAAGTCTTTCCTTTCCTCTAAAGGTCTCAGGGACTGTGAGACAGGAGCCTGCAGCTCTTGGCCTCAACATCACATGAGCAAAAGTTTCATCTGTAAGAAGTAAATTTGGGGCTCTTGGGTTGCCAAGAGTGGTCAGGAATGTGGTCTGTGGTTTCTGAATCTTCACAATAAATTGAAAGGAATCTGCCCTGAGACAGCTGGTCCTGTGACTCCTGGAAGGTCAGGCTCATTTTTGTATGCTTGAGTAGCTCTTGTCAAGTTGCAGCCCCTGCCCTTCTTTTGAGGATGCTGAGCATCAGAAGCCCAATTGATGTCTGTTCCTCTCATGCCAGCAGAGGAACAATTGCAAAGTGTCCTTCTCCTTACACATCAGCTTTGATTTTTGGTCTTTGCACCCTTCTTCTCTCCTTATCTCTGCACTACAAATGGTGCAGAAAGCAGATGTAAGATAAGATCCCAAAGTCACTGAGTTGGGTTTTTTTTTACTATTTTTTTTCCAGTGATACAGTAAATCTGTTGTGGCAATGCCCAGATTTTCAGTGTTGCATCAACAACCTCTGTCCCTTCTCTGATCCAACTCCATGGCTTGTGGCTCCCTCAACAAGGGACCAATTCTAGGAAAAGCCTAAATATGAGAGATTTCAGAGGCAGATGGCTGTGTGAGATTTCCCTGCTCAGGAGACTTCCAGAAAAGGGAACTGAGCAACTCCAAGCTTGTCCAAGAGCCTCACATCAGTGGTGCCATCAAAGGTGATGGTCTGGACAGGCTGAAAACTGTTCCAAGATTTATTTTGTTTTTCAGGGGTCCTCCCTGGTGTATCCTCTCTAAAGAGGTTGGTGTGGGGAAAAACTTGTGTTCTCCTCGAGCAAAAGCAGCTGTTGTCATCTCTCATCCTTTCTCCTGTGTGACATGAGCTCACTGGGGATGGACATCAGTCCTGAAAACAGGAAAAGGAAGGGAAGCTACTTCAGAGGCCCTTAAATTCATATTATGACACTTTAATTCTCTTTCTGGCTGCTTTTGTTTTGGCCTGCTGTGGTTTTTTCCGATGGAGATGAGTGAGAGGGGGGGAGTGGATGGAAAAGAAAGAATCCATTCTTTCAGAAAGGCTTTTTAAAAAGCAAAAACTCTGGATGTAAGCATTCCTGACCTCTTGTGCTATTTGTTTTTGTAAGCCTGCTAGCACTAATTGCCTGAGCATTGCATAGCATTGATTCCAGCCTATAACCTTAGATTTCTGTCTTGGGAAAAATGAAGTGCTCCATGGGTTTCCTGCCCAGAGCATCATGAGTTGAGAAGATGACTGATCATCCTGAAGCTTGTTAGGGGCAGAACTCAGAATACCTATAAATTGGTATTAAAAAGGCCAGGGGATGGGGTGGGGGGGTTTATAAACCCTAAATTTATGGTTTATTCTTTGATCCACTTCCAAGCTTTTGGGGCTGGCAAAACTGAACACAAGGCTTTCAGGATTTCCTGTTTGGATGATGCCAGTAATATCTGTTGAAGGAGTCTGGTGGCATGTTGGAGCTTCTACTTCTGGTCCCAGATGAACAAAAGCATGTAATTGTGCATAAACAAATATTAAAAGACCTATCTGTATGTTTTAAGACTCAAGTGTGGATTGAATTTCTGCTTTTCAGCAGTAAAAGAACTATTGGTACCTATGGCTGCTGCAAGGAGGGCTCCAGTCCTTTGCAAGGGGACAGAACTAACATGACTTTAATTATGATTTACACCAGGTGTTATTGGAAACAACAAAGCTATAGGAAAATACATCACAACTATGATCTTTCTGTATTTTGCCTGCCTCCTTCCATCCATTGCCTTTGGGTCACTCAATGATGAAAACACCCGAGGAGCTATTGGTAAGTTGGTCAGGTTTGTGTTCCTCTTGTAGCATCCTGTGTACTCAAAGCTGGGCAGCTTCTGGTCACAGGAAATTCACTTTTATTTGATGAATAGAACACCACTGAAGGCTTTTTTAAATTGTGAAGTTCATGGCTTGTTCTCAGAAGACCAGAAAAAACCAAACCAAAACATTAATACTATTTTGGATGGTATGATCTGACTTGGATTGACCCAGATGTATGGTACCATATTTTTAAGTAATGTTCCCTTTCTCTAATTGCCTGCAGATTTTTCCTCCTACAAGCTCCTGTGCTTTTGATCTGAATTTGATGGGCAGTATCCAAACCAGTGGGATAGCAAAAGATTCTTTGCTCTATCTTGGTTGTGGCCCTCAAGTAGTTCATCCTGTTGGTACAGCCTAGAGGAGTCTTGGGTGAAATCCTGTCCTGAAGGCCTCCACCAACACTGGTTATGCTTTTATAGCTGTTTAAAATAAAATTTAAAATCAAAATTATCAAAAAAACAACAAAGAAAAAAGCTCCACCCAGCTGTCATAGTTCAGCATCTGGAAACCTGAGGGCAACCTCAGTTATTGGGACAAGTTTCTGGCAAAGAAACTTGTCACTTTGTTGTCAGATTGTCTCTCACCTCTGCACCCTTTAAACTTTGCTCTGTGAGTTATCCTTGGTCAGAAAGGTCTTCATTAAAAACCTTGTTTGTTTTCCTCCTTCCTAATTACCTGTAGATGTGAAGAAGACAATCTTTGGCCAGTGTATTGGGGGGATGCTTTATGCACTCTTTTCAGGGCAACCTCTGGTTGTCCTCCTCACTACAGCTCCTTTAGCACTCTACATTAATGGTAAGTCTGCTAAATGTGTACAGCAGAGCTGCTTGCAGTGGGTGGAATGGGACTTTGGATAAGAAAGAACCTTGCAATCCTGTTAGAGCTTTAGTTGGGTTTAATTTATCAGTATTAAATGGCTGCTATTGGTGCTGGGGGGAGGGGGGGGGGGTGAATTTAATTCAGATTTAGTTAAATTTGGTTTCTAAAGGAGTCAGTTTGAATAGAAAAGACATTTCCTGAGAATAAACCTTTCTTCTGCTTCAAGGAGGAAATTTTTTTTCATCTGATGGATTTCTCGTGGGGCTGCCTTGAGCCTGAGATCATGGGGTTTGTGGGGTTGGTTTTCCTGTTGGTCTGTTCAGGTGTGATCAGAGCTGTCCCATTCCAGCTGCAGGTGGGTATTAGTGAAGGAGCAAACCCAAAATCTATAGGAAGGATCAGCTGAGCCATGAGTAGCTTGAAAGCTTTAAGAGAGGGTTTTTCCCCAATGCAGTGACTGAGTTAACAAGGGGCAAAGCATGTGTGAGATCCCTTGCTCACCAGCATCCCAAAATGTCAAGGAGAGCAAATCCTAAGGGCTGGTTTTTGTGGCTGAGATCCCAAGGAAAAGGTTCTTTGAACAGTGTGGGAGAAAATTCTCCCAAGTGCTTCTTCATTTCTGGAGAAGGAAGGGGATGGGCAAGAGGAGAGCAGTTGGAGGTTGATCCAGGGTTTCTCCAGGGGTGTAAGAACAGGGATTAATGGTTTCTGCTCCAAGTGCATTGCACTGAAGGCTTGAAATTGGTTCTTTTTGCCATCAAGCAGATGGAAACCCCAGGGTGGTAATGACAAAAGTTTAATCTGACATACAAATGCTTCATTTTTGCAGTCATCCGAGGAATCTGTGATGACTACAGATTGGATTTCAGTGCTTTCTATGCCTGGATTGGACTGTGGAACAGCTTTTTCCTTGTGATCTACTCCCTCTTTAATTTCAGTCTTCTGATGAAGCTCTTTAAAAGGTAGCTATTTTCAAGAAGTCATTTTTTTCATCAGATTATTCAGCAAATGGGAAAATTACACATTTGACAAGCTCCTTAATTAACAAACTTGCCACCAAATGTATTTTGCAGGATGAGGCTAGCAGAATTTCACTTTATTGTTCCAGTTTGAAAGAAGCTTTTAGAGAATCACTGAGTTTTGTTTCCTGAGTTGAAGTCTAACTAAAATCAGTGTAATTTCATGCAAATGAATGAATATGCTGATTTTTTTTCCTCTGAATAGAGTTGAACTCTGCTATATTTAATTCCTGGTATTTTTCCACAGGTCAACAGAAGAAATAATTGCACTTTTTATATCCATCACATTTGTGCTTGATGCCATCAAAGGTATAACTAAAGGTAAGCCTTGTGACAGGGGTTTTTGGTGCAGCTCTCTGCTTTTGCTGCCTTGTCAGGAAGGCTGCAAATATGCTTGATGTTTGCTTGTTCCATGTTTGCTGAGGGTTAAAAAAAAATAAAATATGAGACTGAAGCAGCCCTTTGTCAGCAGTTTACCTGGATGTGAGCAATCTTTTTGGTCTTGGCAAAAAATAAAAAAAGCCCAGGTTAAATGCAGTGCATCTAGACCTCTCTTTTGCCATATAATTAAAATTACATAGAAGGGAGCTGAAAAATGGGTGAAGTTTGCCTGCTCTTCCATGATCTCTCAGACCTTTCTTCCATGGCAATGTAAAGGCTGCAGCACCTTCCAGCATGCTCCTGGAATTATTCTGCCTTTCCCAGCCCCATGGTCCCTATTTTAGGGGTTATATTCCTGGTGAGTATCCATGAGCAGCCTTGGGGTTTAACAAACTTCTCTGGCACCTCTCTTTTCTCTGAGCTGGACTGGCAGGAGGTATTTGGGAAGGTGAAAGACACTGGGAGAAATGCCACGTGGATGGTAACCTCTCTGTTTCATCCCAGTGAGGAACTGGCCACGTCTGCATTCCTTGGTGATGACAACCTCTTGTCCAACAGCCCCAAAGCTCAGGTTATCCTTTGAAATCCCACTGAACACAGCCCTTGCTTTCAGGATTCTCAGCTCTTGCTCATTCCCATGTCTTGATTGCACCTTCAGGGAGCAGCTTTGACACTGCAAAGCAAGTTTTGAAGTGAGAGATTTTTTTTCTCCCTCTATTTGGAATCCTTCATTTGGCTCCTTGGGCATATGCTTGGGTTGTGCAATCAGAGTGGGTGTTTTTTCTCAGCACAACACCTGCATCTTTCAAATAACTCTCCTTACCCAAAGCTTGGTGAAGGAGAAGCTGTTCTAGGGAATTTTTTTTGCTTTTTTTCCTTCCTTACTGCATAGCTCAATGTGTGCTGTTAGTGTTCTGCTCTAGAGGAAGGAGGTGACCTCCCAGTGGCCCTAAGCTGGTTCCTTAAGGGGCTGTTCAGCTGCTCTGTGAAAATTAATAAATGGGAATCTTCACAACCCTTCTGTGGCAGAGAGCAGGTTTCCCATAGCAGGGCAATGAGATGTACAGAAAGGATCCCCAGGCTCCCAGAAATCTTCAAGGAACAGCTCCGAGGATTGCCGTGGGGGCAGGAGAGGATGCTGGAAGTTAAATAGTCTAATTAGTCAATGAGTGTAATTTTCCCTTCTAGTTGGGAAGGGCTGAGTTTATAGGAAAAATGGTCATAAAATCAAACCAACACTCCTCTGGTTTGCCAGCTCGTGTTGGCCTGAGCTGTGTCTGGAAGTGTTCAGTGTTTGAACAGATGGAACCCCTGGTCCAGCCACATTCCCTGTTGCAGAAGGACACGGATGCTGTCAGGCACAGGCTTTATCCTTAACCCTTTCAGTGCTCATACACATGACACCAGTGCAGCTCCCAGCCCCATGCTTATCTTCCAAACACCTTCCAGGAGTGCTTTTCACTCCTCTGCTGTAGCAGGAGGTGATGGTTTTCTGTAGCAGGAGGCGATGGTTGCTGCTGCCATCTCCCCTTCCCACTGAAAACTTGGAGCAGTAAAGCAGAAAGAGAAAGGTGGTGCCTTCTCCAGGCTGTTAAATATATCCTGGGAATGATCAGCCAGCTGACAGCACCTTTGGGTTTGTGTTCTGGTGTGTTTTCCTCAGCCTGATCACTGCCTGGTTTTGCAAGGTGCTTGGAGACGTGCAGGAAAATAAGTGGGGAGGGACTGATGGTGTCCAGAGGAATCCATCCCTGGGTGTTTGTGCTGTCCTGGTGACACTTTGTTTTCCCCCTGTGGCCCTGCTGCCAAAGCTGTTGTTTGTTTGCTATTGACCCCTGCTCTCTGCAGGAAACAGAGGTGAACTGGTGCTGCAGACAAAGCCAGTTCATGTTGTTGGAGGGAATTGAGCCTGGACTTGGCTTGGGAACAGCCACCAGCAAGGGCACCACCTGCTTTGCAGCTTTCTCTCAATTCAGGCAACAAGATTCACTCAGCTGGGTTATAAAAGCAAACCATGAAGGAATCAAATACTTCAGAACAAGTCTGTGGTGAAGGATAAAGGGGAAATTGCTTTACTTAAAATGGAAGCAAAAAATCCAAGTTTCTTCCCCTATATCCAGGACTGGTGGGAGCAATCCAAGGTAGTTTTGAGGTGGGTGCAAATTAAAGGGAGGTGGATTCAGTCAGGTTGAATGCAGAGTACCAAAGATGTGTTTAGCCCTATCATAGCCAAGGGAGGGGGAAATTCATTTCCCAAAGGAGAAAATTCACAAAACCCAAAGCAAAGTAACTGAATTCTTTTTTGTTCCAGCCCAAATATAAATACAGAGGCGTGCAAATGCTTTCTGCATAGTTGCTGGGTTGTGTGTGCTGTTGGTTTCTCATATGCTCAGGAATAGTGTGTGCCTCCAGGACTTAGGAACATTTAGGGTCAGCTGAGCTGGTAACCATGCTTTTTAGCTCAGCCCAGCTGCTAATCCTCAAGAAATTCTGCCACAATCATTTCTGAGGACAAAAAAAAATACTCTGTGTATCTCTATTGAGAGCTGGAAGCTCCAAGTCCTCCAGCAACCTGTTCAGTGCTGATGTACAGGTCGTGTCAGTGCTCTGTGCCTCAGAGCACTTTACCTGTTTGCAAAGCAGGCATGGGTGTCCTGCCTGGGCTCAACGCAGCTGCCAGGATGCAGGGATGAAGTTTTGGCAGAGCCTTTATGCCAAGCACACGATGTAGGAACAGCCAGTGGTGATGGAGGTGGCAAAGAAAGTGCTGGGGGAAACTTTCTCATCCTTTAGAAATGCAGTGGTCTCCTCAGTTCTGGCTGCTGCCAGCAAACTGAAAGCTTAAATCTTGAGCTTCTGTGGTCTAAATTCCTCTACAAAATTGGGGAATGTGAAGTAACCAGTCTTTGTACTACAACCCCTACCCCATCCATTAGTTGGATGCCCAGATTCCTTTTAAAAGGTGGAAGCAGAAGGGTTATCATCACCCCTCTTAAAACACAGGGAATTTTACATTGGGATGAGCTCCAAACCAGCAGGAACACAGAGTGTGTTTCAGCCAAATTCAGGGGGGTGGCAAGTACCACATATGCTTTGCAATAATATTTACACTTTGTTTTGCTGCTTTTCAAATAATTCACTTACAGGTTGTTCCCCCTGCTTTCCTTCTAGCTGCTGCAGAGGGGAAAATTAACAAACTGCAAGATGATTTGGGGGTGGGATGGTAGGGTGAGCTTTATAGCTCCAGATTGTTGGGTTTTACCAGAAGAGAATGGTCCTGCCCTAAATTTTTGACCTTCCCTTTGTGGAGCTTGAAGGGAGAGTTTGAAGCAAAGAAGGGTAAAGGGACTTCAAGAGTTAGAAATTATTTCCATCCTCCTCTATTTCCCCACTGGTATGGGGGAGAGTGGGTGCTTCTTACTGCCCTCTGCTCATGTTCCATGGGATTATCAAGCTTACAAAGCCCAGCCCCATCTTTTTTATTCTGTTCACTCCTTGCAGCACCTCAAGCTCTTTTTTCCCCAAATCATCCCCAAAACCACATTTACATGCTTGGAGCCAATCAATGCCCTAAAAATGGGAACATAGCTGTCTAAATGCCCAAAAGCATGAATGTATTTACAGCTGTAAATTAAATAAATACCCCTGAGCTAACCTAGAACATGGACGGACAGTTTCAGAGGCATCTCAGGGTGTTTCACTTCCCAAGTTTACTTCAGTAACTTGTTTTCAGTTTGCTGTGTAAGTTTCAATGTTCTGCCAGGTTTTGCATATCATCAACACTTAGCTTTAAAATCTGGACCAACCTTGGAGGAAAAGTCCTTATTGCATGTTTTGTGTGCATTTAAGGAGCTGGGCAGCTTGACTGCTCTTAAGTTTTCTCAGCAATCATGATGGAGTTTGTTTACCAGGCTGCTGAAAGTAGGTATCTTTTTGACATATATAAATATTTAAGAGCAGTGGTTCTTAGGAGGAAAAAAAAAAACCAAAAAATCATGTAAATAACTAGCACTGGAAGTATTGCTTTTGAGAAATTAAGCTTTCCTTTATTAAAGTAAGTGAAAAATAAATTTCCCAAGTGCTGGCTTTGTACGAGCTCTCCTGGCTTCTTCTCCCAGGTTTGAGGAGCTCTAGGAGCATAATGTTAACACTGCATGATCAAGCAAGAGCAAACCACTTGATTTTTACTTGCTTTGACTGTCACAAACCTATCCTAATGCTTGCCTGTTGGTTGTTTGCACAGTTTTTAAGAAATATTACTACCATGGGCGCACAGGAGACATTTACTTGGAAAAAGCACGAGCTAATGCTATTCCAAGCCTCGGCATCAATACCACCTTCTTGATGAACTCATCAGTGAGCAGATCCATGTCCCTAGAGAACCAAACAGGCACCCATGATGTGCATTATGGGCGTGAAACCGCCGTCCTTAGTCTCATGTTGATGTTGGGTACCCTTTGGCTTGGTCATACGCTCTATCAGTTTAAGAAAAGGTGAGTTGCTTCAGCCTTGGAGCTCAGGCTCCTGATTGTTTCATGTTACCCGGGAGGAATCTCTCTACTGGGTTAGGTTTTCATGGTGTAACCCAGAAAAAACCCAGGTGGAACTCTTCCCTTTGTGGTGAACTCTTCCTTTTGACTTGGCCACCTGGAAAATGATAGGAGCAGCACAAAATGTTTGGTCGCTGGATGATGCTCTCCCATGTTTGGTTTGGTGTCACAAGTGGCTCTTTGGAAAGCTTTGGGTCTGCCATGTATTTCATGTTGGAACTCCTGTAGCTTCCCCCAGACAGGAATTGAACCACTCTGGGAGAGCAAAAATCTCTGGTGCTGGAAGGACTCCTGGGAATTGGGTGTCCAGCTCTGATCTGGGTTTTACTCCCATTGCCCTTTTAGTTAGAAATCCTTGAGTAAGCAATTAAACTGAAGTGGAAATTAGACACAAATTGGTGCTTGGAGGTATTTTTTTCTAGCTTGTATCTTAGTTTCTTGATGGGTTTTGCTTATTCATTCATCAACCTTTAAAGGCTGTAGATTCCTGAGGATTGAGGGCTGAATGAAAGACTAATTCTCCACTCCAGATACCTCTTTAAAATTGGACTAAATTGTCACTTGTTAAAGCATTAGTGTTATCTGGACTGAGTGATTGTCTCTACTCTGTGGTGTTGATGGAAATTTATTTATTTTTTTGTCTTTAAATTGCAGCCCATATTTACACGCCACAGTCCGTGAAATTCTGTCCGACTGTGCCTTGCCCATCTCAGTTCTGACTTTCTCTGTTGTGGGTTCCTACATCTTCAAGGAAATTGAAAGTAAGTCATATTTTTATTCTCTGGAATACTGGGGGAAGCTGTTCAGGGTGCATGAAGAAGAGAAATGAACTCCCAGAAAGGTTTTGCTCAAAAGTAATCAAGGTCTAATAATTTCACAAATCCTATCTGTACCTCCCACCACCCTGAGAGCTTGAATGTACTCAATATTAGGTTTAATTCATTCAAAACACTCATCAAATGAGGCCAAATCAAGTTTTTTCTCTAGATAAATTATCTCAGTGTGTCTTTTAATTTCAAACTGATTTAAAGTGTGTATCTCTTGCAATAAAGAGGATCAACAACTTCTGGCAGAGCAATCAGCAGGCAGGAAGGGTTTTTGCCACTCGTGCAGACGTAGAGTTGATGATCCTGGTCTGTCCTCTCTGTCTCCAGTTTACCTTTTCCTAATTTAGGTGGAATGGTGCAGAGCATCTGGGCAGTTCTAAGCTGCACAAGGAAATCTAAAAATGAGACACCATTCATTGGCCAAATAGATCAGCTTTTCCATATCAGGAAGTGATAATGGGGACAGGAATTGCATTGTCCTGTGGTGACGTGAGTGGGTGATGTGAGGAAATGTATGGAAACAAATAAGAAATGGCTTTTTTTTTTTTTTTTTTTTTTTCTGATGGCCATTCCATCCAGTTGGATTGTAATAGAATGTGTCGCCATGTGTGATTTATCCCTAGCCAAGGATTTCTTCCAATGGCAGGAAAATAGGGGCATGTTGCACAGCTTGTTGGCTATGAGGAAGTTTGAAACCTCCTCGTTAAGTTGATGAATTGAGCAGGAGGAGTAGTTAGAAGTCAGGTTTTCTAATCTAGAAAGTACCTCACATCTGTGGAAAGCAAGTTTCCCTCTTTTGTTTTGCTCAAATGTATGGAATGCCTCACTAGAACTAGCAGTAATCTGTCAAATCAGGATGGCAGCCAAGTTCTAAGAGGATGGAGGAAAAAAAAAGCAGCCAGGTGAGCCTGTCCCCTCCAAGCCTTCTGGTTCCCACATGCCAGCCCATCAGGTCTGGTTTGCAGCATTGGTTTCCCCATAGTTTGTGGTGTGGGTAAAATGTTACTTGGGTCCATGTAGATGATTAGACAAGAAGGTGCCTCCTAATATCATTTTCCTCTTCTTTCCAGTGTCCAAATTTAACTACAACCCATCTGACAGCTTGTTTGTTCTGGCCCCCGTCCAGTCCCTCTCCATCTGGTCAGTGATGAGTGCCATGGGGCTGGGGTTCCTCCTCTCCATGCTCTTCCTCATAGAGCAGAACATCGTGGCATCACTCACAAATGCCCCAGAGAACAGGTAATAACTCCTACTACTCCTCTTCTTTGTGGAGGGGAACATTCTTGAGTCTCCTCCCAGGACCTCTTCAGTTTGTCTGAATATTGGAAAAGGTGTTCTGGATGTGTTTTTCAGAACTACAGGTGTCAGAGAGGAAAGTAATCCTACGGCTTACATGGTCCCCAGAACCCAATATTGTGGCCGTGAGTCAAAAATGTAAAGTATCAATGACCTCTTGACCTCAGCCTGCTGCTTTTTTGCCCAGGGGTGGCTGGTACACAGATAATTTGTACAGTTTTAGGTCTGCTGGATATAACTTGGGATGTTTGGGAAGAGCCTGACCCATGTGGACACTTCCATTGCTCTTGCAGTAGAGGATAATGTAGAGAGACATTGTCAACCAGGTGCCTCGCACCAGAGTGAGCTGAGGTGCCTTCTGTGGGTGTGTGTCCCACCTTTATTGGCCCCCTGGTCTTGCTCATGCCCAATGGGGGCCTGTCCTAATCAGGCACAGGTGGACTCACACCCACTCTTTGGCAACTCAAGGCACCTGGTTGACAATGTCTCTCTACAGGATAATTTTTGGAAATGAGGAGTCAGTGACCTGAATAAATGTCCTAGCATGATGTGCTGCAGCTGAGCATCAGGAAGGTGTTTGGAGCTGTTAGTCTGGAACTGAAAAAGTGGAAGTGAAGCAGAACCCTGACTGATAGGTCTGATTTATGTGCAAACTTGAGTCAAGATGTTGCTCTCTTAAAATATTCCCTCTGATGTTTCTGTGCCAGCTGCAGTCAGATATGCTGGCAAGAATGAACGTGTATAACTTCTTTCCAGGGAAACTACCATGTCTCCAAGGATTTTTTTTGCTGATGTAATGCGTGGGAGGGTTCTCTCCTTGCATAACATACATTAGCATTCTCTGCAGCTGGAGTGACACTCAACTGGGGGAAAGAAGACAAGCTCACATTCAGTTGTAATAATTCAGTTTTCTTTGACCACTTGATTTTTCCTTTTATCTTGATTATTTCCCTCTAAAGTGGTGCATAAATCAATAATGTAAGTGGGTCATCTCTTGGCTTAGTGTCTTCTAAACTCTTGGTGTTTTCTACTAGTGTGTAAAATATTCTTTGGAGTTGGTCATAGTGAGTTGGTTTGGTTTGGGGTTTTGTTTGTTTTTTTTTTTTTTGATGCCTTATTACAGGGCTGAGGTGTTGTGCAAGTTAGGTATCAGGAGATGGTATTTTAGAGACTGAAAAACCTGGCCTTCACACCTTGTGGTTTGTGGTACCATCATGGACCATCCATGGAGCAAACCATCACCAGCAGCCAAGTGGAGAAAATGCTGTTTGGTGTCTTAGGAAATACAGTGCAAATACACTGATGTGCTTTGGTGAAGGACACCCCACACTTGTGGGGCAGTCCAAGGAATATTGGGCTGGTTGGAAATGACACCCAGATCTTGGTGTGTGTGTGTGTGTTGATGCAGCTGAGCTGAGTGGAACCTCTCCACTGGTCAGAGCAGACCATACAGGGTGCTGTAAGACTGCAACCAGTGTCCCAAGGGAACAAAGATGTTGCTGCTCTTAGCTGTTTGGCCTTTGTACATAGAAAGGACTCTGAAAAGGGCTGGCAGGACAATCAGATGGTAACCCTGGGGGTGCTTTTGCTCTGAGAAAGCAGCAAGTGAGCAGGGAGCTTGCTTTCAAAGGTTGAGCCAACACAGGAAACGTGGTTCCAATCCCACCCTTCCTGCCAGCACCTTCCAGCTTCAGAGGCATTGCAAAGGAGACATCTACCTGACCTAGTCACCCCGTGGCCTTTTCAGTCAATAGAGGTGAGCACTTCCAGTGAGATGAGTCTTTGTTCCCAAGCTCAACCCCACCCAAGATTGCTGCAGCCCAAACAATGGCATCAGCTGCTCTTGGAGACAGACACAAGGCAGAGATCTTCACGTGCTGTGCCACATCTGTGAGCTCCATGCACCTTATGTCCTAGGTCCTTGGGTCTCATGGCTCCAAGTTTCTGCTTGGGCACTGAGTGGAGCTGGTTTGGGTGGCATTAAAATTTAGAACAGCCCCTGTGGAAGACTTGGGAGCATTGGTGGATGGAAAGCTCAGCATAAGCCAAGAACTGCACTGGCAGCCCAGAAAGCAGCCCAAGTCCTGGGCAGCATCACCAGCAAGGTCAGGGAGGGGACTGTCCCCCTCTACTTTGCTGACACCCCCCTGCAGTCCTGTGTCTGGTTCTGGGGTCCCCAACACCAGAAGGACATGGAGCTGTTGGAGCAATTCCAGAGGAGGGCATGGAGATGCTGGAAGGGCTGGAGCAGCTCTGGAGCCAGGGGCAGAGTTGGGGGTGTTCAGCCTGGAGAAGCAGAGGATCCAGGGAGACCTTAGAGCATCTTCCAGTGCCTGAAGGGGCTGCAGGAAAGCTGGGGAGGGACTTGGGACAAGGGCTTGGAGGGATGGGATGAGGGGGAATGGTATCAAACTGGAAGAGGGGAGATTCAGGTTAGATGTTAGGAAGAAATTCTTTGGTGTGAAGAGGGGAGATTTAGGTCAAACATTAGGAAGAAAATCTTTAATTTGAGGGTGCTGAGCCCCTGGTTGCCCCCAGAAGCTGTGGCTGCCCCATCCCTGGCAGTGTTGAAGGTTGGATGGGGCTTGGAGCACCCTGGGCTGGTGGGAGGTGTCCCTGCCTATAACTGAGGGGTTGGAACTAGGGGATATTAAAGGTCCTTCCTTTCCAACTCAAACCATTCTATGATTCCATGGTTCAGACACCCAAATTGTGCTCCCTTTCTAGTTGATCATGCCTGGAGAGCAGTTCAGCTGATCTCTTGTGTTTCATTAGGGTGACAAAAGCTCTGCCCAGGCAGAAACTCAGCTCTAGACCTACCTTTAAGCAAGGTATCCAACTCTGAGAGCTGAATCCTTCTCCAGCCTTTTTCTGAACCTTACTTATAGTACCTGTTGGCACCAGGTGGGTATATTCAGGAATGGGGCATGCAAAAAAAAAAGATAAAGGTTCAACTGGTTGTGAGTTCAGTGTTAGCAAGGACTCTGTGTAGTCCTTGCAAAGTGAACATGGTCAGGTTCAGTGGTGAAGGGTCCCAATTTCCCCCTCCCCTAAGAAATAAAATTCCCCAAAGCAAGGAGCACATCTCCTTGGTTGACTTCTGAGGAGCTGCAGCTTCATGAATTCATGGCCCCTTTTCTTATCATGCAGAAGCAGCTCCATCACTGGGGGATTCCTGAGTCATACGGAGCACATCTTCTGCTGGTGGGGAAGGAGGGGAGATAAGGGTTAAAAACCAGATGGGTGGGAAGCTTTGGTGTGAGGAATTTGCCAACCTGTGCCTGGGTTTCCACTGCTCCCCAGGTGTGCTGTGCCAGCAGGTAGACACATCTGTGGGAAAGATGCAGTAAATGGAGTGGCAAAACGTTGATGCAATTTTAATGGGCTGTTATTTTAGTGTTATTTTTTATTTGCCTTTCTCCTCAGCCTTGTTCTTTCCAGGAGATGACTGCTTTGGGAGCAAGCCATCAAGTTTTATTACCATTCATGTAAAGCAGGGGGAGTGTGAAATCATCCCAAGGACATAGAAATGCACTTGGGTGTTGGGGATTAGAGCTGGGGTTCAGGAAGAGCATCCTCTTGCAGTTTGTAACTTCTGTCAACTCCAACCTCCTTGCAGGTTGGTGAAAGGCACAGCTTATCACTGGGACCTCCTGCTCGTGGCTCTGATCAACATGGGGCTCTCAGTTTTTGGTCTCCCCTGGATCCATGCTGCCTTCCCCCACTCCACCATGCACGTCCGTGCCCTGGCCTGCGTGGAGGAGAGAGTGGAAAATGGACACATCTATGAAACGTAAGTGGGAATTTGGGGTCTTTTTGTGGCTTCCTAATCCTTTGGGTATGGTGGGTTGGGGAGTGAGCTTCTTGTCTTGAAGGGTCTACAAGATATGGAGGTGGAAGGGAGATGAACACAAGTTGAAGCCACCTTGGTCAGCGTGGCTCCTGACCCCTCTTCTTTCCCCTTTCCCCAAACTCCTTATTTTTAGGACAGCCACAAACTTTCTGTTCCCAGCAGTGGCTGGTGGCAGCCTGCAGGGTTTCCATTTTGCAGTGGTAGTTGTCCTCTGGAAGAGTCAGCCCCAAGGCCTTCCTCAGGTTTATCCATGTGGAAATGCTGAGGAGATGCTTTGGCCAGATCTTCCCAGCTGTCTTCACCAGAAAAAATCCAGTCTGATTCATTGCTTGAAACCTGTCTGGTGGTTATTACAAAGGGCAGGAAAAATGCAGCATTATTCTAGTTTTCCCATAGCATCTTCCACCACGTTTCAGGGAAGGTGAGAAGCTGATTAAATTCTCTTTGTTTTTAAGCAAAAGCAACTCTGAAGCCCTGCCTGAGTCACAGCTTTCTCTGTCATATCTGTTTTTTTACTCTTCTGAGTTGTCCAACATGCTCTTATCTGGGATGTATTAAAAAAAAAATAAATTAAAAGCTGATTTCTTATGAAACCAGTTCCGGAACAGAGATTATCTGGTCTGTTTGATCTCAGGCTGTTACAGTTGAGTGCTTTTAGCTCAGAAGTGGTAATTTCCACTCACGTGCCATTAGTTTCAATTATCCTGTCTTGGTTTCCACTTTCAGGGTTGCCACTTATCAGAAGTGAGGCTAAGTGGTCATTTACTTTGGGGAATGGAGTGGGTCTGTCTTTTAATTTCAGTCTGGCCTTCATACTTACTGTTCTTGGGGCCAGCTGGCCCAGCCTGACCTGGCACAGCTGCTTTTTTGGGTTGCTGGGGGAGAGATTTCACCTTCTACATCTGGAAATTCTCAGTCCTGCTGCTCCCTGTGATGATTTTACAAGATTTTACAAGACCCTTCCTGGGAGATCAGTCCCTTGAGCTTGTAATCCCATTAGTACGTGTTGGTATTAGTTGTTTCCACAACTAGAGCTGTTTGGAATAAATCCTAAACCTTATTTTATAAAGATTGTTTAGAAATAATTTTGTATTTTGAGTTCTAGGGTTTTAATCCACACCCTGGCTCTTGGTACCCATGAATCTGCTCTGGGCCACCTCTGCTTACTCATTTCTTTCTGAAATGCAGAATTCACCCACTCCCGAGCCTCCCTCCTGTGTCTTCTCTTGTGAATTTTGATCCTTGGTGGTTTTTATCCTTTTTTTCCCCCCCACTGTCTTTATTCTTCATTCTGCCTTATCCTGAACGAAGTCAAGTCCCCTGCCTGACTTCAGGACCACCTTCTGCCCTTGTCCTCTGCTTCTTCTCCCAACTGCCCCAAACGATCCCAGGAGAGCTCTTTTTTGGCCAGGATGACCCAGGGCTGGTTCAGTGATCATCATGAAAGGGCTGAGGGATGCCCTGATCACCCCAGGTGTGTTCCTTTCCAGCACATCTCTTCCTCTGCTCCAGGCAAGTCAATAGGTAACCGAGTCAGCTGGGTGTTGGGAATGAGGATTTCCCAGTTATTTGAACTCCCTTGGAAGCTTTTTGTTCTCTGCAAAGCACTGAGCTATAAACCAGGAGGCTTCCAGCAATGCTATCACCTTGGTTTGGTGTTTTTTTTTTTCTTTTTTTACTTAGCCAGCTCTGCTAAAAAAAGGTAGGAACTGAAGGTCAGCTAGAAAATCAGGAGTTGTTTCAGCACTGGCTCCCTTGGCAGGCTCCTTTCCTGCACTCAAATCCAAGCTCTCAGTGAGGGGGGATGATGAGATAAACAAGGATAAAGACCTGTCACAATGAAAGCAAAATTCTTCTTCTTTACTATAGAACAACCACTTAAATTTCACATGGCACTCAGCAAATAGGCTCCCATTTCCTCACGTGGAGGTGGTCAGGAATGGCTAATCCCATACTAGCTGGATTGAGAGGATTCTGGGGAAAAGAGCCTGGATTATGCTCTTTAATCTCCATTCATTACTTCATTTCCATTGCAGCACAGGATTTCTGGAGCTGTTTCCTCAGGAGCCAAACCATGTGCAAATTTCTGGATTTCCTCTGGTGCCTTACTGACTGTTCTTGGTGTCCTTACCCTGGAAATAAGATGCTTAAATCGACAAAAGAGCAATTTGAGGCTGGGAACTTCTGCTTTAAAGATGCTTAGTTGGGTCAATTATCAGCAGTTTTAATTATGTTCTGATCAGAAATTCCAAACTGCTTCAATAAGTGGCATTAGCAGGAGCTGAGAGGAGTATTTGCAGTACATCTTGTATGGGATCAAAGACTCCTCAGAGCAGTGATTGCTGCATCCCCAAAAGATGATAAGCAGCAAGTTTTATGAGCTTGAAAAATCCATTACCAAAGGGCTGCTGCTCTGAGCTCATCTTCTGCTTGCAAAGTGACATTTGATTGAAATGTGATGGCTTCATATCTAATTTTGAGTCTGAGCTCTTTTTGGTTTCCATGACTTCACTTGCTGGGAACCTGGCAGAGTTGTGTGTGCATGGACTGACGTTTGCAGGTCAAGAGCTTCCCCAGCAGAGGGTGAAATCTTTGCCTGAAATAAGAGGTGCAGGTTCCCCAGGGATGAAGCTGTCCCTGGCTGAGGCTAAATCAGGGAATCCATCCCTTCCCTGGCTGAGGCTAAATCAGGGAATCCATCCCTTCCCTGGCTGAGGCTAAAGCAGGGAATCCATCCCTTCCCTCCTGCTTCCTTGGGCCACTCGAGAGGCTCAGGGTTGTTCTGGCAGCTCTGCAGGGGTCTGACCACTTCTTATCAGACTTCCAAAAGCCTGAATTAAAATTTGCAGCTGCTTTTTAAGCTGTTTGGTTCTCTCAGCTCTGAGACTTCAATCAGCCCTGGAGGTGGTGATGCAAAAGGTGTCAGATTCTATCCACTGAGGGGATGTCCCTGGCCAGAGCAGGCTGCAGGTGACACTGAAATGCTCATCTCTCCCATCCCTGGGTTTCTCCAGGCATTAGCAGGGAATTCTTGACATAAGGAGGATCTGAATAAAATCAGTGTAGCAGGAGGAAAGCTGTAGTTCCTGCTCTTTAAACCTAGCCAGAAAGAGAGAGGTTACTCAGAGGTTACCACCTCCTGTTCCTCTCCTGTGCATTCTTTCAGTAATCCTGGATAACACCTAAGTCCTGTCCCATTATTCACCAAGAAATTCAAGTGGTGGCCTCTGGATTTGGTGTCCTGTTTGTGACACCTCTTGTTCCTTTGGGCTCATGATTCTTCTGGTTAATTCTGCCCCGTTATCCAAACCCTGAGAGCAAGGCTTGGGCTGCTTCCCTTCTCTCTCTAAATACAGGTGGGGAAGGCTCCTCCATCCCCACACCTTCATTTTACTCTTGAATATATGAACAGATTTGAAGACCAACCTGACTTTACTTATAAGCAAGACTCTCAGAAACTTAATCTTGGAAAAATTCAATAGGAGGCAATCTTTATTTAGGACAGAAGGGATTACAGAGTCCCAGCAGTGCATATGTAAAAGAGGGAAATGTGGTTTGGTAGATCTCTTGTGTTCATCTTCAGAGTGGTTTGTGCCCAGGGTTAATTTGGAATATCAGGTCTTGCAGTCAGGGAATGAGGCCACTAGATGCCACCCAAACAGCCTATGGACAAGAATTTCTCCTGGTAGGAGGGGGATTAACTCACTATTTTATCCACCAAATTGGTGGTTTTATCTTCTGGAAAAAAAGTTACACCAGGAACCCTCCTTTTCTCCATTTATAAGTAGTCTTGAAAGATGAGGGTTTTCTTTCCTCCTGTTGCTTCTTGTAATTCTTCTTCTTTTATTTGTTTTTATTTATTTTTTTAAGCAAGTAGATGCTCACAGGTTTAGCTGAAGTGAAAAGAAACCAAAGCAACCTCCCCTCACCCTCTACCTATCCCCCCCAAGCAGTCTCAGAAAATAGCTGCATGCTTTCCTCTCAGGCTATTTTTTTTTTCCCCAACCCCCATGTCAGCTCTGCAACATTTGCATGAATTAATTACAGGTTTTGCATGGCAATAGGCAATTTGCAGCCCAACTGCTCTTATCCACAGCAGAATGAAATGTATAGCTCCCTGCTCAGCTTTCCCTTCCATGCAAACAAGGAGATCCTCGTGTACATCAGAAATGCTGATGTGCAGTCAAGAAAGTCCAGGTTTTATTTTTTTTTTTTCCAAGAGGTTGATTGTTCCCATGGAAGTCAGTGAGTGTTTGGGTTTATTGCTGTTTGGTTGGTTGTTTTGTTTTGTTTTTTACTAAAGGCCAATTGCATATGCACTGGGTAAAGCAAGGATTACAGTGCCCAGAAAGAGAATTCTTTCCTGGTTTGGTTTTGTTTGCGATGTGCTGAACAGAATTAGTCGAGAGGGCAATTCAGTTCAGGAGCAGATCCAGGGAGCTTTGCAGAAGGGGAATCTGGCTGTTTTCCAGCTGTTCTGTGTGATCTGAGGATTAAAGTCCCTGGCCTGGGGCCAGCAGAGCTTCTGCCCTTCTCAGTGTCAGCACGGGGCCAGGAGCCGTGATCTCGGTGCCGAGGAGATGGGTTTCCCTTTCCCCAGCAGCACATGTCCTGCACCTCTATGGAATAGTGAACCCCAGAAATAGGTTTATATGGATACTGGGATGGTAACCTCCTTCCCTAATCCCTGTTTTCTTGCCTTTCAGGATTGTGAGTGTGAAGGAGACCCGGCTGACAAGCCTGACAGCCAACTTCATGGTTGGCCTCTCGCTTCTGCTCCTCCCTTTCCCTCTCCAGTGGATCCCAAAGCCAGTCCTCTATGGCCTTTTCCTCTACATTGCCTTGACCTCCATTGATGGGAACCAGCTCTTTGAAAGGGTGGCTCTCCTCCTCAAAGAACAGGTAGAGGAACTGAGGCACCAGCCTGGTGGAACAGAGAAAAAAAAAGGGATTTGCAACCTTAGCACCAAACCGTGCTGGGAGCTCCTGGGGTTGGGAATGGGGTTAGTCCCAAATTCGTGTTCTCAGGAGGCTGATTTCCAGCTCTGACCTAAGCTTTGCTTATCTATTTCACCTTTCTCAGCAAAGGACTGTAGGCTGATGGTCTCTAGTTTAGCCTGGCTGCCAGTGAGACATGAACAAGAAAAATCTTTTCCATAAGCAGATAAAAGAGTGGGAGAGTAACATGCTGCCAGGCAGCAGAAGTGGCACAGCTTTTGTTGGGCTCAAAAAAACAAAAAAAGTGATGGCTCAACTGCTCCCAGAATTGCACTGCATCTTGCCTGGCTTCCAAATTGTGCATAAATTGCTTTCTGCATTTCCCTACCACAAAAAAACCCAAAAAAAAAATCCAAAACGTTTTAGCTTTCTTGCTCAGAGTGATATCTTGGATGTAATCCTTTTTCTTTTCAAGGAATTGCTCTGGAGAGCAGTTCTCCAGAGGCAAAGACAAGTGTGTGCCTGGAGCCAGGATAAACTGCTACCTGTGAAGATGCCCCTTGAGCTGTGTAGGGTGCAAACTAAAAAATATGTTCAACCAATGTTATGGGGTTTTTTAAAAAAGAAAATTACCCAAACTGTTGCTCACTGAGTGTAGGGAGTTTGGAAATGATAAAAACCCTCTGTGGTGTCTGTCAGCTGCAGAGTACATCCATTTTAGGAAGAATAATTAAATGTTAGCACATGCATCATGTCACTAAATGAGCTTTGAAGCTTTGTGGGGGAAATCAGAACAGGCAGAATTTTATTTTTTGCTGTGTTTTAGACTGAGGTGACATGCCACGAGATAAGCTTTTAAACTCAAAACAAAGTCACTTGCATTATTGAAATGCTTCTGCTGCAGGATGAAAACAAAGCTGGGAGATAGGATTTCAAGCCAGTTCTGTTGCAACTTCTCAGGAGGTGTTACCTGCAGTACTGGGAAGAGATCATGTCTCCAGCTCACCTTCTTTTACACAATAAGGGATAAGGGTTTCATAAGCCCAACATTTGGTTTTGCATCTCTGCTAATTTGTTTTGATCTCCAATATCACATCCCAGAGGTTAAAACTCTGGAAGCTGGGTAGAGATTCCATTTGTCATGTCAATTTTTGCAGGAGGCTTGAGGAGTGGCTGCTGGACATGGAATATTACTCCTGGGTTTAGTACAAATTTAGGTGTGGAATTTTCCAAGCTTCAGCTTGGAAAAATTAAGAAATATTCTCAAATATGGAGATCTCCCCTTTCTGGGAACCTTTTAATGAGTCATGGCACAATCTGAAATCCACTGGGTCTGTATGGGTGCCAGCAGACAGTCCCTCATCCTCTTCATTGATGTATAGACAGTGAGTCAAAGCCCCTGCTCAGATGTGAGCAAGGAACTGTCAGAAGAATCTGGGAGCAATATTGAGCTTATTAATGTCACTTTTTTTCCTCCTCTTTCTCAAAAATGAGTTGTTGATGAGATAATCACTGGAGTTTAAATAACAACCTCTTCCCATACCTTCCTAATCTCATCTCCTGGTCTTCCCCTACTGGGGTTCAGCCAAGTAATGAGACCACCAGGGGCAAGCCTGCAGAAGACCAAGGCTCTAAAATAATGAGGAGCTGGGATTTGGGTGGAGAAACCATCCAGCAGTAGCACCACCTGAATCCATCTGCTTACCATAAAATAACAGAATGGTTTAGGTTTGGAAATGCCTTTAAAGGTGATCCAGTTCCACCCACACTCTTCCATAGGCAGGGACACTTCTCACTGGACCAGGTTGCTCCAAGCCTCATCTAACCTGGTCCTGAACACTTCCAGAGAGTAAAACGTGTTCTGTGCAGACCCCCACAGGCACTTCATGTGTGGCTGCAAAGCCCTGGTAGTCCTGCTCAGGAGAATCTCATTACTCTACTTACCAAGATATTGTCTTGCACTCCAGATGCTCCCCAAAGCAATCCTAGCTGTGGGCCAGGAGTTTTCCTCCCCAGGTTTCCAGTTCCCAGTCATCCTCTGTATAGTGATGCCAGTGCTGTGGTTTAAGGCTTTAACCCCAGAAATCCTACATTAAGGTGCTGAACCTCTTAAGGACTTTGTTGATGCCTTGAGTGTGCGAACTGATGAGTTCCTCAAACCTGTTTTCCCCTTCCAAACCTTGTGCCACCTCCTGCACTCCCAAGTCCAGGTCTTTGCATATCTAACGTGGGAATTCTTCTCTTCCCAGACTGCTTATCCTCCAACACATTACATCCGCAGAGTGCCCCAGAGGAAGATCCACTACTTCACAGGCTTGCAGGTCCTGCAGCTCCTCATCCTCTGTGGTTTTGGCATGTCACCATTGCTCTACATGAAGATGATCTTCCCACTCATCATGATAGGGATGATACCCATCAGGTATGAAGCTCTTCTGGGCTGTCTATTTTGGTTTTTAGCTGTCTTTTTTTTTTTTTTTCCCATGTCTCCTGTGCCTTTTGTCTTCAGGCTTGTCCTGAGTGGTGTAGAAGGACATCTGGTGCTTCCATGAGTAGGCAGATCCTGGAGGAAGGTGATGGTGACCTCTTCTTCACCAGCTGCTCAGGCTTGAGGAGAAATAGTGCAGAGAGCCTGTGGTTTCACTGCTGCTGGGTATTGTGCAAAGGGTTCTGGACTGGCATGTCCTTTCCTACAGCTAGCAGGGAGATAAATAAGGTTCATTCTGCAGTTTGGGAGATAGCTTCTCTTCCTGAGAGCCTGAGCTTTCCCTGCAGGCATTTGATAATGTTCTATATTGCTTTGCAATTTGATTTCCTAAGGGGTATCAACTTTTCCTAAGAGGAATGCTTAGCTCTGCTCTTGACCTTCCAAACCTCCTTCACTGCTGAATGCCATGGCACATAATCACTTAAGTCAATCTGGCCACATTTGGTCTTAAAATGCATTTTAAAACTGGCAGGACCCTGCAATGTCTTGCAGCCTTGAGAGAGGAACACTGAGAAATTTAACTGATTTCTTAATGTTCATTAACAGTTCTCCAGTTAAATCATTCATGCTCTCCATCCTTTGGGTATAATGAGAAGCCATAATAAGATCTGGGAAGGAAAAGAGCTGTTTCCAGTCCATTTGATTTTTTTTTTTTTTTTTTAAGGCCAGCATGGTGTCCAGTGATGTCTGTTGGCTTTGAGCTTGCAGTTTCAGAGATTTTTTTTTTTTATCTTACCTTAAAGTTGAGGTCTACCAGCATGATCATCTCCCAAAGCAGCTGTTGTGGTGTTTTCTTAGAGTGGTCAAGATGGGTCCAGTTCTTTCTTAAAGACAAGTTGAAACTACCATGGCTTTCAACAGGACCAGGTTACAGCCAGTTGGGTTGGGGTTTTGAGGAAAAAATCTTGGAAAACACTGAAAGTATTGTTCCTCTGGTAAGAGGATGTCTGGTGAAGGAGGTGGGAGATGCTTCAGCTCTGTGCAGTGACCCTTGGGGGAATTCCAGGTCTCTGAGAAGCTCCATAAAGAAAAGAAACCATGGAAGACTCTTTTCCAAACATTCAAGTATTGGATAGAGTGTAGTAAGTGTGGAAAGAGTGCTGCCAAAGAGCCTGATTCTAGAGGAAGGACTAATGCAGATATATATTCTTTTGGGTAAATCAGATACTGTCATCCTAGCTCTGTTGCTGCCTCATTGCCCTTTCCAGAGCAGTTTTTTTCCCAGTTATCTGAGGGAATCAGCCCTGCTGCTGCTGGGAAGATGATGCTACCTGCCACAATACAGAAAGTTGTTCTTGGTTTTCCTTTTTCTGGTATCTTTTGAGGAACTGTGGACTCCAGCTGAGAAGGCACCACTGTGATGCATGAGCCCTATAGTCAACAATGACTTTTTCCACAAAGATTTAGCATTCTAAATAGATGAGACAGAGTAGAGGAAATGAAATATCATATTTATTATTATTTTTTCTTTCTTTTTAAGCGAAGGAAGGAAGAAGAGATGGGAGAGTAGCCAGGGGTCAAAGTCAAGAATCAAACCCAGCTGAGTGAGTCATGGCTCAGTGTCCCATCCAGACATCAGCCATGTCACTTGGCTGTCTCAAAGCTACATTCCCATCTGTCTGACAGCATTAGACACATGATTTGCATTGGTGGTGGGGGAGGGACCTTTTCTTTTATTCCACTGGGGTGGTGTTAATGTGAAAAATAATGGCTTTCAATGGCTTCTCAATATTGCAGTGGGGAGCAGCCTGTGGGGAGAAAATTGGGTCTTTTTGGGGCATCCCTAGTTCCTGGCTTTGATTCAGAGGTTTGGGGTGATTGGTTTCTGGTTACACCCTAATCCCTGCTGGGGGGAGAGCTGGGGTTAAAGTCCTCAGAAAGGAAGAATCCAAGTTCTCTGTGATGCTGCTCTGTGTTCCCTCATGCCTTGTATTTCATGGCAGACCTGTTGAAACAGATCCTGGTATTTCTCTGTAGTGAATGTTGGTTGGGATCTCTAGTTACTGAAAAAAAAAACCAAAAAAAAGGCCATTCCAAGTCTTAATACCAGCTTCCTAGTGCTTTGTGCCTTATTTGAACAGCTGAAGAATAGCTTCCTTGTTGAGCAAGGAGAAGTGTCAAGCTAAATGTGTTGTAGGATTTAATGAGAGCAGCTTCATAGGGTGTTGTCACAGTCCCTTGCCTCTCATCCAAATGTGCTTGTTCATGAAGATGTTCTTGCAAGCAAATAAAAAAAAAAACAAACCAAAAGCAAGGGAATTACTGTCTCCCTGACCCAGTGGAAAGCAGGCTTCAGGTGTAGAGCTGAAGGAATGAATGTCAGGGAATCATAAAATGATTTGTGTTGAAAGGGACTTTTAAAGGTCACCCAATCCAACCCCCTGCACTCGGCAGGGACATCCTCACCCAGATCAGGTTGTTCAGAGCCTCACCTTGAATATCTCCAGGGATGAAGCCTCAACCACCTCCCTGGGCAGCCTGGTCCATTTTTCCACCACCTTTCTGGTGAAGAACTTTTTCCTAACATCCAATCTAAATCTCCTCTTCAATTTATAACCATCACCCCTTGTTCTATCACCCAGTTCCTCTCCAGCCTTCCTGTCACAGCCCTGCTCAGCCTCTGACCATGGTCTCAAGGTTTGGAGATATATCTGGTGTTTCTCTAAAACCCCAAAGCTGCTGGAATGTCTGTTAAAGCTTTTTTATGGGAGAACTTGAAAGGAATGACCTGGGAATGTCTGAAAGGAATGTCTGAACTGAGAAGTCCAAGATAAATAGCCCACATATAGAGGTCTTTGTGACAGCTTTGTAAATTTAGAGGAGGGTTTTTCTTGTGAGCTCTCCCTGCTTGGTGTTGACAGTGTTGTGATGACTGTAAGGCTGTATCAGGTGTGTTGGGAAACTCCAGGGAAGTGAAGAAAACAGAATCTAGAACTAAATGGGGATCCTTGGCAAGGTGACCCATCTCCTGGCAAACTGGTGGCAGCAGGAAGCTTTGCCTGCCTCCTTCCACAAACCAGGAGCAGAGCTGTGGGTTGCATGAGGTCTCCCTGTTTGTGGTGACAGAGAGGTCTGGAAAAGTGACTTTTCTCTTATAAGATGAGGAAGTTCTCTTTCTTCTTCAGCTGAAATGAGGAGGCTTCTTCCAGGGTGAGCTCTGCACTGTTATTCCTCTCAATGCTCCGTCTGCTTGTGGGATTGTTGGGTTTATTCTCCTCTAATTTATCTCCCCTTCAGCTGGGCAAATCTCTTGTGTGCATGGCCACAGACAAACTCAACTGAGAGTCTTGGGCAGGCAAATCTAAAGCCAACCAAACACTAATTCCATCTCTCTGGTTTGATCCCCAGGTACAACCTGCTCCCTAGGATCATCGAATCCAAGTACTTGGATGCTATGGATGCAGAGCATTAAATGAGCTCCTCCACCCCCAGAGCAGTGAGGACACCTCCTTTGGAGCTGGAAGGCAGCTTTGGCAAGGCATAGAACAATCTCTTTGCAGTTCTTTCTTTCTCCACTCTTCTTTCTGCTCTAATCTGGCGTTGGTAATGCACACATAGCAGAGACCACTCCAAGTGTCAGACCAAAACCAGCCTTGGACTTGGGAGGCCGATGCTCTTTGGAGCTGTAAGGCAAGCAAGCTTTATGGAAATGCCACCTTCCACATCCCCAAACTGGAAACCCCAAAGATCAGCATGTCCCTGTGGCTGGAGTTGCCTTCTCAGAGCTGTTGTGTGTTCCCTTGCTTGAAGGGTGGGGGGAAACTCTTTATTTTTTTTAGACACCACGTCCCTTTTTTCCAAAACACTACAAGGACAGCAGCTGACCCTTCTTTTACAGAGTGGCACTCCTCTTCTGGCCTTGAAATTCAAATTTCCCTCTGCATCCAGTATTCCCAAATTGGTATTCCCTGTGGGATGGCCTGATATTAAACCACTGATGGCAGGAGAGCTGTCTGGCCATCTCTTCACACGAGCAAGGTTGGAAACAGAATGCACACTGATCCAACCCACAGCTTTGGATGGATATTGAATCCCTACAAGTGAGCTGGGAATGTTCTGTTCAGAGGTTGGGCTGCCTGATGGTGTTGATGAAGCTGCATCTGGGTTTAAGCTGTTGGGGAAATATTTGGGATCTTTCTCCCATTGCTTCTCAAATAACAAAATTGTGGTTTTGCACAACTGCAGCCTTCTTGCTTGCACCCAGAGTCAGATGTTGAAACTGAGGGCAGTTGTGTGGGTGATTGCATATACATATGTACAGTAGTGCCTATGTGTACATATATACATATGGATTTGTGTATATATTTTGCATAGATATACAGATAGGCCTGATTCTTTCAAAATATCAAAAGTGTTTTGTGCAGTTGATGTTACCTGTGATGTCCTGACCAAATACTTGTTCTTTGCTTCAGTGCTGCTTTTTCTTATTTGAGATATGGTCACTTTTTTTTTTTTTCCTTTTGAAGCTGCTCAGTTCCTGATTTTGTTCATGTGTTGCTTTGTTCAAGGTGTCCCTTTGCTTTGTTCAAGGTGTCCCTTTGCTTTGTTCAAGGTGTCCCTTTGCTTTGTTCAAGGTGTCCCTTTGCTTTGTTCAAGGTGTTCCTTTGCCACCTTCTTCCCATGGCTCAAGACCTTCATCATTCTGTCTTGATGTGAATTTTGCCTTTCATTTTACTGTACAGCATGCAATGGAAGTTTTCCTCTTTCACCAAATCAATATTTGTTGGCCATTTAATTGGTTCTGTTTTGTAGCTAAGCTCCAGTTTCCCGTGCTCCCAGACATTATATTACATTTCTGAATGAATCTAACTCCTGCTGTCTTTTTATATTTCAGTTTATTTAATTTCCTTTGTACTATGGTCAGTTTTTTCTTATTTGGAGTACTGTGAAACAAGCTGCCCTTTAGTTCAGTGCTTGCCCTTTACTTGCAGATCACAGGTAAAAAGTGTTCAGAAAAACGTGGACCTCTGAAGAGAAAGAACTTTGAAAGGAAGGAAGAGGAGTATTCTAAAATGAAATGCAAATGTAGTATTAGCTCAGAGAAGTGTTTCTTACCAATTGCTTGCCCTTGAAAGGTGCTGAGTTTTGATCAGCATGTGCCCTGCTGATGGAGTCTTCCTCTGCAGGAGGAGGAAGACCAACCCTGTGAGGAGAGAGGAAGGCATTGGGTCAAGAGCTCCTGTGCTGACACTAAACCAGACCCAAGGCACTGAAGATTTGGTGGTTTTGCACTAAATCTGTAGATGGTGTTTCATCCCACCAGAGCTGGCTTTGAAACACGTATGAAGACCTCAAGTTTTATTTTCTTACCAAAAAAAACCCTTCATCTCTGTCTTGATACTTGATGGGGGAGAGCAGTATTCCCAAGGAAGTGGCTGTGGTTTCTGTATCCCTGTGCAATCTCAGCTTAGCTAACCAAACACCACCTCTGCATCTTGAAAGCATGACCTTCATGCCCCACCAACCCACTCTTGTGGGGCTGACAAGAAGTCCTCAGGGCCAGGATGACCACCATGGTGCATCAGAGGAGGTAATGCCAATTTTTGGGCTGTCAGTCAGGTTTGGAGGCAGCAGAGGTAGCTCATGCCCTGTCTGATAAGTGGTGGGACATCAGATCTAACCCCCTGCGTGGTGTCTGATCACCCTTATCAATATTTCCTGGGTTTTTTGAGTCATTTCTGGGGTGAGCTCACCAACAGCTGCTGCTCAGGTCTGCATGTGGAGGCAGAGGGCAAACAGCAAACAGGATTTGGGGGCAGAGCAAAGGCGGAGGTGGTAAAAGTACATCTGATCTTCAGTCAACAGAAAAAGAGCAGGTGACAGCAAACAGTTCAGTACCTGTTGGAAGGCAGGGAGTGTGAAGGCCTGATGATGCTTAAATAACCTGTTTTTCCCACGGGTGCCAAAAGAATTACCCAAAGGTAGAATGAAAAGCATCCTCCTGTGGTTAAGCCATTAAATGGACGTGTCCCGGGGATGCACTTTTGGTGGCTCAGTTCTTGGCAGGAAGAAGTCACCCTGTGGATTAACTGAACTCATTCTGCAGATGCTGCAGCTGGAGAAAGGAAAGGATGTGCTGAAGGGAATGTGGCTCTATGAGGAAGGACAGAGGCCCTGGGTGAACTTCATGGTGGGGTGAGCTGGTCTTGCCAGAGGAAGTAGTTTTGAGATGTACTTTCCACTCCCCCAGACTTAGAAAACCTAAAAATGTCCCCAAATAAACCCTCTCTGAGAAAAATCCTCTTTGAAAGCATCAATTCCAATAGTGTTGAGCGTGGCTGAGAGATCATTTGCTCGGAAGGGTTTGATTATCCATCACAACTCTACTTTAGATCTTTTTTTTTTTTTTTTTTTTTTTTTGGCTGTTGCTTTCCTGCCATGACTTCAGTGTTTCCTTTGTAGCATCAGCAGGATTCTCTTCCCCAGGGTTTTCTTTTGACAGACATTGAGGGCCAAAAAATCAACTGATGGGAAACCAGCACAACTTGGGGATGCTGGCTTAGACTGGTTGAAGGTTTGGACCCATGTCTCAAAAGAAGGGGATGTGTGAGATGGGTGAGACTCAACACCTCTTGGCTCATCAGGGTTTGTGATGATCCTGCAGAGGATTTTTTTTTTTTATGGTTTTTTGGTTTTTTTGACACAATACCTTTTCTCTTCTTGTTTGCTTCTGGTTTTCCTGACTTTTAAGTGCAGGTGCTTCCAGGAAGTAGGCTAACTAGGGAAGGAGAGTTTGTTCTGAGTTGATTGAGCACTTTAATACTTCTGTGAAGGTGAAGACAATTCGAATGTAAAAGAAGTTTTATTATAAGCTCTTTGTATACGCACAAATGCTTTGTGTAACTGTTGCCAAAGAACTGTGTTGGAAAGGTGGTGGTGGCTGTTAAGGGAGTCCATGGTGTTCAGCAGGAACCACGAGGTGTAGTAGTAAAAAAGTTCCTGAAATAAGTGGATTTTGGGAGTTATCATTTGACGGCTGCCAAAGCGATCGGAAACGGGGAGGGAATAACCTTCTACTCTCAAACTTGTTGGTTTTGATCCTCGTGTTGAATGTAGGAGCAAGAAGTTAGCTTGGCAATTAAAACTGGAGTTAGACCTGAAAGGTTTCCTTGCTCTGAGACTGATTTTGTTGCCTTCAACCCCCCTGCTGACACTGCCTACGGAAATCGCCGTTTCTCCGCGTAAATGAAGGAATGTTGGTGAAAACATGGACTGCTGAAGAGGCAGCACAGCAATTCCTAGATTTGTTCAGGAAGCAAATCTGACAACTTCATGAGCAACAATCCCCAGATTCTCTGCTGCCCATGTTTGAAGCAGTTCAGGAGTGTCAAGCTCTGCTCGGATCCGCATCGGCGCGTGGCTGCGAGAGGATGGGGCTGGGGGAAAGGAACACGACTGCTTTGCTTCAGAGCTCCTGAAGTGCTTTGAGATGAGCCCAAGGACTGTGGGATGGGAAACACCTTTTCTTGTGAGCTGTGTGACCTGGGATGCTCTGCAGACAAACACAACAAGTGGTCACCTTTCCACAGGCTGCAGGTCAAACCATTCTCCACAAAAAGTCCCCATCTCCAGCTGCAGCTGTTTGGAAACGTTTGCATCTCATGTCTGGCTGCTTTAAGAACTGCTGCTGAACTGTGGGCATTCTTTGAAGAACCAGGAACTTGCACAAAGCTGGAGAGAGCTGGAGGATGCTTGGGGGTGGGAGGGAAGGGATGGGATTTTTTTTTCTGTGGAGTTCTCAGCAACAAAAAGAGGGACCTGAGGCATGCCCTGTCACCCAAAGCACCTCCCATTGTCCAGTCTGTGTCCCACTAAGCATGGATGTACACTATCTGTTGACACATGTTCAATTTTTTTCTCTTGTTCATATTGTCCTGTAGTGTTTCTGCCTGCCTGGAAGCTGAATGGGCACAATCAGGGTTGGCTGAAGCTCATCTCTTGTCTCCATCTCCCTGAAACTTCAGTGTGTCCCATTTGCTCTCTCACCTCCTGACCCAGCTCTCCTCTTCTCCAGCCCTTATCTGGAAGTTGGCTCTTGACATCCCAGCTGGGGAAGTGCTGCCAAAGTGCCCAGTGGGGTTTTTTTTTCCCTTCTAAAGAACTTGAGCCTGTGTCTGAGCAGCAGCGTGGCAGTGGCTGCTCCCCTGGGGCTCTCTTTGCCATAATAAGAAGTTAGGAAGGATTCATAATTGTCCTACAGTTGTATTGTCTTCTGCATCTCTCAAGATGATTATTTTATGGCCTAGTGTTCCAGCTGGGCTGTTCTTTCAGCTGTCAAGCTTCTAGAAGTTCTTTAAAATAGACATTCATGGGTCGGGTTTGCTTCATTTTCTATCTGTGCTGAGGCCTTGTGGGTGGTAGAGGAGAATAGTCTTCTCTCTAATTGTTTTCATATCTAATTAAGGCATTTAAGTACCAAACCCTGGCCATTACACTGCAAAGAGCAAACCCTCAGTATTGTGTCAAGAGCAACCAGATGAGGGAGTTGCCAGAGTGAAGGCTTCAGAAACCCAAATTAGCACTTTTCAGCTTTTGTGATGTTGTAATTTTATTTTATTTTTTTTTTCCCTTCAAACTAAGACAATCCTTGGCTGTGCCTTTCCCTCGTAGAAAAATGCCATGAGCTTGGGTCACTTGGCACTGTTCTGATGTCTTATTAAACATGAAGATTGTGTCCTGGGGGAGATGCTGCCTTCTGCTCCCCATCTGCAGCTCTGCTGCCAGGAGCTGTGTCCCTGGAGAGCACAGATCAGCTCTGGGAGGATGGATGGGATGGAGAGTCCATGTGGCATCTCAGTTGGTCACCTGTGGGACAGATTCATCTCTGGGACAGATTCTTGCTGCTGCAAAAGCAATTGGTGTCCCTCACTTATCTGCAGGTGGGTGTCCCAAAGGTGAGCAGAATGGCAAAGAGTTGGGGAAAAAAAGAAAAAAAAAAAAAGGTTGCAATCAAATTCTCTCCCTCTCGACCTGAGCTGTGCTGGCTTTTTGCTCTGGGTAGTTTTTTCTCCTGCCCCCCATTAAAAAAAAAATTTAAAAACCTCTTTGTAAAGTATTTATGTGATCAGAATTTAAGAGAAAATCAGCATAGCAAGTCCAACAGCTGGTGGATCAGTTTGGGTGCCTGGGAGGCTTGCTGAAGGGCTGAGTTCTTGCTGTGTGCCCATCAGGAGCCATCAGTGCCTCGGGAAGCTTTTTCCAAGCATCAAATCCAGATGAGTCCCAAGGTATTGGATGCTCCCTGCAAGCATCCATGCAAACCATGTCAGGGTAATGTGGCCACACTGAGCTGGAGCAGGAGATGCAGCCCTTGGTGCCATGGGAGGTGGCATCTCCTTTACAGGAGGTGGTTGGGTTGGTTGCCAGCTGAGTGGCACAGCTGAGCTCAGACATTGTACCCTGAGCTGCTGCCCTTGTTGTGTCACTCACCTTTCAGTTATTTCAATATTTTATAGCATCACTGATTTCTGAACTCCTCAAAACTTGGGGCTGGTGCCACCAACTTCCTCCTGCATCCCCAGCAGAGCCCCAACCCGTATAGAATGGGCTTTAAAGTGATTCCTATCTTTTTTGCAGAGCTTCCTTTGCTTGCCCAGCAGCTGCCTCCCATCTCCACCACTTCTGAGGTCAGAAATCTAAGTAGGAGCCTGGGTTTGATGTGTCCGTGGCCCTCTGGCTGTGTCCATGCCCCTCTGGCTGTGTCCATCCCCCTCTGGCTGTGTCCATCCCCCCCTGGCTGTGTCCATGCCCCCCTGGCTGTGTCCATCCCCCCCTGGCTGTGTCCATCCCCCTCTGGCTGTGTCCATGCCCCCCTGGCTGTGTCCGTCCCCCCCTGGCTGTGTCCGTCCCCCCCTGGCTGTGTCCATCCCCCTCTGGTTGTGTCCATCCCCCTCTGGCTGTGTCCATCCCCCTCTGGCTGTGTCCATCCCCCTCTGGCTGTGTCCATCCCCCTCTGGTTGTGTCCATCCCCCTCTGGTTGTGTCCATCCCCCTCTGGTTGTGTCCATCCCCCTCTGGTTGTGTCCATCCCCCTCTGGCTGTGTCCATCCCCCCCTGGCTGTGTCCATCCCCCTCTGGCTGTGTCCATCCCCCTCTGGCTGTGTCCATCCCCCTCTGGTTGTGTCCATCCCCCTCTGGTTGTGTCCATCCCCCTCTGGTTGTGTCCATCCCCCTCTGGCTGTGTCCATCCCCCTCTGGCTGTGTCCATCCCTGGCAGGTGCTGGGCTGGGATCTGAAGCCCCAAGCAGCTAGGAGAGGATTTATTCCCCTGGGAGAAGTTGTGAGTCACTTCCAAAGCACAACAGCTGCTGGAAAATGAGCAGCTCTGTTGTGCTGTTGAGGATTTGAGCTTCTTAGGTTTGGCAGAGCCGTTCTGATTTAATTAGTGAGGTGGCTTCAGTGCTCTGGTATTTTTGGAAGTGTTGAGCCCCTCTGGTTCTCTCTGTTCTCTTTATTGAGGGGAAGTTGTTCCTCAGTCCCATGCAGGTGTCACCCCAGGAAAAAAAGGACCAAAAAAAACCCCCAAAAAAACCAAAAAACAAAACCCAGAACTTTGATCCAACCTGAGCTCCTGAATGTTGGCCCAACCCAAGGAAGGGTTTGGATCTGAAGTGCTCCCTCATTTCCCTTTCCTTGGAGGGAGGGTGAATGCAGGATAAGGTGATAAAGGAGGGAAAAGCTTCCTGAGGCAGAGCTGGCTCATCCCATTCCCATGCATCCCATTCCCATGCATCCCATTTCCATGCAGGCAGATGTTTATGGAGCAATTTGGGGTGGTCTGCAGCCCACCAGGAGAAGAGGAGGGGTTGGTTTGTTTCCCTACATGTCTCATGGCATGGAACTGGTTAAAGATTTCTGTCCTTGGTGACCAGGGAACTATTTTAAGCAAGGGAAAGCACATGTTCCTGTTTAGGGAGATCTGGCCTATAGATATTGCACTTGCTAAATCTGCTCTTGAAGCATGCTTCTATCTAGTGTTGATTTTCCAGTGAATGATTTCTTTTGATAAGAGTTTGCTTGGGGCGGGGAGGGAATTCCTTTCTTGTATAAGGAAAGCCTGTATTTAAAAAGAAAAAAATAAAAAGAAATATACTGTTTCTATATTTCTACTTTGTTGCCTGCTCAGTGTCCTTTGTTTCACCTTCTGCCTCAGCTGTGGATAGAAGCACAGGTGTTGCCTTCCCTTTGGGGCTCAAAAATGGGGTTTTTTCCTGTTTTAATGGGGCAGTGTAAGAAATAATTGCACTTTTTATCATATATGTGCACTGAGAGCATCCAGGCCTGACTAGCAGCCTGGCTCTGACTTCCTTGGCATCATCCAAACCAGAGGTGAGCCCCAAATGGAATTCATTTTGTGTCATTTGCAGCCTGAAAATAATCCCCTTCTTTGAGGAGTAAATTCATTAGGAACCTACCAAGGGACCCAGTAATTGCCCTCCAGCTCCCTCTAGCCCATCAGGATGAGGTCATTTTGGAGGAAAGAAAGGTTTTTTGCTGGAGATTCTGGTAGGATCATCTAAGAGGAGCCAGAGTATGAAAAATTTGTTCTTTTCTCTGTGTCCTGTGGGATTTACCTTCCATGCAGAGGGACAGTGAGGGCCCTAAAAGCTGCCCTAGAAGGGATGGTGACCACCTAGAAATACATATATGGAGAGAGAGAGGGACTTGTATGTGAACAGACCATCAAGAAGAGAGGAGGAAACAGCCCTTGAGGTGTTAATTTTGGAGAAATATTGAGCATCTGGACAGCCTCAGATCTTTAGGACCTGAGATGCTCTGGCATGGGGACCTCTCAGATGTGCCAGTCCCTGGGCAGTGAACGAGTCCTCTGGCATTGTCTGGGGACACAAACAGCCCAAAAAGGGACCTCTAAAAGGTGGCAGATGCTGGGATTATCAGAGTGGTGGAAGGACCAAAGCCTTGGGAGCTGGAAGTATCTTGGGGTGGAAGGGGAGTGGGGCAGATGGAAATGCCTCTCCCTTTTGGGGTTTAGGTGAAGGTTTGTGCATGTGGGGTGATGGTCCTGGACCAGCTGGGCATCTTCTTGCAAGATGAGTGGGAAGTGGGAGTTTGTTCCTAGCCAAGACTGCTCCCTCCTGGCCAAGGAGGAGGAGATCCCAAGAAGAGCCACAGGATGGGTAAGAAGTGGCTGTGACCCCATCAAGAGCCGTGGGGTCACTGGGGTCTATCATTTCCCTCTCTCAGCTTTCTGCTCCCCATGAGGATCCCTCCTCAAGTTCCTCAGGAGCAGCTTTGGAAGCCTGAGAAGCCCCTTTGGGTCCCCAAGTGTCCCCATTCAAAGCAGGTGCATGATAATAACTTAAATGTTGGTGGCATTTGGTGCAGGTCTGGGCTGGGGGAAGGGATGGATCAGATGAGGATGTGTGTCCCCCACCCCATGTCCTTCCTTTCCCACCAGGATACAGGTGGGATGCACTGCCAGGAGCTCTGCAGGAGGACTCTAAACATCCCTTGGCCAAAAATGAGATGGATAAACTGTGCCAGAGAGGTGCTGGGCCCCAGGGATCTGAGCTGCAGGACTCTCAGAGCCTCTTTGCCCCAGGTTCATGGGGGAAAAAAGGGGGGATTTAGGGTGGCTGCATCTGGACAAGATCAGAATATTCACCTCCTCAATGCCCAGCTTTGATTTAAACTGGGAAGGGTGTTGGTGTGTTCCTCCTTGAGATTCCCCATCCTGAGAAGGACTGAAATACCTTCAAGGGCTGATGGGGTCCATGGCTGCCCCCAGATGTTCATCTGCTGGTGGCAAAGGGCTCAGCACCCCTCTTCACTGTGTTTTAGGGGTGCTGAGCATCCTGAGAGGGACCAGAAGGGAAAGCAGCAGCAATGTTGCAGCCAAGAAGGAGTCATAAAGCTCAAGTTTTAGGTCTGAGAGCCAGAAGAACAATTTTAGCGTTTTCTTTTGAGTTTTGGATGTGGTTTTTTTGTTTGTTTTCTAGCAAGCAGTTTGCACCCCTGAGCCCTCCCCAAAAGCCTTGCTGGGTTTTTTCATCAGGGATTTGATCTGCTGAGATCCGGTGCCATCTAGGGGACAGACAGCAGAAGACAAGGAGGGTTTCCAAGCTGCCCAACTCACCTACAACCTCCAAAGGGTCTCAGCCCCCCTTCCACGAAGCCCTCCTGGTCCCATCAGCTGGGGGTGGGGAGAAAGCAGAGCACAAAACGGGGAGGTGGTGGGTGCAGGGCTGGAGCTGGAGGAGCAAACATCTGCCTTCTAGCTTCCTGGAGTGGTTTGGGTGGAAAAAAAGACTTTTAAAGGTCACCCAGTCCAACCCCCTGCAGGGACATCATCATCCAGGTGAGGTTGCTCAGAGCCCTGTCCAACCTCACCTGGGATGTTTCCAGGTATGGGGCATCTCCCACCTCCCTGGGCAACCTTTCCCCACCCTCAGTGTAAAAAATTCTTTCTAACATCTGGCCTAAATCTCCTCTCTTTTAGCTTAAAACCAGCAGCCCTTGACCTGCTGCATGCAGCACTTGTGCCCCAAGCCAGGGACTGGAGAAGCCTCCACCAAGGTTTGTGATTTGCTTGGAATGGATGGAGAAATCCAGAGGATTCTGAGCTCCCCTCTCTGCAGGCACAGCTCCCATCTCCAGCTCTGATGTCCTGAAACAACCTCCCCTCTTCCTGCTCTTCTCCAGGGGGTTGTATCCTGAGGGATTTTATAAAAAGGTTTGGCCAGGAGCTCCTGCTCAGCATCTCCTCTCTTGGATTTTTATGGTCCCAAGGTGCCAGCCCCTGGCTGAGGGGACCAGTTTGATGCTGTGGGACTGGATTTGAGCCCCAAAAGCCATAAATCAGCACCTGCTTCACTGCAAGTCCTTAAAATCCTGCTCTGATCCAACTCTTGGAGGTGCTGGATGGGGGAGCAGGAGGTGGAAATGCTGCACATGGACGTGCATTTGAATAAATAATGAGCACTAATGATACAAACTTGCTAATGAAAGTCTGGCAAATGGGGGACTACAGCTGGGAGCAGGAGCTGCAGGGCTGCAGAGTTTGTGTTGGAAACGCCAGATAAATAATTCAATAATTTTAATTTTTTTTTTACCCTTTCCTCTCTCATTTCAGGTTTTGGGATTTTTTTTTCACCCCCCCCCCCCTCTGCTGATTTCATCACACAACCCACCCACCACCTGGAATTCCTTCTACCACCCACTGTGTGAAGCTTCAGGATGGATGAGGTGGGGTTGCCAGGCCACAGGTTTGCTGTCAGGAGCTCCTCTCCCTCCACCTCATCCCCATCCTGCAAAGGTCCCTTCATGGAATCATAAAACCTCTCATGCTTTGGGTTGGAGGGGACCTTAAAGCTCACCCAGTCCCAATTCCCCTGCCATGGGCAGGGACACCTCCCACAGCCCAGGGTGCTCCAAGCCCCATCCAGCCTTCAACACTGCCAGGGATGGGGCAGCCACAGCTTCTGGGGGCACCCTGGGGCTCAGCACCCTCACCCCAAAGAATTTCTCCCCAGGATCTCCTCTCCATCTCCCCTCTTGAAGCTGGAAACCATTCCCCCTCATCCCATCCCTCCAGGATGTCCCAAGTCCCTCCCCAGCTTTCCTGCAGCCCCTTCAGGCACTGGAAGATGCTCTGAGGTCTCCCTGGATCTCCAGACTGAACACCCCCAACTCTCCCCCTGGCTTCAGAGCTGCTCCAGCCCTCCCAGCACCTCCATGCCCTCCTCTGGAATTGCTCCAACATCTCCATGTCCCTCTGGTGTTGGGGACCCCAGAGGGTAGAGCAGAGCAGAGGGGAACAATCCCTCCCTGGCCCTGCTGGGGATGCAGCCCAGGACAGGGATGGTTCTTGCTCACCCCCATCCTCCCCTGGGACATTCCCTCCTCCCCTTTGTGGGAGCTGAGGTCGGACTGGGGGTGCTGCCAGCACGGGGTTCGCTGGGGCTTCCTCTGGGATGGGCACCGGGAACCCCCCAGGGAACCCCCCGGGAACCCTCCGGGGCGATGCGCGGAGCTGCGGCTGCTGCTGCCTGCGCTGGGTCCGGCAGAGGGAGCGCGGCTGCAGCCCGAACCACCCGACCCGAACCCCATTCTTTCCACATCAGAGAGGGCTGAGATTCCACCAGTCAGTTCATTAGGGACAAATTTTCTGGAGGAATAAACAGTCTGCAGTGATTTTCCCCCAAATAATAAGTGATTTTCCCCCAAATAATCAGTGGTTCACCGGGTCCTCCCAGGCAGGCTCTGCCTGCTCAGAGGGAGAAATTGCTTTGGGATTCCAGTCCTGACAAGATCAAGAGGCTTGAGGGACCTTGGAGATAATGAAAATTCTCAGAATTTGCATAATAATACCCGTGCCTATTACCTGGGCCATTAGAATCCATCAGGTGTCATATTAACAATTAATAGTCAACAAAAAGCCTCCTTAATGGTCGTTTGTACAGGAAGATGGGAGAATATACCTGGGCATTGGCTTCATGGCATGGCAGGAGGACTTTGACCACCTGAAGCTGGAGGGAGAGAACTTTGGCTGTTTTGGGGTCTTCAGCTTCTCAGCTTCCTTTTTTGAGGACAATTTTTTGGGGGGGTTCATCCAGCAACATCTCTGCTCCCCCAAACCTCTGCTCCCTTCTCAGCCCAAGCCAGAAAGCCCCAGTTAGTGGCTCAGCCAAAGTGTGCTGGCCATCTCCTCCCTTAATCTCCATTAATTGCAATTAGCACTTCCCACGGGTCTTAACGAGGTCCTGAAGCTGGAGAAATGCTGCATTAATATTATTATTATTATTATTATTATTATTGTTGTTGTTGTTGTTGTTGTTGGTTTTAGGATGGAGCAAACAGCTCTGAAATCCCCAGCTTGCACCCACTGCCCCCAGGGGTGCAGGATGGAGCCTGTGCAAGGGGAAAAGCCCCCAGCAGCCCTGGGGAGGAGACAGCAGATGGGCTGAGCCCCTCCGAGGAAGCCCCCTGAGGAGGAAGCAGGGCAGGGGGAGATGTCTCTGCTCCACTTCTTCCCCTAAAGGGAAGAGGGAGCAGCAGCAGTTGGATGATGCCCTTGGGCTGAAGCACCAGGGTGATCCCAGCACCCAAGTGCCCGTGAAACATTTGGCAGGAAGGGAGGTGGATTTGTTTATTCTCCTTGGTTTATTTCCCCTCTTATGTTTGTTCTCCCCGTTTCTGTTTCTTCTCCTCTTGTATTTATTCTCCCTCTGTTTCTCTTCCCTCTTTGGGTTTTCCCAGGCTGAAGGGAAAGGCTCATCCTTAGAGCTTTGGCTCTCCCCGGCTCTTTGCTGCTCTTTAGCACCGACCTGAATAAAAAAGGGACCTCCCTGGAAGCAGTGGAGGTGGGGGAAAAGAAAATAAAATCCTGAAATAGAATCATTTTGGTTGGGAAAGACCTTTGAGCATCACCAAGTCCAACTGCTCACCCAGCGCTGCTAAAGCACGAAGCTGGGAAAGGGGGGGGGGGGGGGAGGAAGAAACCTTCTCCTGGAAGAAAAGAATTAAAAATAAAAATTAAATTTAAAAAGGGGGGCAGGGTGCTTTGGAAAGAGCCCTTTCTCTGCACCCTGCTTGCCGTGTTTCGCGCTGCTCCTCCTGCGCTGCCTCCCCGCCCTCCAGGACCAGGACCGCCTCCCAAAGCATCTCCTCAACTTCCAGCCTTGTCCTCCAGCTCCTCACAAGCTCCCCCCATCTCTGCAGGGCTGGGGTGGGGACAGGACCCAGTTTAAACCTCCTCCTCTCACCCTCCTCCTTTTTTTCCCTGTTGGTTTTTGGTTTGGGGTGGTTTTTTTTTGGTTTTTTTTCTTGCTTCTCCCTGGGGCTCGCAGGGAGCCGGGGACCATCTGGGTCCCTGCCCGGGAAAGGCGAGGGGAGGGCGGGAGGAGGGACCGGGGAGGCGTGAAGGATGCTCCGGGGGGAGCTCTTGGCTTTCTCGCTTGCCCGGAGCTCGCAGGAGATCTCCTGGAGGATGTCTGACCTCTCCGGCACAGGTAAGTCCGGCAACCCCATCAACCCAACCCTGGGGAAGGGGGCTGCAAAAAGGGAACAGGGAAGAGGTTGTAATTCTGCCTGGGTTGCAAATGAACTCTTCTTCAAGGGGAAAAAAATACCCAAAAAAGGAGGGGGGGGGAGGCTTTGGAAGAAGAGGATGGTGGTGGTGCTGGGTGAGCTGTGTAGGGGTGAGCCCTGCCCCAAAGTTATCCTGGGGGTGGTGGGAAATATTGCTCCGGGGGAGAACCTGGGTTGGGGGGAGCAGAGCAGCTGCTTTCGGGGGGTCTGGGGGTGGGATGGTCACATCTTGGGGTCCTTGGGGTGTGGGTGTGTGGTAGGGGTGTGTGTGTGGTAGGGGTGTTCAGATCTCAGCGTGTTTGGGGGGTGTGGGGGGGGGTTATGGTCATATCTCAGGGTGCTTGGGGTGGTGACGGTCACACCTTAGGGTGCTTGGGGCGTGTGTTTAGGAGTGATGGTCACATCTTAGGGTGCATGGGGGGTGTGTTGTAGGGGTTATGGTCACATCTTGGGGTCCTTGGGGTGGTGATGGTCACATCTGTGAGTGCCTGGGGTGTGTGTGTAGGGGTTTTGGTCACATCTCAAGGTGCTTGGGGTGTGTGGGTGGTGGTGATGGTCACATTTTGGGGTGCTTGGGGTGTGTGTTTAGGGGTGATGGTCACATCTTGGGGTCCTTGGGGTGGTGATGGTCACATCTTGGGGTGCTTGGGGTGTGTGTTTAGGGGTGATGGTCACATCTGTGGGTGCTTGGGTGTTTGTGTGTGGTAGGGATGTTCAGATCTCAGCATGCTTGGGGGGGGTGTGATGGTGATGGTCACGTCTTGGGGTACTTGGGGTGTGTGTTTAGGGGTGATGGCCACATCTCAGGGTGCCTGGGGAAGGGGTGGGGGGAGTGTTGGTGAAGGACACATCTCCTGGTGTTTTGTGTGTGTGTGTGTGTGGTGCTTACACCTCTGGGCACAGCTGAGATGTCCTGACTCTGATCTCCTGGGGGGGATGTGATGGGTAAGGTCCCACCCTGAGCTGCAGCTCCATGCCAGGCTCCTGTGTGCACACAGGCTCTCATGTTGCCATTCCACAGGGATGGCTTTGGGGTGGCAGCTTTGAAGTTTGGATGTTAAAGCAGCTGGTGATGTGTGACACCTTTGTGGCTGTGCCTTGTGTCACCTCCTCACTCTTCTCCATCCCCTTGAGGGAACAGAGAAGGGCTTGGAATGGATGGAGAAGTACAAGACCAGCAGGAACACACGGAACCATGGGCAGCAGAGCTGGATGGCTGCTGTTTGTCCTTCTGGAGCAGCAGGCAGAGGATCAGGCAGGAGCTGCTGCTCCTTGAAACCTGGGGACCACCTTTGCCCGAGCATCCTCCAGCAAGCTGGGTGTCTTCAAGCAGACTTTGGGAGGCTGCTTCTCACCAAGCACCTGAGATCCAGCAGCAGCTTTGGGAGGCACAAGCTTGGGGGGGTGGGTAGGGGTGGGTAGGGGCTGTTTTCTTATTTTCTTAGCTTGTCTGTGATGAAATATTCTGGTTTTTCTCTTTTTTTCCCCTGGAGGTGCCATCGCCAGGAGAAACCTGCCCACTGTGGTGAGCTCAGAGCATGCTGCTAAGGTCCAGCCCCAGCAGGTTCCTGGCACACCATCTCCTCTTTGTGGAGGACTCAGAGCAGCAGCACCCAGCTTGGAAATCCCTCCCCAACCCATTAATGCCTGAGGAACATCCCGTCCCAGCCCACCCAACCACCTCCAACCTCAGCAACGGGACGGACTGCGGGGAGGAGATCCTGCTCTATGGGGACACGGAGAAGATTGTCATTGGAGCAGTGCTCTCCATCATCATCCTCATGACCATTGCTGGCAACGGGCTGGTCATCATCTCCGTGTGCATTGTCAAGAAGCTCCGACAGCCTTCCAACTACCTGGTGGTGTCCCTGGCAGCTGCTGACCTCTCGGTGGCCTTGGCTGTCATGCCCTTCGTGACCATCACGGACCTGCTGGGGGGAGAGTGGCTCTTTGGGAAGGTTTTTTGCAACGTGTTTATTGCCATGGATGTTATGTGCTGCACTGCTTCCATCATGACCTTGTGCATCATCAGCGTGGACAGGTAAGGGAGGACGAGGCACCTGCCCGTGGGTTGAGGATCAGGGGGGTTCTGGAGGGTGAGGGCCATCAGAACCATGTAGAACCAGTTTATCCAATTTATCATTGGATAAATGCTGCTGCAGGTTGTGGTTCAGGTGCATGGGGTGGCTGAGGGGTTTCTGTAGGAATCAGGTGCCTCAGTCCCTTTGGAGAAGCTGGGGTTTAAGGTGGTTTCTCAAGGAGCTTCCCTAAGTTACTCGCTGAGTCCTCCCCCTCCAGGCAGCTGCTTCACATGGTTCTTTCTTGGCTTGAGGAGCAGAGTCCTGTGAGCTGAACTGCTCTTAGGAAGGAGCTTGGACCAGAAAATGAGTCACCAAACCAGCCCAAACCCAGATGCACTTTGTAAATCCAGGTCATGGACCTTCTGTTCCCTCATCCTACGGGATGCTCTGCAGCTCCCTGGACTTTTGCTCTGGCCAAGGCTGTCTGCAGCTCCTCCCACCCCATCCCCAACCCCCCAGAACTCCCTGGTTTAGCACAGCTGAGGATTTTCTGGCTTCAACTCCCACACCTGGGGTCGGGAGGGAAAGATTTGGTCCATGAGGCAAACTGTCAAGGCTTGGACAAGTCAGCACCCCCCGGGTCTAATTATAGCATCCTGCGTCATGAGGGACACGGTGCTGACGAGCTGGTGGGCTGGATCCAGACCTGACGTGGGTGCTGGCATCCTGGGGGTGGTGTGGGGGGGGTTTGGGTTGACGTTGGTACCACCCAGCAGGGCTGGTTTGGTGATGAGCAGCAGCTCAGAGGTGGGAGGCAGCCCCCAAGCTGCTCTCTGGTCCCCAGCATCCCTGGTCAGAGAGGAAAATTGCTCCCAGGTCTCGTGGCCAGGTCCAGCTCAGCTGCTGAGCTTGCTTTATTTCATAAAAAGCTTTAAAAAAAACAAAAACCACCAAACCCAGGTGCATTCAGAGCTGGCAGAAGTCTGTCTGTGTTAGAGGGAAGGGAATAAATGCAGTAATGAAACGTGTCAGTGCTTCCTCTGGGGAGAGAGGAGAAAGAAAGCAGCTACACACTGAGCAGGCTGGCTTTGCTTTTTAAAAATTCCTTTTCCTTTTCCTTTTCCTTTTCTTTTTCCTTTTCGTGCCTTCCCTTCCCTTCCCTTCCCTTCCCTTCCCTTCCCTTCCCTTCCCTTCCCTTCCCTTCCCTTCCCTTCCCTTCCCTTCCCTTCCCTTCCCTTCCCCCCTTCCTTTTCCCCTTCCCTTTCCCCTTCTTTTTCCCCTTCTTTTTCCCCTTCTTTTTCCCCTTCCTTTTCCCCTTCCTTTTCCCCTTCCTTTTCCCCTTCCTTTTCCCCTTCCCTTTCCCCTTCCTTTTCCCCTTTATTTCCCCCTTTATTTTCCCCTTTCTTTCCTTTCCCCCTCCCTTCCCCTTTCCCCTTCCCTAGAATCAGAACCCCAGACTGGTTTGGGTTGGAAGGGACCTTCAGGATCACCCATTCCCACCCCCTGCCATGGGCAGGGACACCTCCCACCAGCCCAGGGTGCTCCAAGCCCCATCCAACCTGGAACACATCCAGGGATGGGGCAGCCACAGCTTCTCCATCTTCTCATCCCCAGGGCAGAGCTGCTCCAGCCCTCCCAGCATCTTTTTGGCTTCCTCTGGACTTGCTGGTGGGCTCAATCCCTACTCAGGCTTAAGGGGTCCAGAAAAAAAAGAGATATTTTCTGATGCACAAAGGAGGTGAAGGTGTGTGGGGGGTCCCCATCCTGCTGCTTTCTGCCCTGAGGGTTCCCAGGATGGGGCTGTGCTGGTTGCCCATCTCCTGAGCATCCCATAAATCACCATCACCCCACATCATCCTCATTGCTCCCCAAAGGGAGGTGGATTGAGGTTGAGCATGGATCCAGGACCATGCTTGGATCTTCCCTCCTCCACACTCATGGGATAGGCAGGATTTGTGGTTTAGCTCCTGATGGAAACATCTCCAAGCTCTTTTCAGCTTCTGTGCTGGTAGGGAGGGAAAAAAAAACCCAAAAGCTAAAGCTGGAGAATAAGCTGAGGTTGCAGAGAGCCAGAACCTCTTGCTCCAAAGGAGATGAAAGAGTTGGACATCCCAGTGAGCTCTTACCTGAAATTTCCCCCAGTGATGATGCCAAGAAAGCAGAACAACACTTGGTGCTTCACAAAACCAGAAATACCTCCTCTTATTCCCTCCTGAGTTCCCTCTTGGTCAGCACAAGCAGCCTGGTGCCTGTTTCTGCCAAAGAGGAGGTTGCAGCTGTCCTGATGGTTGAAGTGTCCCCATTTTTTGGTAGCTTTGCCATGGAAGATGCTGGGTTAGCCCAAGCTGACAGCACAATTAACATGCAAGCTGCTGCTCCTGGTTATTAATGCAGAGCACTTCCTAAAAACCTCTTGATTGAAGCTGGTAGAACCAATCTTGTCTGAAGGCTGGGGGGAAGTTGATTGATTTACTTTTAAATCCAAAGAGAAAAATGTTTTTTTTTGGGGGGGGGGAAATAAATCCACCTTTCTTGTATGTTTTTCTTACATAAAAGCCTGCCAGCTGTATAGATTCTTTATTATCACAAACCAAAAGCACAAGAGAAAATAAACCAAAAACCTCTTGTTGAAGCTCTCCATAAAAATGCCAAGCAGCTGAGATAAAAAAACCCCAAAAATCTCCCCCCAGACTTCAGAGATCACTTGAGGTTTTTCTAGTGGAGGAAAAAAAATTCTCCATCAGTTTCCTCCAGAGCTCCACTGGGAATCTCCTTTTTATTTAAAAAATAAAAATAAAAATAAAAAATTTTATTAAAAAGGGATGTTTTTACCTGATTATCTGCTCCCAATTGGCATCGTTCTCAGTGCACAGGATTCCTCCTGAAAGTGTTTCTGGAATAAAAACCTCCACAGCCTTTGGCTGGATTGCCTGTCCTGTGGCCTTCATCCAAACATGTCCCAGGTAAGATGCTCCATGCATCCCTGGGATATTCCCAGCATCCCCAGCGTGGGCAGATGAAGCCACAGGTACCTCCATCCCCCACCTGGAGGTTTCCTCTCCTTTTTACAGGATGGGGCAGGCAAAACATCAGCTGGGAAGCAAGGTAAAGAGCTTAAATTTGTCCCTTAGGAGATATAGGATCATGGTAGAACAATGGGGTCAGGGGAACCACAGTCTGGGCTCATTTTGGGCTCATTTGGGACTCATTTTGGGCTCGTTTGGGGCTCAACCAACCTGTGTGAGTGGAGATTTGTCCCGTCCCTGTGTGCCACTTGAAGGATGGAGGCAGCACCATAGAATCCCAGAGTGGTTTGGGTTGGAAGGAAAGGTCAAAAGGAGGGTGAGGGACCTGCAGGGCATCCCACACATCAGGGAATTCCTGTCTTTTCCCTACCCAGGGCCCAAATTCTCCTGGGAAGGACAAATCACAACCCCAACCTTTTAACCCTTTCCACCTCTTGCCTTTCCCAGGTACCTGGGGATCACCAGGCCACTGACCTACCCCGTGAGACAGAACGGGAAGCTGATGGCCAAGATGGTTTTCATCGTTTGGCTCCTCTCTGCCTCCATCACCCTCCCTCCTCTTTTTGGCTGGGCCAAGAACGTGACGGTGGAAAGGGTCTGCCTGATCAGCCAGGACTTTGGCTACACTGTCTACTCCACAGGGGTGGCCTTTTACATCCCCATGGCTGTCATGCTTGTCATGTACACCCGGATCTACAAAGCTGCCAAGCTCAGTGCTGAGAAGCATCGTTTCATGAACTTCTCCAGGCACTACCAAGAGGAAGGGGTCTACTGCCTGGAAACCTCTTCCCACCGGAGCCACCGCAGCTCCAAGAGGACCAAAGGGATGGAGGAATGTGCTACCCTCTCCAAACTGCTCCGGCAAGACAGGAAGAATATCTCCATCTTCAAAAGGGAGCAGAAAGCAGCCAGGACCCTCGGCATCATCGTGGGGGCTTTCACTTTTTGTTGGCTCCCCTTCTTCTTGATGTCCACCGCTCGCCCGTTCATCTGTGGCATCCGCTGCAGCTGCATCCCCCTGAGGCTGGAGAGGACCCTGCTCTGGTTGGGATACACCAACTCCCTCATCAACCCCTTGATTTATGCTTTCTTTAACCGAGACCTGAGGACTACTTTCTGGAACCTCCTGAGGTGCAGGTACAGGAACATCAACAGGAGGCTCTCGGCCACCAGCATGCACGAGGCTCTGAAAGCCACGGAGAGGCACGAGTGCATCCTGTAGAGCTGTGGCCTCTTGCTCCTGCCTCTCCATTTCGGGGTCCTCAGCACTGGCAGAAGCCACAGGTGCCACTGTCCCCTTGCCAGACACCAATGCTGAGGGTGGCACCTCCCACCCCTCACCCCAGGAGGAGGGAACCCCTTGGTTCTCCTCACCGTGGGAACCACTGAGCATCCCTTCCTCCTCACCCTGTCCCCACTGGGAGCTGAGAAACCATGAACAGGACCTTCTGGGAGGGGAGGGTTCAAAGTCTACGACTGACTGTGGGCAAGTCACACCACCTCTCTGTGCCTCAGTTTCTCCCTCTGGTTAAAAAACAAACAAACAAAAAAAGAAATGAAAAGAAAAAAGAGAAAAACAACCCTCCCAAGCAAAAAGCAACCTTAAAACTTGACCTCCACCTTCAAAAAGGGCTCTAAGGAGAGCAACACCATCACCCATGGGAAGATGATGCTGGAGGCTCTGTTGTTGATCCCAGCCCTCCCAGTTTCCATGAGCTCTTTCCACCCACACCGTTGTGTTTCCCACCCTGAGCTCATCTCCAGGTTTGCACCTCAATGACCCCACCTCAGGCTGGAGCACCCAAACCTCCAAGGAACCTGATGTTCCCTTCATGGCTGGATGGGAAGTGCCCAATGGGTAAAGACAACCCTGGTGATGCTGGAATCCCTTCCCAGAGCAGCAATCTGTGTTCATCATCTGTGGCTAATTAACCCCATCAGAGCACCCTTTGGTTGGCAACAGAAGTAATTCCCCTTTACAGCTTCACAGTGCTTCAGTGTGATGTCCAGCAAGCTTGAAAAAAAGACACTGAATGATGTATCCTTTTTTATTCTTAGGAAAAAAAAATTGTTTTCCTTATTCTGGTGTCAATTCTTGACTTTAAAGCCTTTATGTGGTGGTGGGAGGCTTCTCTTCTTCCAGTTCTTCTTTAATCCTGACTCTGTTTTGCCCCTTGCTCATTTGCAGATGGGGTTGGATGCCTCCTCTCTGGTTTCTCTTGTCGAAGCCAGACTGTCCAGAGGCTCTGGAATGGGGTTTAATTCCACTTATTATCCCTATATTGATGGTATTTCCAGCACTGCTTAAAAGTATCCTGCAGAAAAGCTGCAGGTTTTGAGCCTTTTAAGTGAAGTCACCTCACTGGGGTTTGTTTTTCTGCTTGGTTGTTCTTCCAGAAGCTGATGGGCAGGGTTAAAAATATGATAATGGATGAGCTACAACCCAAACTATATTTAAAATGCTTCATTTCTCTTCAAAATCAGCATTTTCTTTGACTTGGAATTAAGTGGTTTGTTCTGCTCTGTGCTTACCTGAGAATTTTTAATGTTTTTTCCCTTCTATCACAGAGCTTTGGGTTGGGAGGGACCTTAAAGATCATCCAGTTCCAACCTCCCCTGAGATCCTTTTATTTTCAGACCTAGCTGTGTGAAAAGCTTTGCTCCAAGAAGCAATCCCATAAGTTTGCACCTCCAAAAAGAAGCTAAAAAACCCCAAACCCACCTCTGTTTAAACAGAAGAGCTGCACCAAAACAAAACGTTTTGCTCAAAAAATAATCAGAACACTCAGGTGTCAGGGTTTAACACTGGCCTGGCAATTAAACCGAATACCAGACGCTCTCTATTAATCTCTCTCTCCTTGATAAAGAAAGGAGAGAGAATAAGGGAGAGAGACTGATGGGTTGGAAACTAAACTACACAACTTTAATGAAACAGGAATGATAAATAGGAAAAATCACTAAATCTATACAAATATACAGGAAAATGGAAACCACATTCCTCCCTCCTTTCCCCCAATAACTCTCACGTCACCACCGAGGCTGCAGGGCAGCCCTGGGAAACTCCAGGCTGGACTCCTGGAGTCGGCAGCAGTTGGGAACCGGAGGCAGGAACACACAGATATGGGCTGGCACGGATCAGGACCACAGGCAGACGAACGGACGGGATCCTTCCAGGATACTGGGTGAAGGAAGGGAAACAGGAAATCAGGAAATCCGGAAAAGATCTGGCTCAGCCCTCGTGATGCCTCAAATTTATACTGAGTGTGACGTATATGGGATGGAATCCTCTGTTTGGTCAATTCTGGCATCTATCTTGTCCGTTCCTCCCCAAAGGAGGGCTCAGGTGGGACCTCTGTATCCTCCTGGATGGTAAAATGTTTTCCTCAGAGCTGAGCAGTGTCCTTGGCTCTGCACACCAGTCTCTAGCAGTAACTATAAACATCAAGTGTTATCAGTCCTAGAAACACACACTGTCTGAGAAACTTGCTGTTAATTTCAGCAGTGCAACTACTTACAAGAGACTCAGCTAAAAGCAAAAGTACAAGACAGAAAATCACCTTTATCCTGGTCCAAACCAGGACACTCAGGTGATTTTTTTTTTTCTTTTTTCCTGGTGGTTTTTTGCCTCAAGCTGTGAGACCTCAACTTCAACTCTTGCATTTTTAATTCTCCAAGTTGAAATTGTGCTTAGGTTGAAGGAAGTGCATCCAAAGCCACCAAAGCCTCTTCCACACACGAGTGAGCACCAACCATTTAGTTCAGGCAGTCAAGAGCCTTGTAGATGAGCTGCTAAATCATGCTGAAAATACTCCATGGGGTTTTGGGTTTTTTTTTTTTGGTTGTTTTATTTTTAATTAGACAGGAATCGATGCATTTGGCAGCTGCAGAAAAAGAAAAAAGTCTTAAAATAAACCTGAGCCACTTTGAAACCAATCTGAGCCCTCGTGCCTGTGCTCAATCCAAGGAGGAGAGGTTGGAATCAGCACTGTGGGAAACCAGGTTGGGGGAATAAAAAAATAGTGAGATTGTAGAGAAAATGATCAATTTAGGAAGACAAGAGAAACAGTTTTGTTTAGGAGAGAATCCCAAGAGAGCAGCATCCAGGCAGTGGAAAGGAAGGAGGGGCCTCAGGCAGAGGAAATGGAAGTAATTGAGGAATAAAGGGGCTCCAATCAGCTTTTAATTCCAGTCCATGTGCAAGGGGATTACACACAGAAAATGTGGCAGAAAAAATTCCAACATCCCCCTTGGAACAGCCCAGCTGGGTGGGGAAGTTTTTGTTGATGATGTTGAGCAAAGCCAAGGTGAGATCAGCTTGAAATGGAGTGAAACACCCAGAGGAGGGGGTGAAATCCTCTGTGTTTCTTCCTAAAGAGTGTGGAATCTCCTCTGAAGTCAGCACTTCATGGATGGGTTTGGCTGAGAGAGAGGAGCAATCCTGGAGGGATGGGCAGTGCCAGGCTCCAGCATCCCTGGAAGTGTCCAAGGTTGGATGGGGCTTGGAGCATCCTGGGCTGTGGGAGGTGTCCCTGCCCATGAATGGATGATCTCCAAGGTCCCTTCCAACCTAAATTACCCTGGGATTCTATAATCAATTCAAAGCATTTCAGCCCCCAGGATCTCTGTGTTAAACCTGCTGGGTTTCAGCATCCAAGTGCTGAGGCTGAGCCCTGATCCTGCCCTCTCCAAGGCAGCCACATCCCAGGATATTTCAGATATACTCAGGCTCCCCCCCACCAAGCAAATGGACCTTGGGCAGCAGCAGAACTCCACTGCCTCTGTGCAACTTGCCAAATAGCTGCTCTAGCAATTAAAAAAGAAAAAAAAAAGGAAAATCTTTATGGGCTGCAGTGTGTGTGCAGGACTAGGAGATAGCTGGGAACTTGCCTTGCTCCAGCCTGTGCCAAAAATGATGAGGATCAACTCTTTTTAGGTGAAAAAAGAAAAGGCTGGATAGAAGCAGCCACATTTCTGCATCTCTGACCCTCCCAGCAGGGACTGTGAGCAGAGAGAGTAAGGAAAGTGGGAGGAAGAAGGTGGCCAGATGCCAGGCACTTGGTGACAGAGGGTGACAACACAGCCGGGTGCCTGGGAATGGTGGGTGCAGCTCAGGAGGGCTCAGCTGGAAACCTGGGATTGCTCCGTTTGGCTGTAGAGAGTCTGAGTGCCCAAATCTGCATTTTTAGCTGCTGAAAAGCCTCAGTCGTTCAGCTTGCAGGCAGCAGCACTTCGTGTCATGTGCCTGGTGTGAGCAATCCCAGAGGAGCAGCAGGAAATGCTCTCCCCATCCCCCACCCCCCAAAAAAATGTCTGAATCAATGCCAGGGTTTGGGTATGGTTCTGCAGTGCCCTCCCAAAGCTGCATCTGCCTCAGCTGGCACTTCCTACAATCCCAGACTGGTTTGGGTTGGAAGGGACCTTGGAGGGACATCTCCCACCAGCCCAGGGTGCTCCAAGCCACATCCAACCTGGGCTTCAGAATTCCAGGGATGGGGCAGCCACAGCTTCTGGGGGCAACCTGGTGCTCAGCACCCTCAGAGTGAAGAATTTCTCTCCAAGATCTCCTCTCCATCTCCCCTATGGGGAACCACTGAGTCCCAGAATGGTTTGGGTTGGAAAATGATCCAATCCCAACCCCATGCCATGCCCAGGGACACCTCCCACCAGCCCAGGGTGCTCCAAGCCCCATCCAACCTTCAACACTGCCAGGGATGGAACAGCCACAGCTTCTGGGGGGCATCCAGGCTCTCACCACCCTCACACCAAAGAATTTCTTCCTAAAAACCAACCTAAATCTCCCCTCTTCCAGCTTAAAACCATCCCCTCATCCCTCCAGGATGTCCCAAGTCCCTCCCCAGCTTTCCTGCAGCCCCTTCAGGCACTGGAAGATGCTCTAAGGTCTCCCCATTGCATCTTTCTCATCTCCACGCTGAACAACCCCAAAACTCAGCCTGGCTTTGTAGAAGAGATGCTCCAAGCATCCACCAACCTTTAATCTCACATTGCCATAGAATGATTATATTATTAGGGTTGGAAGGGACCTTTAGATGTCATCTAACCCTCTTCCCATGGGCAGGGACACCCCCCAGGAGCCATCTCAAGGCTATGGGGCAGCTCACCTGGGTGAGGACTGGGTATGAGTTCCAGGTATGGGTTTCATGGGGGTGTGTGGGGCAGCCTCCTCTTTGTTATAAGGGAAATTAACATCCTGGGACATTTAAACAGAGTTTTGGGAGGTCTTTTATCATCTCCTCTTCAAGGCTGGAGGAGAACCCTTCCTCAGGACAAACCAAGCACCAACCATTGTCAAAAAATAAATAAATACATTTTAAAATAAATAAATAAATTAAAAAAAAAAAAATCAATCAATCTGAACCACATATGGAAAACGATGCAGCTTAAAGCAAATGCTTCTGGTTGACTACCAAGCTCCTTGGAGACAGAAAGCAGATTTTAGTGCTGTCACTCCCCAGGACTCAACTTCTCTCTTTCCATCTTCCCAAGCCATCAAAATGCCAACAGCCCTGAGCCAGGACAGACCCCCCAGGATGTGTTCCCCAGGCCCTGCATCCCTGTCCTTCCTGGGATGCAGCACCCTGGGGACCACCAGCATCTCACCCCCCCTCCTATGCCCTTCCAGCACCTCTGTCCATAGGGAAACAACTCAAAAAAAAAAAGCCTTTTGGAGCAGATGTTGCTCTGGAAGGAAGAAAAATGCTTTTCTTTTTTCCACTCAGGAGGTATCTGTCCCAGGCTGTGGTGCTCACCACCCATTTCTGTGTCTGGATGCCAAAATAAGAGGTTCCTTACAAATCCCATCAGGAAACAGGTTTCCTGGAGTTTGTCTCATTGTTCTTCCTCACTTCTTTCTGGTTTTCCCTGGAAATTAAATGAAAACTGACTACAAGTTTCTAATGATGATGACTCCTTAGTTTAACAACAAGAACACTAAAAAAATAACCCCAAAACATTCAAGCATGCTGGAAAGAAAAAAAAAAAAAACAACATTTCTCTTGGGCAGCCAGTACAGTGCTGAGAACAGATCCTGACCAGAAATTCTCCTGATCAGACTCTGAGCCTCCAGAATTTAATCCAGACTTTTCCTGCCCACCCAGGTAGGGTTGTTTTTTACTAAGAAATACCCTATAATATCTTTTTCAGAGTGGATCTAGGGTTGGAACCATGCTAGCAGGGGTAGTCTGAGCTGTAGCAGAGATAGCAAAAGTATCACTGGGAAAAAAAAAACCAATTCTGCAAGAACCAAAGATCAGGGAAAGAAAATCAAGGAAATAATTCAGGCTGTATGCTGGTTTTTGAAATCAGGGTGATGGATCATCTTCCCACCTCTTTTTATATATATATATATCTGCATAACACATATTTTATGAAACTCATTATTCCTTTTTTTTAAAAAAAAAAAGCTTCAAGGAAAGCCATGTCAACATAGATGAACTCCTAGTAACACCACTGAGCCCAGAGCAGAATAAAGCAGCAGAGCCATCAGGTGTGGAATAAATCAATAAAACACAAGCCCATTATTAGCTTTGAATCCACTCACCCAGGCTCCTAAATCACCCAGCAGAGCTGCAAGAGGAGGTAAGAGGAGAGGAATTGGGCCCTCCCCTACTCCAATAGAATCCTAGAATGGGCTGGGTTGGAAGGGACCTCAGAGATCATCAAGTCCAACCCTTGATCCACTCCCACTGCAGTTCCCAGCCCATGGCACTCAGTGCCACATCCAGGCTCTTTGGAAAGATCTCCAGACACGGAGAATCCACTACTTCCCTGGGCAGCCCATTCCAATGCCTGATCACCCTCTCCAGAAAGAAATTCTTTCTCATCTCCAACCTAAACCTCCCCTGGCACAACTTGAGACCCTGCCCTCTTGTCTTGCTGAGAGTTGCCTGGGAAAAGAGCCCAACCCCCCCCCTGGCTCCAACCTCCTTTCAGGGAGTTGGAGAGAGTGATGAGGTCTCCCCTGAGCCTCCTCTTCTCCAGCCTCAACACCCCCAGCTCCCTCAGCCCTTCCTCACAGCAATTCTGCTGGATCCCTTCACAGCCTCCTTGCTCTTCTCTGGACTTGCTCCAGCACCTCAAGCTCCTTCCTGAGGGGCTGAGGGGCCCAGAACTGGACACAGGACTCAAGCTGTGGCCTCCCCAGGGCTGAGCACAGGGGCAGAATCCCTTCCCTGGACCTGCTGGCCACGCTGTTCCTGAGCCAGCCCAGGATGCCATTGGCCTTCTTGGCCACCTGGGCACACTGCTGGCTCCTGTTCAGCTTCCTGGCAATCCAGACTCCCAGGTCCCTTTCTGCCACTCTGTGCCCAGCCTGGAGCTCCCCATGGGGTTGTTGTGGCCAAAGTGCAGGACCCGGCACTTGGAATGTTGAACCTCATCCCCTTGGGATCAGCCCAACTCTCCAGTCTCTCCAGGTCCCTCTGCAGAGCCCTCCTGCCTTCCAGCTGATCCACACTCCCCTCCAGCTTGGTGTCATCTGTGAATTTGCTAGTAATAATAAATAATTTGTTAGTAATAATAAAGTAATAATACTTTGCAATAAGAAATAAATTAAAAAAACCCCAAATCTAAAGGGTGGCAACTCTTGGGTACCCAAAAGAGCCCATGGTCTAAGGGATAATATTTGGAAGAGAAGATTTAGGGCTTTTCATGCCTGGGAGATGTTGTTCTAGTGATTAAGCAGCAGAAGACCAAGGTCTTGTAGGAAAGTTGGGAAAAACAACCTGGGCTTCAGCTCATGGCTGAATTTTGCAGAATTCAGGCAATTTGGGCTTTGTTAGCATGGCTCTGATAACCCAGCAGAGTGGAAAAAAAAGGAGCTAAAGGACATGGGCTGCAGTTCTGAAGAAGCCAAACTCCCTTTCTGCTCAGCATCACAAAGCCACCTCCTTCCTGCTGCCTTTTCCAAGGAGAATATCTTAGGATCTACACTTCAGAGGGGTTGGGATCTGGACAGAAAAGGGCAGATGTTTCCTTGAATGTCTCTCAGGCCACACTTCAAACCAAGACGAACCTGAGAGGCTGGAAAATGAGTTTCTTTTCCCTTCCACAAGTTCCCAAAGTTTCCCTTCCTCCCTTTTTTCTTTCCCTTTTCTCTGCCACCAATGGATTCTTGCAGTATCAAGGCACAGAGCAGACCCTGGCACCCCAAATCACCAAACATTTCCCTTCCTTGAAGTTCAGTTTAAGTTTTCCCTGTGGACACACACACACACACACTCAAGTGGTCATCCTAAAACCAAGGCTGAACTTGATTTTAAGCCAGGGAATTAAAAATACACAACACAAGCACTTGATGTGCCACAAGGACCCAGCTGGGGACACTTCCAGAATGTCACAGCTTTCAGAAAGCTCTGAAGGTATTATTTGGGTTTTAACAAATATTATTTATATAAAATCTCTGTCTCACACAATGCCACCAGCTCCTGGGAAGTTCAGTTCTCTCCCCACCACTCAGTGTCCTATAAAAATAAGTGATGGGAAAAGAAAAAGATCCCAGCTGTCAAAGCACCCATCAGCAGAACAGGAAAAAAAAATAAAATTGACATCTTACACTCAGTACTTCTGTTCTTCCTGCCAAAACTAAAGACAGAAATGTTCCAGCTGAAGATCTGGACAATACATCAAACAGCCAGCCCTAGAAAATGTCTTTTTAGTACCAAAACCAGTTATCTTGATACCTATGGGCACAAGACCCACTTACATTTCCCCAAGGTTTTTATTAAGGCTGTCCTTTCACATGTGCTATTTTTTATCCCCTCCCCACACCATCTCATGGCAGGGGGGAGCAGGAAAAAAAAATTATCCTGCAGCCTGGTAATGAGGTTGCTTTGGTTTAAAAACTGCAAAGTAGAGCTGGGTGCAAGGGGCTCCAATCAGTGTCACACCTCAGTGCTCTGCCCTCTGCAATCTGCTTGGGCTCTCCCTGGTTAAAAACCCATCACTGCTGCACCAAGAATCCTGGGATTTCAGCCTAGAGAGGAAAAAAAAAAACCCAAACCAGGCTTGGAAAAAAAAAATAAAAATCAAACATATTCCATGAAGTGACAGCAGAACTTAATCACTGGGTTTAACACACAAAAAAGGAGAATCTGTTAAATGCCTAAAAGCAAAAGATGCCCCTGAGAGATGATATTTGTTTAAATGTTCTCCTTGATTAGTTTTCTTGTTTGGTTTTGTTTGTGGAGCCCACCAGAGCTACTCCAGCTCCAATGGCATCTGGGATTCTAGCTGAGCAGAGGACAGGTCACCTTGGAAGGAACCAGGAGAAAATACTAAATGAACAAAAAAAAAACCCCAAAACCATTGGCAATTGTTTGAGGGGGAAGCAAGGAGCAGCTATTTCACTAACACCAACTTCAAGCCCATGTGCTCTCTCTCTCTGGTCCAAAAAAAACCCCCAAAAACCTGTTCTTTTCTTGGGATTAAAGCAACTCTCCTAAATGAAGCTGGCTGTGATTGACACTTTAATTGACTGGCACAATTTCATGCTTTAATAACTCTGGGCTCCTCAGTTTAGCCAGGAATAAATTTAACTGTTAAGTCCTTGTCTATAAATCCTCTTGCCTGGAAATTTAATTCTCTTTTTTATATTAAAAAAAAAAAAAAAAAAGAAAATAAACTTGGATTAACAAGACTCACTGGTGTGTCAGGAGCTGAATGCCGCAACCAGCAGCTTGCCCTGGACAATCTGGTCCCCAGGTCCTTCCTTTCTGGATCACATCTGGTTTGGTGATCACCACCAGCCAGGACATCTCTGACCCTCAGCTGGAGAAGCCTTCATGCATTTTGGAGTTGCCATCCCTGGAGGTATTAAAAAACCAAACAAAACCAAGTAGATGTGGTGTTTCAGGAGGTGGTTTCATGGTGAAGGGGGTGGAGGATTGATGGTTGGACTTGGGGATCCTGAAGGTCCTTCCCAACCATGATGGTTCTATGGTTCTGACTGATGTAGCTCAGCACCAGGCTGATATCAAGGCAGCAATTAGTGGGATAATCACTATAGTGATTATGTATTAGTGGGATAATTAACTTTGGCAGAGGCTGATGACCAACAGAACATCTCCTTTCTGAGCAGCATCTCCTGTCCCTCTGCTGCTTGCCCTAGGGCATGGGAAACCCTTTTTTTAGGGCACCCAAAACCCATTAATAGGGCAATTCTGCAGCTCTGACCTTGGGCTCTGAGGTCCTCCCTGGGAGGAGATGGTCTCAGATGCCCCTAAAAACCCCAGGGCATGACCCAAAGTCCTGTCAGAGGCAAAACCCCAATCAACAAGGCTGCCTCATTACAGGATCTTGGGGGAACACATTTCCTGGCTCCTCGAGTCAGAACCTTCCAGCCCAAATCTGGACCCAACCCTCAGCTGCCAGTTTCCTACCACAGAAAACTTCTGCAGGTTTTCTCTCTGCTGTGCCTGGAAGCACTGGTGGATGTTGGCAAAACAGATGGTTGGTTCCTCTGAAAATTAAAAATAAATATCAGGAGTGGTTGCCAACATATGGGGTGGTTTTTGGGTTTGGGTTTTTTTTTCTCCATGTTTTTTCAGGAGCCTCTTTGTGATGTAGGAATGGGCTGCAGAAAACCCTCCTGCCACAGACAAGGAGATCTTCCCCTAAAACCAGGTATTTTTTGGTGGCCCCTACTCTTCTCCTGCTAGCCACAAGCACAGGGTTGGTCTCCATTCATCCCTCCTCCTCCCAGAACTACAGGATGTTTAGGTTGGAAGAGACCTCCAAGATCATCCAGCCCAACCTTTGACCAACACCATCATCTCAACCAGGTTTAATATTAATGAGATTTGAGATTTTAGAATTACTGAGGCTTGGAAAGACCTCTGAGACCAAGTCCTCCCCCCCATCCCCAGGCTGAGCATCCCCTGGGGATCATCCTGCATCCTTAACATCCATGGTTCAGACCTCAGCACATCTGGGTGGTTACACCAACCCTCACCTTTCCTCCAAAGGAAAAAACTTCTTCAGCTTCAGCCTGGCTGGAGGGTCACCAAGAGCCTGACCTCCCTTGGGTCCATCTCCCAAAGATAGGTCAGTGGAGTTGGGAATTTCAATTCCTCCAAGGGAAAGCAAACTTGGGCTTGAGTGGCCCCTGGTTGCTCAGAGAAGATGGGAAGGAACTGAACTGGAGCTTGCTGAGATGTTTCAGCAGCCTTTAGGGTATAAATGGGTTTGGAGAAGCTCTGAAGGCAACCTGCCAAGAGAAACAGCTTCTTCTTGTTGGGAATGGTGGGAGGAAGCTAAAAAATAACTGGTGGAGAACTGTACCCACTCTGCACTTCAGCTGCTGCTTTATTGGTGCTCCTAAATCTGGTTTGCCAAATATAAACATGCCCAAATTTACATAAACTTCATCAAAAAGCTTGGGTCTCAACTGCTGCTCCTGTAACAAACCCAGGGAATGGAGAACTTCAAACTCCTGCAGTAAAATCTGTGACTGCAAGGGAACCCAATCCATGTTTTAGGGCTGTTTTGGGTTTTTTTTTTTTCCCAGGTTTTTCTCTGTGCCTTCAAGGCTTGGGGGTGACACCTCCTTCCTCTGAGGGACACTGTGGGACATGGGAGTATGGCAGTGAGGAAGAAGAGGACCCTATTTCTGGTTGGTCAGCACCTTAAAACCTGAAGGAGGGAGTCAGGTTGGAGATGGGAAGCCACAAATGCTGCTTTCTCTTTGGGACCTCTTAAGGGTTTTTGGTGAATTTGGTGTCACATCTCTGATGTGCTCAGTGCCTCAGTTTCCCCAGGAAGGGAACTGCTGGGAGGAGGTGGGTTTGGCTCACTGCACACCCTCTGGTGGTATCTGTGCCTTTCCATATCAATCATTTACTCAAAAGAGACACCATGGACTCACCAAGCACCTCTCATATCCTCCTTCAGATCTGGCCAGGAGGTCTCACCTCCAGCACTGCTGAAAATTCAGTTTTCAGGTTCATTTCTGCCGTTTCTGTCCCTCTAGGAGAGTGCCCCAGGAAAGCTGCTTGGCCACTCCGAGCTCCTGCATCAGTGCTGAAGGAAAACTAGGGAAGAAACATTCAGAGAGGATGAGGTTCATGGTTATAATCTCAAGGAAATAATTTGACAAATTAAAGTCTGTCCTCCACTTGCTTCCCTCCTCACTGCTTTGGGGGTACCATGGTGGGGAGAACCCCAAAAGCACCTCAATTTCATGCCAGATCTGCTAAAAAAACCCAAAAAACCAGCTGGACAAGATGCTTTTTCAAGGAAAGAGGTGAGGGCAGAAGGTTTTATGTGCTCTTCTACCAACAAAACATTTCCACCTTGCTCTTGCCCTTCCCAGATGTCTCAAGCACAGCTGGGAACAAATTGCCCCATTCCAAGGTTATCCCTACCAGTGCTCCTCAGCACCAGCTCTTCCCCTTGGATTTTCCTTGGATATTCCAGCTTGTGCCTGCCCTTCTCCCACCTATTTTAAACACTCCTGACAGCTTGGAGAAGAAGAGGGTGGGATGCTGTTGCTCCACCATATGTCCTCAGCTCCTTCCCTGGCTGCCTCTCAGTGCCTGGGCTCTGGTCCAAGGCAACCCCTTGGGAAGAAAATGCTGAGCTGGGCAACCCTGAACCTCTTGTGCAAACCTCAGACCTGGTTTCTGGCCAAAAAGCCTTCCCTGGACAACGGGAGAGAGATTCTCACACACAAAAATGCCCCCAGGAGTGCTCCAAGTCCTCTACTTGGGATGTGTCCAAGAGCAATATTTACACCAAGGAGGGTCCCAACCTCCCCTTAGCTTTGCCTGCACCTCTTGGACCATCAGGTGTTGCAATGAGATGGGATTATTTCATGAGATGGCTTCAGTAGAGGGGTTTAGGAGGTGATCTACTCCCTAAAATGGGGACAACTTCTTTCTCCTGGGACATTGAGGCAGGAACAGCACCAAGGTGCAGCTCCTTCTGCCATGGGGGATTTGAGAGGGGGACACATTGCAAGCATCTGGTTTTGGGAAGACACATTCCTGGGGAAGACATGAGTGTTGTGACCACTCTGCTGCCTGGAGAGATGGAAAGGAAAGAAACACCAACCCAGCCAAAGGGCTCCTCTACGACCAAGCCAGGCCCTGCTGAAGAGAGGTTGGGTATCTAGGGAGCTCGGTGCTCCCCAAAGAAATCCCAAAAAAGAGACAGGTTGGTATTCACCAGAGATAAGGTTCCCATCTCCTTTCTCTTTTCTCTTCTCTTCTCTCCTCTTCTCCTTTCTCCCTTCCCTTTTCCTCCTTCCTTTCTTATTTCTTTCCCCAGAGCTCTGTTGATGCTCTATGGGAAAAACCAAACCAACCAACCCAGTGTCTGCAGAACATCCTGCCTGGGATGCTCCATGCTCCAGGGGCAGCCTGCCCATGGCCTTCAACCATTTATAACCCCCCCAGGCACCAAACTGATTCCCTCCCATCACAAGGAAATAAAATCCTTCCCTGGAAGTGGTGTCTGCAGCAGAGAGCCCTCCAGATCCCAAGGATTCCCTTCCACTGGATTAAAGGATGTTTTATGGCTGTAATTAACTGGGAGCCAGCACACACCAAGCTGGTTTGCAGCTGACTCAATGGTGTCTGTGAGGCACAGCAGGACAAAACTAAATTCAAATCAGGTTCTTACCAAAGCTGGTGAGTGGCAGAGCAGATTTTGGATGCCAAAAGCAAGGATGCAATCCCATGGAGCAGGCTCCAGGTCTCTTTGGACTTTGCCATCTGAGGGTCTTCTCAAAAGGTTCTGGGACAAGATTTGAATGCCTTCACTCCTGAAAAGTAGACCCTGTGGTCCCCAGAAATCCCAGATTTCACTCTTTAATTTTTCCCTTGATGGCCAGAAGGGAATAATGGCTTCAGTGTCCTGGGATAAAACACATTTCCAGGAGAACAGAGGGGACATTACCTTGTCTCCCACACTACCGAGCCCATCTTGGGGTGGAAAAGGGAGCCTGGGCACAGCAAGTGTCAATCCTGATCCCATTTTTCCTTGCCAGGGAGACTTTGAAGCTCCCACTGGCCCATTACTGTCCAGTGAGGGATCTGGTTTCCTGCCATCAGATGGCTATTGGCAGTGACAGAAGCTGTCAAGATGAGAAGCAAAGAGGAGATAGAGCTGGAGGGCAGCTATTACAGGCAGAGAGATGAAGAAAGGGGGGAGGAAATAAATAAATATTTGAGATAAAATCTAATAAAGCACCAGCAAACTTCCTGGGGGAATGGAAAGATAGGAAATAGGCTTTCAAAGAGGAGATGTGACTTGCAAGGCAAGCACTTAGAAGAACATAGAGCTGGAGGTGTTCAGCCTGGAGAAGAGAAAGATGGGGAGACCTCAGAGCATCTCCCAGTGCCTGAAGGGGATGCAGGGAAGCTGGGGAGGGACTTGGGACAAGGGCCTGGAGGGATGGGATGAGGGGGAAGGGTTTCCAGCTGCAAGAGGGGAAAATCCTTAGTGTGAGGATGCCCAGAGAAGTTGTGGCTGCCCCATCCCTGGCAGTGTTGGAGGTTGGATGGGGCTTGGAGCACCCTGGGCTGGTGGGAGGTGTCCCTGACCATGGCAGGGGGGTGGAAATGAATGAGCTTTAAGGTCCCTTCCAACCCAAACCATTCCAGGATGGTTCTGTCCAGAGAACTTGGGCCATCTCCAACCTCAGAGATTTTCAGAACCAGACTAGAGAAAGCCCTGAGCACCTCACACTCCCAGGACCCTCTTGTAGTGGAACAAAGCAATCAGACACCTCTGATTACCGAGAAGTGGGTGTGAGCTGGTATCAAATCCACCTGTGCCCAATCAGGGCAGGCCCCTTATTGAGCATGTGCAAGACCAGGGAGCCAATAAAAGGTGAAACTCACAGCCACAGACTAGCTCACTCCCGAGCACAGTATTACCTTTATTGCGCCACTAGCGCTCATCGCCACCAAGGTGAGGCTCTCGTGGTGCAGCTGGTTAAGACCCAGTATTGCAATGCCGAAGGCCCCGGGATCGAGACTCCACAGAGTGGCACAGAGAGCTAGTCTGTGGCTGTGAGTTTCACCTTTTATTGGCCCCCTGGTCTTGCACATGTTCAATAGGGGGCCTGCCCTAATTGGGCACAGGTGGATTTGATACCGGCTCACACCCACTCCTCGGTAATCAGAGGTGTCTGATTGCTTTGTTCCACTACACCCTCTGGTCATAGAATCACAGAATCCTAGAATGGGCTGGGTTGGAAGGGACCTCAGAGATCATCAAGTCCAATCCTTGATCCACTCCCACTGCAGTTCCCAGCCCATGGCACTCAGTGCCACATCCAGGCTCTTTGGAAAGATCTCCAGACACGGAGAATCCACTACTTCCCTGGGCAGCCCATTCCAATGCCTGATCACCCTCTCCAGAAAGAAATTCTTTCTCATCTCCAACCTAAACCTCCCCTGGCACAACTTGAGCCCCTGCCCTCTTGTCTTGCTGAGAGTTGCCTGGGAAAAGAGCCCAACCCCCCCCTGGCTCCAACCTCCTTTCAGGGAGTTGCAGAGAGTGATGAGGTCTCCCCTGAGCCTCCTCTTCTCCAGCCTCAACACCCCCAGCTCCCTCAGCCCTTCCTCACAGCAATTCTGCTGGATCCCTTCACAGCCTCCTTGCTCTTCTCTGCACCTGCTTCAGCACCTCAAGCTCCTTCCTGAGCGGCTGAGGGGCCCAGAACTGGACACAGGACTCAAGCTGTGGCCTCACCAGGGCTGAGCACAGGTCATTCCAGGCTCAGGCATTGCAAGAGATTTCAGGGTTGTAAGGAAGAATTCTCCTGGAATTCTCCAAGACAAAATACCTCTGTCCCCTTTGTCTGGCAGGACAACCTCTTGGCAGCCCATGGGCTCCCTCAGACCTTGCAGCCCTCAAGTTTTCCTTTCCTTATTCCCTAAAAGGCTCTGGCAATGGGATGCCCAGGGAGGAAGGCAAAGGCTGGACAAGATTTTTATTCTCAGCACTGAGCTCTTCCCTTCCCCTGGGGGAAAATGCTGCCCTTTGCCTGCCCATCCTACTTCTCATTAAAGCTGAAAGTAATTTAGAGCTGCAATATTTGGAAGGGATTTAAAGCCACGTGTGGTGCTGAGCCCCCAAAATAGGCACCAGTTCCCTTCCTAGGTGAGGACTTCAATGAGGATGCAGGCAGGGGGTAGCCTGGGTTGAAGTCTCCATCTCCTTCCCCTTCCTTAACTCTGCAGGAAAACACAATAATTCATCCACCTCCATTCCTGGCTGTATTCTTAGGCACTGGAGAGCTTGAGCACTCAGTGTTAATCAATCGAGTTGGAGTGGAGCCATCAGCCTGTTACTATTTCAAGCTTTTTCAAAGAAGAAGAAGAAGGAAGAAAAAAAAAAAAACAAGTCTGAAAAAATAAAAGGCAGAAATGAAACATTTCTCTGGTAGTGTTGCAGAGAGAAGGAGGACACAGTGGTTGCTTTTTTTTTTTTTTTTTAATTTTGCACCCCCTCTATAGAATCTTTTTGAGGGATTTGGAGAAGGAAGAAAAATTAAAATAATGAAGGAGTGGTTTAATAATGACAGGAGTGGTTCAGAGCCCAAGGAAAGAGGCAAAGGATTTGGTGGGTTCAGTGTGGGGGATCTGAGGGGGGTCCCAGGAAGGTCCCCATCTCACCAACCAACCAACCCCTGGTTCTGTTCCAGGGAGCTGCTGGTCCTGAGGGTGCCAGAACCCATCCCAAGGAGTTCTGTGAGCCCAGGGTTAGAACTTCCCAAAATTAAAGTCAATCCAATGTTCACATCTTGGGTTCTGCTACTCCCAAGGAGGTTTTTGGGCAGCTCCATGCAGATGAGGTCTCTTGAAGCAGGGAAAGAAGGCTGGGTAATTCCTCATGTCCTGAGAGGATCAGGATTAAAAAAAAATAAAATTGTTGTCAAAGATAAATCTTAGCTGGAGCCTTGGGCAGAAAGCAGCAGGGGAGAAGAAACTCAAATGATGGCATCAAGTGTCCCACATTGGGGTCAGCACACATGGAGTGAAGGGGATGAGGCAAAAAGGGGGAGGCAAAAAGGGGGAGGCAAAAAGAAGAAAAAAGGAAAGGAGAAAAGAAGGAGAAAAGAAGGAGAAAAGAAGGAGAAAAGAAGGAGAAAAGAAGGAGAAAAGAAGGAGAAAAGAAGGAGAAAGAAGGAGAAAAGAAGGAGAAAAGAAGGAGAAAAGAAGGAGAAAAGAAGGAGAAAAGAAGGAGAAAAGAAGGAGAAAAGAAGGAGAAAAGAAGGAGAAAAGAAGGAGAAAAGAAGGAGAAAGAAGGAGAAAAGAAGGAGAAAAGAAGGAGAAAAGAAGGAGAAAAGAAGGAGAAAAGAAGGAGAAAAGAAGGAGAAAAGAAGGAGAAAAGAAGGAGAAAAGAAGGAGAAAAGAAGGAGAAAAGAAGGAGAGGAGGAAAAAAAAGAGGAAGGAGGAAAAGGAGGAAAAGGGAGGGAAAAGGGAGGGAAAAGGGAGGGAAAGGGAGGGAAAAGGGAGGGAAAAGGGAGGGAAAAGGGAGGGAAAAGGGAGGGAAAAGGGAGGGAAAAGGGAGGGAAAAGGGAGGGAAAAGGGAGGGAAAAGGGAGGGAAAAGGGAGGGAAAGGGAGGAAAAAAGGAGGAAAAAAAGGAGGAAAAAAAAGGAGGAAAAAAGGAGGAAAAAAAGGAGGAAAAAAGGAGGAAAAAAAGGAGGAAAAAAGGAGGAAAAAAGAGGAAAAAAAGGAGGAAAAAAAGGAGGAAAGGGTTGGACTTGCTGATCTCTGAGGTCCCTTCCAACCCAGCCAATTCTCTGATTCTAACTCCCAGCCCCTTTTTGGATCCTCCACTCCTCCTCCCAGCAAAAACCTGGGAAACATCCCATCACCTCCTGATCTCTAATACCTCCTGGGAGAAAAAAAAAAAAGGAAAAAACCAAGAAAAAACCCTTCAATATACCTTGTAATAAACACAATTATTTTTGGCTTCGTTGTATTTCTAAGAGAGCCATAAAAAAACCCTATAAACTCAGGTAGAAAACCCCAGGATATCTGAGACAAATGAGATGGAAAAGCTCTGAGTGTGGTAAATACAGCCTGACAGCTGCAAAGAAATCATTCCTGGCTATCAAGGGAGGGAAATCAAGCTGGAGCCATAATCCCTGCTTTGTAAAGAAAAGGGACTTAAGAAGCTCAGGGATGGAGTTTATCACCACCTTGCACATTTTCCATCTTTGCTGCCCAGCCTGAGATAACCTCTCCCCACCGTGGCAGCAGAGCTGTTGGGCAGCTCCTCTCCTTAATCTGCCTGAGACGAGGAGGGACCTGGTGGTTTTAATTAGCAATTAATTAATCAGATGAATTAAACCTCAGCACTGAGGTGTTACCAACTGGAAGCCTTCAGAGAAGTTTTGCTCTCTGCTGTTATGAATTATAAAGATGGAGTGGGCATCCCACTCCATGTGGATGGGATGTTCCTCAGGATGTTCCTCAGGATCCATTGCAAGGAAGTAAATATTGCAGGGGAAGAGGTGGCCACTTGCAGGAAAGGCTGAAGATCATAGAATCCCAGAATTCTTTTGGTTGGAAAAGCCCTTTCAGATCATCAGCTCCAACCATTCCCCCAACACTGCCCCATATCCCTCATCCCCACATCTCCAGGGCTTGGGAATCCCTCCAGGGATGATGGGGACTCCCTTGGCAAGGCCCTGACAACCCTTTCCAGGGAGAAATTGTTCCTAAATTCCAACCTAAACCTCCCCTGACATCTTCAGGCTGTTTCCTCAGAAATTCTCCAGCCCCTTCCCCATCTCTGGACACCTTCCATCCCTTCAATGTCCTCCTGGTCCTGATGGACCCAGAACTGACCTCAGGATTGTGCTGCTGGGGACAATCCCTGCCCTGCTCCTGCTGCCCAGACATTATCCCAGTCTCTAAAACCTCTCCTTCCAAGGATGAAGCCTGAAATACCTTCACCCTATGACTCCCTGTGATATTACAAGCCCAGCCTCATTCCACCTTACACCAGTAATCTTTTTCTCAGCTGAAAGCACTGCTCCAAATGACTTTATCCTCTTGCTGGTAAAAATATCACAGCCAGAAAGAGCCCTCCAGGAGGACCCCAAACATCTCCCTGTTATTTCAGCATCTGCCCTGCACTGGTTTTATCCAGGAGGCCAAGGAGCAAATCCATGAGCCAGCCCTGTAACACTGAGGTTGGAGATTTTTAGGAGCACCACACACCATTCCTGCAGCAAGGGATGTGCTCAGCTTGGCTTCCCTCCTCCTCTCACCCACCCACCTACCCACTCATGCTCTATTTATCTAAACCCCCCGAGAACAAACCAAGAGAGAATAAATAAAAAAAAAACCCAACATCTCTGAGGCAGCCTAGGAAAAGCAAAGCAATTCTAGGCAGAACCTTTGCAGAGCCCAGGAAGGTTGGGATGTGGTTGGGATGGCAGCAGAGGATGCAGATTGCTTCTCCACTGCTTATCTCGTGGAGGCAGAGCTATCACACCTCTCCCACACACCAGCCCTCCCACAGCCTGGCAGGGTCTGAAGCAGAAAATGGCCTCAGACTTAAAAGGGAATTATTTATTTATCCTGCTGAGAGATGTTTTTCATCAAGGTTGCAGCCAGAACTCAGCCGGGTGTTCCTAAGCACCGTTAAGATGTCTCATTACCAACTCCAAAGCCTGGGAAATGGGGATGGGCTGCTCTGCAAAGCTGGAATTAAACTGGGGAGAATCACATTTCCAGAGTGCTGTCCTCATTCAAAAGCACTCAGTGATCTCCTGACCCCTCATCTTCCCTACAGAGCCCAGGAAAGTCTTCAACATCCCAAGCTTCTGGCTCCTGGAATCAGGGGAACCTTCACTGCCAGGCAAACACCAACACCTGAGGGCTCTTAATTACAGGAAAAGCTGCAAACATCACCTCCAGGTCCAGCATCCACAAAGGAAAGTGAAAAAAAAAAATTATTCCTGTGGCTGGAAGGGCTGCAGAGGAGAGGAGATTTAGATTGGGTGTTAGGAACAAAATCTTCAGCGTGAGGGTGGTGGAAAAATGGAAGAGGTTGCCCAGGGAGGTGGTTGAGAGCTTGAGAGGTCCCTTCCAACCCAAATTATTCATAGAATCATAGAATGGGCTGGGTTGGAAGAATGGGTTGATCTCTGATGACCTCAGAGATCATCAAGTCCAACCCTTGATCCACTCCCACTGCAGTTCCCAGCCCATGGCACTCAGTGCCACATCCAGGCTCTTTGGAAAGATCTCCAGACACGGAGAATCCACTACTTCCCTGGGCAGCCCATTCCAATGCCTGATCACCCTCTCCAGAAAGAAATTCTTTCTCATCTCCAACCTAAACCTCCCCTGGCACAACTTGAGCCCCTGCCCTCTTGTCTTGCTGAGAGTTGCCTGGGAAAAGAGCCCAACCCCCCCCTGGCTCCAACCTCCTTTCAGGGAGTTGCAGAGAGTGATGAGGTCTCCCCTGAGCCTCCTCTTCTCCAGCCTCAACACCCCCAGCTCCCTCAGCCCTTCCTCACAGCAATTCTGCTGGATCCCTTCACAGCCTCCTTGCTCTTCTCTGCACCTGCTCCAGCACCTCAAGCTCCTTCCTGAGGGGCTGAGGGGCCCAGAACTGGACACAGGACTCAAGCTGTGGCCTCCCCAGGGCTGAGCACAGGGGCAGAATCCCTTCCCTGGACCTGCTGGCCACGCTGTTCCTGAGCCAGCCCAGGATGCCATTGGCCTTCTTGGCCACCTGGGCACACTGCTGGCTCCTCTTCAGCTTCCTGGCAATCCAGACTCCCAGGTCCCTTTCTGCCACTCTGTGCCCAGCCTGGAGCTCCCCATGGGGTTGTTGTGGCCAAAGTGCAGGACCCGGCACTTGGAATGTTGAACCTCATCCCATTGGAATCAGCCCAACTCTCCAGTCTGTCCAGGTCCCTCTGCAGAGCCCTCCTGCCTTCCAGCTGATCCACACTCCCCCCCAGCTTAGCGTCAGCTGTGAATTTGCTGATGATGGACTCAATCCCCTCTGCTTTTGTCTTTCAGAGCCAGCTCTTTGGCATATTTACCAATTTATCTTCAGCCTCCATGGTTGGAGCTAGCAGACATTTAAAGAGTGCAGTAATATACTCAAAAAATGCCAGAAGATTTAGCTGGAATACGAAGGGAGGGATATAATCCCAGCCCACTCTGAAGCATTTTTTAACAGGCAAGGGTTATTTTTTCTCTCATGAGCCTCTTGTTCCATTTTGATGTGATTTAAAAAAAATATAATATAAACCATTAAATAAATATCATCTAAACCAGTCCAGCATTTTTTCTTCTGTTTGAAAACCGTGATGAGAAAACACTTTAGGAACAGTTGCTGTAAGGAAAAATAAAAAAAAAAAAAGGCAAGGATTTTCTTCAGGGGAAAAAAAATAAATTTACAAGGCCTCTTCACCCCAAGCCCAGGGTTTTTTGGTCTTTTTCTTCAAGAAGGGAAAAAAGCCATGGTCCAGAAAAAGCTGAGCACTCAGAAGGGTGGGAAATGAGGTGGTGTGAGCAGCAGCCTTGTGCTGACCCTTCCAAACTCTGGACTTACCCACAGGCTCTGTGGCTCTTCAGGTAGGAGGGAGAGGAAACAATCTGTAGGAATGATTGCTTGGAGAAAAGCCACAGCCATTTGTATGTGCTAATCAGGTGCTACCTGCTAATCAAATCTTGATTTTTCAGGAGGAGCTGGGCTTTGCAAAGGCAGAGAACCAGAGCAGGGCACCTCTCCATAGGCACACAGCAGAATAAATGCATTTTCTCTGGTCAGAGGCAGCTCAAACCCATCCCTCTTACACCTGAGCATCCCTTTGGTACTCGTGGTGATTCATGGATGCCAACCAGAACAAACAGGTTTTTAAATAATAATCTTTAAGACATTTCTAAGTCAGCTGGAGGCCAACCTGAAGTTTTGGGAGGAGGGCAGTGTGACCCCAGCTCTTCTTCCCTTTGTCTCTACTGGGAGAAGAAGAGATGTGTGTCTGCTGTGTCTGGAAAATAACATCTGGAAGGTGGCGAGGAGACACCTGGCAAGAATTGTTGATGAAAAACAGCTCAAATCTTCCAACTCAACCCCACCTTGCTGGCTGATTTTGTCTTTCAGCTGAATCATGGCAAATGGCCCCGTTTTTGACAGTGCCAGCAGCTCCCAGGGATGCTCCCAGGCTCAGCAGATGCTCAGAGCTGTGGACACCAGGGCCATGAGGCTGGGAAAAAAGGGAAAAATCTTCCACCTTTCTGTGCTGTTGATGGCACCAGAGAAACCTGGCTGGGTCTTCCCAAGAATTTGGGTCTTGCTTTGCTAAAGAGTCCCTTTTGTCATGGTGGGACAAGGCTGCCAGGGGCTTGTAGTCCTCTCCATCGTGTTGAGGTTGAAGATCCACCAGGCAGAAGGAATTTCCCCCAGCCCTGAGAGCTCAGAGCAGATCCAGGCAGCCCAGATGTGTTGGCAGATGTGGAAGCATCGAGCCAGCATCCAGCTCTGGGTAGCACAGACCCTGTGGGGAAGCAGCAGAAGGTTCTTGCTGCTCTGAGGAGCCTTGGAAACCCCAGTCCAGCTGGATTGATATTCCCAGAGCTGTTAACTTTCTGTATTTCTTGATTTCCTTCCTTTTAGAAAGAGGAAAGTGCTGCCACAGGTGAAGAGAGGAGGAGAAGAGAGAGCTCAGGGGGATCTGCTTGGGATGGAGCTTTGGGCTCCACGGGGTTTTGGAAGAGGAGCAGCCACAGACCCCCAGGAAAGGGTCTGGGAAAGCTCCCACCCAAGCTACAGGGTGATCTGATCCTTTCTGTTCCTCAGCTGAGAAGTTGAGGTGACTCCAGGACTCAGTGATATTCCAGCATCCTGGCAGAGGCCGAGCTGAGGCTCACCCACCCATTGCCTCCCTGATCCCAAGGGATGGGCACTGTCCAGGCAGGACTGGTTTGGGAAAGCTGCCAGCAAAGCCTTTCCCTGAAGCAGTTTAAATTCCAGCAGAAATGCCAAGGAAAACACTGGCAGCTCTGGAAGCCTGGCCAAAAGCCTGGGGAGATCCCTCCTTCCATCTTCCTGTGGTTCTGCATAACCATCCCTCTGCAAGGGGGAAAAATTCATTTACTGACTCAACCCAGCTGCTGATGTTCTCCTGAAGCTGGGGATTTTTGGAGCTGCCTGAGCAAGGTATTAGCTGTTTCTCTCAGCCTGAGAGAGAAGCCAGTTCTGACATTTCCAAGCCCAAATTCTTGAAGTTTCTGCTGCTTTACAGAGCCTGGCACCAAGTTGGGGCTAGAAGTAAACTCTTCTCTTTCCTGGGCTGCAAAAAGCCAGGTTTTGTGTAGAGACAGAAGATAAACCAGGTGCCTGGAATTGCCAAAGAGTGGGTGTGAGTCCACCTGTGCCTGGTTAGGGCAGGCCCCCTATTACCAGGGGGCCAATAAAGGTGGGACACACACCCACAGAGTGAAGCTCACTCTGGTGCAAGGCAATGGAGAGGTCAGCAGCTCGTTGAGCCTCAGGAGCAAGAAAGGCTCCTCCTGCTACGTTTTGGGCTTGAAATCTCAGCCACCAAATCACAAGAAACCAGAATCCAGCTCATACTCCACACCAGCATCCTGCCAGGCACATTGAGCATCTGGAAAACCTCTTCCACTTGGGAATTCTTTGGCAGCACCTTGCTCCTGGCCTTGTTGAACCCCATGGAGTTGGCATGGGAAAACCTCCCCAGCCTTTCAAGGCTCTCTGAAGGGCTGAAACCTGCTGAGATAAGAGATGATTCTCTGCTCCTGGCTTGATTGTGTCTCTTCAGTGGCTGCCAAGCTTCAGCAGGGACCACAGGGCTTGGCTAAAGAATTATCATTTGAACTGGAAATTCAGATTTCAGCCACAGCTGGCACCCAGGATCCACATTGTTTTGAAATTATTGAAGATCTTTAAGAAGAAATTCTTTGGTTGAGGGTTGCCCCCAGAAGCTGTGGCTGCCCCATCCCTGGCAGTGTTGAAGGTTGGATGGGGTTTGGAGCACCCTGGGCTGGTGGGAGGTGTCCCTGCCCATGGCAGGAGGGTGGAAATGGATGATCCTGAAGGTCCCTTCCAACCCAAACCGTTCCATGGTTTTATGATAATTCTCTGATTCTCTGAGAACACAGATCTCAGTGTTGCATCTTGAGTTTCTTGACTTGGAGAGCACCGTGGGGAATCCCTGATTTCTCCCTTCTCCAAACTTTTTTTCTGGTGGTCTGGGCTTGTAGGTAGAGGTGTTACCTTTGGTTAACCCAACCCTGAAAGAAATCCAGAAGGCTTCTGGGGCTGTGTTGGTGTTTGAAATAGAAACCAGCCTGGGATTCCATGATTCTACACTTGGAGGTGGCTCAGAGGGCTGTATCTACATCTCCATCACCTTAACCACTGCCCACATGCTCAAAGTCAGCATCACCCCATGGGAATTGGTGTCCTTGCATCCGAGCAGTTCAGCTTCAGCCTGGCCCAACTCAGCCTCTTCCCAATCCTTCATCCAGATTTCTGCCTCTGCAGGACCCCTGGACCCCTCTTCCTGACCCTCAGTGTTCCTGCCTTGCTGAAGTTCCTTTCCTTGCCTTCCAGCCTTCAGCCCATTTCTCAACCTTTGCTTCCTCCTGCTCTCAGGAGTCACAACTGGAAAATAACAAAACCTGGGAGCTGAGGCAGCAGAAAGGATTTTCCCTGGGATGGGATTTCTGCAGGAACTGAGCTAAGAGCCCATGAGAAACCTCTCCCTGCAGGAAAGGGAGGCAGAGGAGGTTCCTGAAACCATCAGACTCCTCAGTGCCATGTCCTGAGCTGCCAGCAGCCTCAGGGGACCAGCACATTCCCAGAAAAATGAAGACACAGGGTCCCAGGAGGATCTAAGTGGCTTTAAAAGCCCCAAGCTCTGAGCAGCTACTGAATTTTTCATACCCCACACTCATGGTCTCTGGGCTGCCCATGCCCATGATCAGTGCCTGGGTCTGGCAGAACAGCACCAAATGTTTTTTCCAGCCAAATTGGCCCCAGATGTCCCCAAACCAGGGTGCTGAGCAAGCCCTCGAGGTGCCCATCTCTAATAGGAACTGAGCTGGGTGCAGCCAAGTATCTACAAGGGGCTTGGATGGAATCTGAGGTTGGAAAGAGAGACAGAAGTGAGGCTGTGGCTTTATTTGCATCACATCTGTCTGGTTGTGATGGTTCATGGGTGCAAAAAGGGCAGAAAATGGGTTAGCTCCATCCATCTCCTGAGGTTCAATGTCAAACCTCAGCCTGGGTTGGCATCTTAGCTCAGGAGTTATCTTTATTTTGGGGGAAAAAGAGCAGAGCTTGCTTGAATCCCCCATTTGGGAAGCTGGATGAGGGGGAGATAAAGGGACTTTTAGTGGAATTGGTTCATTTTATTGCTGTCATTTGGGTTTTAAGCAGGCCCTGACCCCTTCATTCAATCCTGCCTGGCAGGGGTGGTGACACGAAGGCACCAGATGCCTGGGAGAAGACCCTTGGGATGAAAGGATTGTGATAATTATTCCATGGATCACCTCCTGATGTCTTACAGCCACCAGTGGATAGAATTCAGCTGCAGGAGCTGATCCTATCTTCTCCTATAAAAGGTTTTATCAAAGTCATACCAATACACTTGGATGAAAATTGGTTATTTGGGATAGAGAGAAACAGGTTCTGGGGGAAAAAAAACCCAAAAAAACAACAAAACAAAACACCTGGGATCTAAAGAAACTGTTCTGGTTTGAATAGATAACAGAAATAGAGAGAAAGAATTAGAAGCTGTTCTATTGTGTTTCTTTTCAAAAGGGTATTTGGGGTTCAAATGAAACTGAAGGAAGTTTAAGGAATTAAATGGAGCTTTTAAAGGAGCAAATTGAAGCATTTTCATGCAAGAGTGGTAAAATGCATCAGCTGTCAAAATGTTTCAGCTTTTACAGGGCTCCTTCCAGCTGAGTTGATGGGGAACTTAACAGGCAGTGATGAAATGAAGGTAATTCCTGAGATCCAGCTCAGCTCTTTTGGGGACATCTGCCCCATCCCAAATCCAAGCTGCTCTCCTGGCCCTTGCAACCACATTTTGAGTGAGCTGGGACAGGATTTGATTATTCTTTGCTGGGACTTTTCCCCTTTTGGGTGTTTCTTCGTCAGCCACCCTGGAGACTGAGTCTACAACCACCAAAGCTCTGTGTAAATGATGCTGCAGCCTCTCTAAATAATACTGGGTTTGTGTCTATCACAGATAAAAAAGCTGAAAAATAGCCCAAAATGGCACAGTGGGTGCTGAGAGCAACCACGAGCTCTGGCTGCTCCTGCTGATGGGGACAAGTGGAGTTAATGCACTTAACTCCAGCATTTAGGATTCCCTCTATAGGGAGAGGTGGCTTTGGTCGGGCATTTCATCTCCTCCTATTAATCCAATAGTGCCAAGCCAGGATGGGATCTGTGTGTGGTGGGATGTGGAATTAGCTGGGAGGGCACTGAGTGCCATGGCTGGTGGATTGTCACGAGAGGAGAGAGAGAGGTGGTCCTTGGGCACCAAAATCTGGAGGAAAAGCTCTTTTCATCCCCATCACTTCAACCCAAACTCATTACTGGGCAGGTTGGATCCCCCCAGCTGTAGGAGATGACCACCATGATCACAACACCATCTCCATCATGTTTTTTCACCACCTTTGCTCTCCTGACCTGACTAATCCCATCCCTGCATCCAGCCTGTGCAGTGATGCGAATAGGGCAGCAAGCATGGAGCCAAGCCACATCTCCTGCTCCAGGGATGTCCTGTGGTGTCCCCTCCCACAGTCAGACCTAAACCAGGCTCAGCACCTTCTCCATCATGTTTTTTACCACCTTTGCTCTCCTGACCTGGCAAATCCCATCCCTGCATCCAGTCTGTGCAGTGATGGCAATAGGGCAGCTTGCATGGATTCAGGCCACATCTCCTGCTCCAGGGATGTCCCGTGGTGTGTCCTATCCCACAGCCAGACCTAAACCAGGCTCAGCACCTTCTCCATCATGTTTTTTCACCACCTTTGCTCTCCTGACCTGGCAAATCCCATCCCTGCATCCAGCCTGTGCAGTGATGGGAACAGGGCAGCAAGCATGGATTCAGGCCACATCTCCTGCTCCAGGGATGTCCCGTGGTGTGTCCTATCCCACAGCCAGACCTAAACCAGGCTCAGTACCTTCTCCATCATGTTTTTTCACCACCTTTGCTCTCCTGACCTGGCAAATCCCATCCCTGCATCCAGCCTGTGCAGTGATGGGAACAGGGCAGCAAGCATGGATTCAGGCCACATCTCCTGCTCCAGGGATGTCCTGTGGTGTCCCATCCCACAGCCAGACCTAAACCAGGCTCAGCACCAAGGGGACAACATGGACTTGGACCTCTGCTCCACCTCCTGCAGTGCCAGCAGGGACAACTTTTCCCTTGATGGGATTTGAAAGGGAACATTTGGCTCTCCCACTGCCAAAACACCTCCAACGCTCAGGAACTTGGGAGCTAAAATTCATGGCTTCTGGATCCCAAAAGCCACCAGCTCAGCTGTTTATCCTTCCCTGTAATCACACTCCCATCTGTTATCCTTTTTCTTTATTACCCATTCCCTTTCCCCCCTCCCTGGGTCTCCTTCCATGGATACCTGAATCCTCCAGAGGTGAAAAGCTCCCACCAGGAGAACACTCCCAGTTGGAAGAGCTGCTGTTTCTATTTCAAACACCAACACAGCCCCAGAAGCCTTCCAGATTTCTTTCAGGGTTGGGTTAACCAAAGGGAACACCTCTACCTACAAACCCAGACCACCAGGAAGGGAACTTCAGCAAGGCAGGAACACTGAAGGTCAGGAAGAGGGGTCCAGGGGTCCTGCAGAGGCAGAAATCTGGATGAAGGATTGGGAAGAGGCTGAGTTGGGCCAGGCTGAAGCTGAACTGCTCGGATGCAAGGACACCAATTCCCATGGGGTGATGCTGACTTTGAGCACGTGGGCAGTGGTTAGGATGATGGAGATGTAGATACAGCCCTCTGAGCCACCTCCAAGTGTAGAATCATGGAATCCCAGGCTGGTTTCTATTTCAAACACCAACACAGCCCCAGAAGCCTTCCTGATTTCTTTCAGGGTTGGGTTAGCCAAAGGGAACACCTCTACCTACAAACCCAGACCACCAGCAAAACGTTTGGAGAAGGGAGAAATCAGGGATTCCCCACGGTGCTCTCCAAGTCAAGAAATTCAAGATACAACACCGAGATCTGTGTTCTCAGAGAATCAGAGAATTATCATAAAACCATGGAATGGTTTGGGTTTGGAAAGGGACTTTAGAAATCATCCAGTTCCACCCCCCTGCCATGGGCAGGGACACCTCCCACCAGCCCAGGGTGCCCCATCCAACCTTCGACACTGCCAGGGATGGAACAGCCACAGCTTCTGGGGGCAACTTGGGGCTCAGCACCCTCACCCCAAACAATTTCTTCCTAAGATCTCCTCTCAATCTCCCCTCTTGCAGCTTAAAATCATTCCATCTCATCCCATCACTCCATTCCTTTATCCCAAGTCCCTCCCCAGCTTTCCTGCAGCCCCTTCAGGCACTGGAAGATGCTCTGAGGTCTCCCCAGAACTTTCTTTTTTCCAGGCTGAACACCCCCAATTTCTTCCTAAAATCTCATCTCCATCTCCCCTCTTTCAGTTTAAAGCCACTCCCCCTCTTCCCATCACTCCATACCTTTGTCCAAAGTCTGTCCCCAGTTTTCCTGGAGTCCCTTCAGGCACAGGAAGGTTCTCTAAAGTCCACCTTGAGAACGTGTAAATCCCATTTGGTCCTTGGTTTCCCCCAGCTGGCTGCTGGTTTCTCCCAGCCCCAATTCCAGGAGCAGAGCCCTGGTGTTGGTCACCTCCTGATGGTGCAGTAGCACCAAGCTGCCTTCCCCAAGGAGAAAGAAAAGGTGCCAGAGGGGAAAAGGAAAAGCAAAAAGCTTCACTGTGTTGTCCATGGAGAGAAAGTCCAAGACAAGGAGAGGTTGGGGGCACATTCCTCTGCTCCCAGCTTCACCCCATCCCTGGGATGGCTGCAGGAGGCTTCGGTCACACCATCAAGCTCCACTCCTTCCCTTGGCTCTTCCCGTGGATGTGTGGTGGTGACACCACTCCTGCTGGCCTGCTGAGAGGGGGAGAAGGGGCAGGAGCTGCTGCCAGAGATTTCTGCTGCTTGGCAGTGAAGTGGCAGGCCAGGTAATTAATTATCCCTGCTAATTAATTACACCGGACAGGAGCTGGGCTGCTCCCTGTAGGACTGCATCCCATCACTCCATGACCTCTCCCATTCCTCTCCCATTTTTCTTCAGCTCCTCTACTCCCAATCCTCAACCTCAAGCAGAAGGGGATACTTGAGGCCTGAAACCACCTCAGGGTGAGCAGGGAGCAGCTGGGCACACATGGCAATGTGACAATAGCTCCTGTCTGTCACCGAGGGTTTGATTTGCAGCATCAGCTTGGACAGGGACACTGCGCTGGGTTAGGAACTGGCTGGAGGGCCCAGAGAGTGGTGCTGAACGGGGCTGCATCAAAATGGTGGCTGTGGTGTCCCCCAGGGATCAGTGTTGGGCCCAGTGCTGTTCAATATCTTTATTGATGATTTAGATGAGGGGATTGAGTCCATCATCAGCAAATTCACAGACGACACCAAGCTGGGGGCAGTGTGGATCAGCTGGAAGGCAGGAGGGCTCTGCAGAGGGACCTGGACAGACTAGAGAGTTGGGATGATTCCAATGGGATGAGGTTCAACACAGCCAAGTGCTGGGTCCTGCACTTTGGCCACAACAACCCCATGGGGAGCTCCAGGCTGGGCACAGAGTGGCAGAAAGGGACCTGGGAGTCTGGATTGCCAGGAAGCTGAAGAGGAGCCAGCAGTGTGCCCAGGTGGCCAAGAAGGCCAATGGCATCCTGGGCTGGCTCAGGAACAGCGTGGCCAGCAGGTCCAGGGAAGGGATTCTGCCCCTGTGCTCAGCCCTGGGGAGGCCACAGCTTGAGTCCTGTGTCCAGTTCTGGGCCCCTCAGCCCCTCAGGACGGAGATTGAGGTGCTGGAGCAGGTCCAGAGAAGAGCAAGGAGGCTGTGAAGGGATCCAGCAGAATTGCTGTGAGGAAGGGCTGAGGGAGCTGGGGGTGTTGAGGCTGGAGAAGAGGAGGCTCAGGGGAGACCTCATCACTCTCTGCAACTCCCTGAAAGGAGGTTGGAGCCAAGGGGGGGGTTGGTTTCTTTTCCCAGGCAACTCTCAGCAAGACAAGAGGGCAGGGTCTCAAGTTGTGCCAGGGGAGGTTTAGGTTGGAGATGAGAAAGAATTTCTTTCTGGAGAGGGTGATCAGGCATTGGAATGGGCTGCCCAGGGAAGTAGTGGATTCTCCGTGTCTGGAGATCTTTCCAAAGAGCCTGGATGTGGCACTGAGTGCCATGGGCTGGGAACTGCAGTGGGAGTGGATCAAGGGTTGGACTTGATGATCTCTGAGCTCCCTTCCAACCCAGCCCATTCTAGGATTCTATGTTCTTTCCCAGCTGCCATCTCCCACCCAGGAACCTCTCCAGGGCTGTCTGATCCCAGAGCTGGTCTGCTGCATGCCCAAGCCAGAGCATCATTTTCATTTATTATTCATTTAAGGCCAGGTTGGATGAGGCTTGGAGCAACCTGAGCTGGTGGGAGGTGTCCCTGCCCATGGAGAGGGGTTGGAACTGAATGAGCTTGAAGATCCCTTCCAACCAAACCTTCCTGGGGTTTTTTATGGTCCTATGATGCTTTTTTTAAAAAGAAGTTGATTGCATTAAAAGACCCTTTTTGGTTTGAGACTCCCTAGGCACAAAGAAACTTAAACTCCTGGGATTTTCTCTCATCAGTGTGAGATGCTAAAATTGGGGCTCTCCAGCCTCTTGGAGAAATTTGTAGGCAAGGCACCGGAAAGGCTCTGGAGGCTGATGTTGAATTTTGATGATGTTCATCCATAATGGATGAAGAGTTTTATGTAAGAGCCTTTCCCTGGTGTTCATCTGAGGTCAGGCTGTCCCGGGCTGCCCATGGGAATTTGCAGCACATCAGAACAGAAAAAAAAAAACGGGCGGGAGGAGGGAAAACAGACCCTGAGCTGGGATCATTGCTTTTCATCTGACAACTGGGACCACTTGGCTTCCCTCTCCCAAAAAAAAAAAAAAAAGAAAAAGGCTCTGCCATGTGATACAACCTTGTCCCCTCTGCAAGGTACATCCTTGTTGTGTGAAATATGCATAAAGCTTCTCTTTGAGACACGAATCATGCTGCTGGTTTGGTATGTAGCCACACTTCCATCTGGTACCTCTGCACCGAGTGGAAAGAGAGATTTTCCATGGAAGGAATTCCCTCCCATCCTTCTGGGGGATGCTCTGACCACATCTCTCCTCAGGCCGCTGAGGCAGCCAAACCTTGGTTGCTCTGCTCTCTTTAAACAGGGAGGAGATTAATTAAACCTGAGAGTTTGCTAATGTACTGTTAAATCTGTCCAGAGGCAAGGCAGGAAAATGAACTGCAGTTAATTAGCAAAGATATTATTAATAAGACACCTGGATCAGAACCTGCCTGCATGGATTATCATCCTCCAGCTCTAGAGGGGCTTTGGAAATCCCTTCTATTTTCTCTTCCTGACTCTGCCATCCCTTGGGGAGGATTCCCACTTATTTGCTGACATCCATCCCAACAGCACCCATCTCCTGATGAGCCCTGCCAGGTCTGCAGGACCTGCAGTGGGATGAGGTGTCCCACCTCTGCTTTTTGCAGAACCTTGCAGAGATGTGGACCAGCAAAACCCTTCACCTCGTGTGTAATCAACAGCCCTCCAAAGGCCACAGGAGATTTCTTCAGCCTTCACACAGCCAAGGATGGGGATGGACACAGGTGACAGGGGGGTTACTGCAGGATGTCCCTCCAAGGAGCCAAGTCACACCTTTAATCTTAGCCAAACATTTGGACCAAATCATCCAGATCTTCTTAAAAGATCCCCCTCTCTTTTTAAAACCCCTCTTCAGCCTCCTTTCCTGTAGCACTTCTCCTACCCAGGAAAAAAACCTTTCCAGTCCCATACTGGACCTGTAAAGCCCATTTCCATGGGCAGAAGCACTGTAGGATCAGAGAATCCCTTCTCTGGAAGTTACCCTCAAGATCATTGACTCCAACAATGAACCCAGCACTGCCAAGGCCACCACTGCCCCGTGGCCCTCAGCACCACATCTCCAGGGCTTGAGAATCCCTCCAGGGATGATGGGGACACCAGGGCCTGACAACCTGTATTTCAGTGAATAAGTTTCTTTTATCACTCCATGTCAAGGTCTGGGTAGAGGACACGATGCTCCCCAACCTTTCCTCCTTCTCTGCTTTCCCACAAACCCACCAAACACTTTTGCAGTTTCCTGAGCTGGAGATCCAAGTGACACCTTCACTGAGCTCATCTGCTGATCTTTTCCCTTCTTATTTTCCCCACAGGAGGTTCCACTGGTCTCAGAAGTCCTCAGTGGGCACAAAGTGCTTCCAGCCCACCTGCATCACCCTCCTCACTGGTTTTGAGGCTCCCCCCACTCCTTCAGCATGAGCATCCCCAAAATACGTGGCACTTGCTGGAGATCCTGCACTTCCCAGGGTTTTCTCATCTTCCTCACACCTTCCCCTGGGTGACCTTGAAATATTGCCTTGCCCTCACAAGCTTGTAAATGGCAACATCTGAGCATAAATCTCCTGCCAAGGGAGAAAGTGGTGGCTCATTTCTCTTCCTTGCTTGCTCCTCCCTGGAGTTTTATTGTCTTGGCTCCAGGATTTCCTGTCTTTTCCTGTACACAGGAATTTCCTGGCCGAACCTGTAGGTTTATCTACTCCTTCTTCAGGACAGCCTGTTTATATCCACCTCCCATTGGATCATCCAAAGAACTCAGATCTGCTCTCAGTCCCCACCCCACCACCAGCTAAGCTGACTTTGACACCCCCTGGGCCATCCTGACATCCAGCACTGGTGTTCCCTTGAAAAGCATCCAGAAAGCAGGATAATTTATTCTAGGGGAGCATCTCCTGGTCATCAGCTGTACCAACACCAATGGAGGAAGCTGCCAAAGGGATGGGACCCAAACCCCAGCACCCAGGCTGCAGGTGTGGGAAAAGGGGCAGCAGTGATCTCTGCAATCTCCTGCTCTTGGTTTTCACTCCATCTGAGCATCTCCTCTTCCTTCTTCACTTAATGGGGTGAGGACTGTCCTGAGGTGGGAGATGAGGTTCCTTGAGACCCCTTCCAGAAAGGTTGAACTCCTAATGGATAAGAAAGAGAAGGTTGAGGAGCTCTGGGGTGAGCTGCAAGGCAGAAGATGGGAGGAGGTAGGGCTAAGTTGGTGATAGAAATACCAACTAAAGAGACATTCCCCAAAATGCCCACCTTCCTCTCTGGACAAGGGGATGAGTTCTCACTGCTCCTTCACAGAGCAGAGTGAATGGGGAAGGCACCACCACAGCCTCTGCCAGCAGCATGGAATGAATCCCAGCATGGAATGAATCCCAGCAGGGTCTGGGTGGGAAGGGACCTCTAAAGGTCACCCAGACCAACCCCCAGGGGCATCTTCAACCAGATCAGGTTGCTCAGAGCCCCATCCAACCTCACCTGGAATGTTTCCAGGGATGGGGCAACCTGGGCCAGGGTTTCACCACCCTCAAGATAAGACATTTCTCCCAAATATCCAGTCTAAATCCCTCCTCTGGCAGTTTACAACCACCAGCCCTGGTCCTATCACTACAGATCCTGCTGGAAAGTCTGTCTCCACCTTCCTTAAAATCCCCCATCAAGTACTGAACAGCAGCAACGAGGTCTCCCAGAAGCCACCCTTCCTCTGCATCACCACCACCCTGTGTCCCCAGCCCCTGTGTCCCCAAGCAGGGAGGGCTGGCTGCAGGTTTGTTTTTTTCCTGATGTTGGCACAGGGTTTGGAGATCCCAAAGCTTCAGATGTCTGAGTCATTCCCAGCACCCAACCCACCCGTGGCATCTTCTAAACCTGTCCTTGGGACTCTTTCAAGCTGTTGGGCTTTTCAGTTCCCACTCCCATGCTCTCAGACACGTGCTCTGGAGGAGATGCTTCCTCAGATCCTCCTGAGTTTGCCCCAGAACTCCTCCAGAAATGGAGAAAAGGGTAAAACAAAAGTGTTTCCTGCTGATGGAAGGGATTTGACCTGGCTCTTCTGGAGAGCAGAGAAGGGATGGGCAGGATGAGCAGGAGTCTGTTCCATCACCAGCTCCCGAGGATGAAATTCAGCAAGGATGAATTATACAAATGTTTATGCAATTAGAAGGAGCTGCAGTGAGTCCTTCTGCAGCCCAAAATAGCTCCGTGCACCAGCAAAGGGCCGGGCTGCCTTCACAACTTGTTAGGAAGAGAAAACACTCCAGGGCTGGCGAGTGGGAGAAGCTTCAGACAGAACAAACTCTTCCTGGCTGCTGCTGCTGGAGGGCAACGGGACAGAGGGGTGAAAGCTGCAGCTGCCCTCAAGCCTCCAACAACCACTGAAAATCCTCTGGTTGGGGGTTTGTCCCCTGATGGGGACATCTCTGGGTGTGCAGGCACCCCAGAGGTATCTGCATAGAATCCCAGGATGGTTTGGGTTGGAAAGGACTTGAAAAATCATCTATTTCCATCTCCCTGCCATGGGCAGGGACACCTCCCACCAGCCCAGGGTGCTCCAAGTCCCATCCAACCTTCAACACTGCCAGGGATGGGGCAGCCACAGCTTCTGGGGGGCACCCTGGGGCTCAGCACCCTCACACCAAAGAATTTTTCCCTAAAATCTCATCTCAATCTCCCCTATGGGGAATCACTGAGTCCCAGAATGGTTTGGGTTGGAAAATGATCCAATCCCAACCCCCTGCAACGGGCAGGGACACCTCCTACCAGCCCAGGCTGCTCCAAGCCCCATCCAACCTTCAACACTGCCAGGGATGGGGCAGCCACAGCTTCTGGGGGCACCCAGGGGCTCAGCATCCTCACCCCAAAGAATTTCTGCAGTGCTCCAGACAAAGCAGGGAGAGCCTGTGATCCAGAGGGCACCAAGTGTTCCTTTTCAGAAGGCAATTTTAAGATCTTCTCAAGGGCATTGGGCTGAATTTACAGGAGTCTTCAAAAAGAGATTTAGAACCCCCCCCTCTCTGTGCTGGCCAGGCCATGGGTAGGAGCTGGAAGGAGAAGGGAAGCAGAAGCACCATCTGGGCTTGGCAGGGATGCTCCTGAGATCCATGTTCTTGGCACATCCCAGCACTTCTCAGGCCTTCCAGGATAAAGTGGCAAGGGACCAAACACACCAACTCTGCTGCTCTTGGCCCAAGGTGGGGAAAGTGGTGGAAGAGGGCCAGAAAATGCTCTGGGAGCCCATGGAAGTCATCAGAGATCTTAAATCCTTCTGGGCAGCAGTGGTGGTGCTGGAGAGGGAGAGGGATGGCTGGGAGTCCCAGACACCCCATGGTGGCAGGAAGATGTCTGGGTGGTACAAACTATTCTTAAATAAGCCTGAAAAGCAGCTCTGGGCAGTGGAAAGGCAGTTGGCAAATGGGTCTTCTTCTGGTGGTCCATCACATGTTGGGAAATAGCCCAGGGGACATCCTTGCATCCAAGGTTGGAAGCAGCAGCCAAAGTAAAGCTCAAAAGTGAGAACTGGCCCTGGGTGCTCAATCCCAGCTGGAAAACCCACCCTGTCCACCTGTGTGCCACGTCCCAGACACCTGAGGGCATCTCAGGTGGCTCCTGGCACAACAACCAAGGTACCAAACCCTGCTGGACACTGTGGTGAGGGTACTCAAGACCAGCAAGACCCCATCCCATGGGAATGGGGACACCCAAAGCAATCACCTTGTCCCTCAGATACAGAGGCTCCAAATTCTGCAGCATCCCGGGGTGTGTTTATAGCTCTTGCACCATGGAACCAGCCTGCCAGGGAATTTATGTCCAAAGTTGGCTCATGGTAAAAAAAAACCCAAAAAACAAACATATTGTGGTTGCTAATGCTCTCATTGACAAGCCAGATGTCAAACCATGGCAGGATAATGTTCCTGAAAGCCTCAGCTGCTATAAAAGGGAGGCAAAGAGATGCTTGTTCCTTTGTTAGCCATCACAAGTTGATGGCATCTCACTGGGACTGAAAGGCTGATGAATGCTCAGAATAAAACACAATTAAAAGTTCCCCTGGGGGAGATTCATGGGAGAGGGTGCCCACACCTATGGGTTCTCTCGTGTGCATCCTCACAGCCAGGAGATGTGCAGGGCCCCTGGACCTCTGGCAAGAGCTGATCCACCATGGACAATTCCTTAGTTATTATTCCTTAAGGAATAATAGCAAAGAATTTCTTCCTCAGATCTCACCTCAATCCACCCTCTTTCAACTTAAAACCCTTCCCCTTCATCCCATCCCTTCAGGCCCTTGTCCCAAGTCCCTCCCCAGCTTTCCTGCAGCCCCTTCAGGCACTGGAAGGTGCTCTGAGGTCTCCTTGGAGCCTTCTCTTCTCCAGGCTGAACAACTCCAACTCCCAGCCTGGTTCCAGCCCTCCCAGCATCCATGTCAGAGCTGCTGTACCACATCTTGGTGGCCTCTGAGGGTTGTAAGGAAAAGAATATTGTGAAGAACATAAAATTGAACAGGTTTGGGTCATTTGCTTCCTGGGCTTTTTTTTTTTTTCCTCAGCAATTATTTTTCTATTTAACTTTGCTTTCATTTGCAAACTCTTTTGATGAGGGTTTCATGGGAGGCCTCCCAACTCCCTTGCCCATTGCCTAACAAAGCACCCACCAGCCCAGGGTGCTCCCCATCCAACCTTCAACACAGCCAGGGATGGGGCAGCCACAGCTTCTGGGGGCAACCTGGGCAACCAGGGGCTCAAGACCCTCAAATTAAAGAATTTCTTCCAAGGATCTCACCTCCATCTCTTCTTTTTCAGCCTGAAATTGTTCCCCCAGCACTCTAAAGGATCATGTGTCAGAGTCTGTCTGCATGTACCTGCATTGCAGAATCATTGAGGTGGGAAGGGGGCTTTGGAAGTCTCCAGTTCAACTTCCTAACCTAAGATGGGCATTCTTCTAACTTCACAGATTGCCCTTGCTCAGGCCCAGCAGAATTTTGAGTACCTCCAAGGATAGAGAACGCAGAAGAACCTCTCTGATCCCCTTCTCCTTCCCTGTGCACCTCCCAGAAGAGTCTGGTCCCATCTGCCCTAGAACCCTTCTTTGGGGCTTTCAGACACACAGACACCTTAGACCCTGAACTTTTTCTCTCCCAATTTGTCTTCTCTTCTTTTGAGAGGGTTTATTTCACATCAGCACCCTACCACTTAGATGACTTCTTGGTCTGCATCAGCTCCAGGAACCTGGAGCATCCTCTCTCCTTCTGGCTCCTCTCTGCTGAGGATCCTTTGGCACTGCTCAAAACTTGCTCTGCAGCACACAGTGAGGTTATGAGAAGCTGAAAATTGGTGTGTGTCTGAAAATTGGTGGCCTTCCAAGTAATGAAGTCCTTTCTACCTGATTTATTGTCTGGATCTGCAGCAAGTAAAAAAAAAACAACATAATAATAAGAATAAAGGAGAAAGAAAAGGGAGATGTAGAAGAATGTGAATACCAGCAGGGAAAGCCATGATGTGTTGTGGCAGAATGTGTCTGCTCAGCTCTTTTCTGGACATCTTTCTTTAGGATTTGAGTGGAAAAGGATAAAAATCCCCATGATATCCTAATCCTGGTGTCCAGTGTGGGTGGGAGAAGATGTTCCAGAGGAGAGAACTCAGAAGCCAACAGCAAATTTTGGAAAGAATGGAGTGAGAAGCCCTGCAGTGAGGCTGTGGGGATGCTCAGTGACCAAGCTGAGGTGTGTTCCATGGCCAGAAATTCCTCCTCTGCCTTCTCCAGAGCTCTCCCTCTTCCTGTCCTCAGCAGGACCAGCCCAGGGCTCCTCTTGCTGCTCTCCAAGAGCATGTTTGCATTTTTTCCCTCTCTGGCTTGGCTTCTATTTTTAAAGGAAAAAATAACCCAAACCAAACCAACTAGTTTTGCTGGTTTGTTTTTTTTTTTTTTTGTAACATGGCCTAACAAAGCTCCAGATAATGACAAACAAGTGAGCAAGAAATCTGGCACAAGCCAAGGAGATTTTAATCTGTCAGCCCGTGGGCGGGTGGAGCAGGATGGTGCTGGGTTTCTTCTCTTTAAGGTGGCTCTTCCCATCCCTGGAGATGCTTAAAATAAAGCAGCAGGGAAGCCAGAATGATCCTCAGCACTGAAACACGGAGCTGCATCCAGAAAATGCTGCTTTTTGTGGAGCCTCCAATCTGCCACACTCCATCCCTGCTCCCCTGCAAGGTCTGAGGGGTTCAAAGGGTGGAAATGTCTGCAGGAGGTCAGCTGGATGTGAAGCCAAAGAACAAGCCCTGGGTATTTTGGTGCTGGATATAACCAGAGGGGTCAGACAGAGCCAGAAAATACAGGGACAGCCAGATGGGGTTTGCAGCAGGTTGGTGGCAGAGCTTCTATCCCATGCTGAGGTCCAGCCAAGGCTTCATTTAACCATCATCCATGATCCTTTGGATCATTTAACCATCATCCATGATCCTTGGGATCATCTAACCCTCATCCATGGTCCTTTGAATCATCTAACCCTCATCCATGATCCTTTGGATCATCTAACCCTCATCCATGATCCTTTGGACCATTTATCCCTCATCCATGATGCTTTGGATCATTTAACCACCATCCATGATCCTTTGGACCATTTATCCCTCATCCATGATGCTTTGGACCATTTAAGCCTCATCCATGATCCTTTGGACCATTTAAGCCTCATCCATGATCCTTTGGATCATTTATCCCTCATTCATGATCCTTTGGACCATTTAAACATCATCCATGATCCTTTGGATCATCTAACCCTCATCCATGATCCTTTGGATCATTTACCATCATCCATGATCCTTTGGACCATTTAACCCTCATCCACAGTATTTTGGATCATTTAGCCCTCATCCATGATCCTTTGGATCATCTAACCCTCATCCATGATCCTTGGGATCATTTAACCATCATCCATGGTCCTTTGGACCACTTAACCCTCATCCATGACCCTTTGGATCATTTAACCCTCATCCATGGTCCTTTGGACCACTTAACCCTTATCCATGACCCTTTGGATCACTTACCATCATCCATGTTCCTTTGGATCATTTAACCACCACCATCATCCTCATTGCAGATCATCCAGCTGCCTTCAGCAGCTCCAAACAGCAATGACCACGGGATGGCAGCAAAATCCATCTCTGGGGAGGTCTCCAAACTTTTCCCAGTCCTTTCCCAGCCAGGTGAGTGCAGAACCCAAGCCCTGGCTGCAGAGGGCCAGGGCTGAGTGGAGGTGAAATGGCTTTTTGATACCTGAGACTTTGCTCTCATCTCCATTCCTCAGGCTTAGTTTTACTTTGCTGTAGAAAAATAAAAACCCCAAACCAAAAAACCCAAGAAACCAACCCAAATATACCTGTAAAACCACACCAGGATATTCCCATTTCCTTTTTTTTTTTTTTGGCTGAATGCCCCAGGATGTTTCCTGGGGATGGAGAAGAAGATGGAGAGGAGGGATGAAAACTCAACAGGGTTAAAAAAGACTTCTTTTTTGGCAAACCCAAATGTATCTCTAAACTGGGAAGGGAGTGGGATGAAGGGGTAAGATTTTGGGATGCTGAGGCTGCTGCTTCCACGTGTTGCCTCCTTCCAAGCCCTAACCTGGGTCTGGCTGGGAGGAGAAGACCATGCCAAGCATGGAGCAGGGAGAACAGGCTGTTCTGCTGAGGGATGAGGAAATCTCTGGCTAATGAGTTGGCCCCAGGCCCAGAAGAGCTGCCAGGACAAAATGGGGTCTCTCCTCCACTTATTCATTTCAATTGCCTGCTTCCAACCTTTCCATCTGTGTCATTTCTGGGAGGAAATAAAAAAAAAAAAAGCCAAACTCAGGAGGAATTTGGGATGAACCCTATGAAACCCAGGGTAAACCAGGGATTTTTTTTATTTATTTTTTTAGGGTGTTCTAAAGCAACACTTCCACTTTAGGGACGTGGTGGAATTGCTGTCCCTGGGGTATTCAAAACTCCAGGGCAATGTGGTGCTTCAGGAGATGATGCAGTGGTTAAGGAGGTGTGGGACTGATGGTTGGACACAAGGATCCTAAAGGTCTTTTCCAACCATGCTAATTCTCTTTCCCCTTGCTTCTCACATTTCTAGAGCAGATAAAGAAGTTGTAGGAGGTGGGAAAAGCAAACTAAGTGTCTTTTTTTTTTTTCCTCCAAGCCCAAATATCAATAGATGTCTGTTTCCCTCTCTCCATCCTCTGCATCCACCCCAGAAGAAGAGCAAAGCTCCCTCCTCCTTCCACCCACAGCAATTTTTAGCACCTCAGATCCATCCATCTGAGAGCACTGATGGAGAGGACACTTTGAAATATCCCCAGAAAAGGATGATTTCCATGTAATCACCTTGAGCAGGAGATTCAATCTGAAAGCCACCCCACTGAGAGATGAGGAGGAGGCTCCAAGGTGACTTTAGTGACTTCCCAGTCCCTGGAGGGACCTACAAGAAAGCTGGGGTTGGGGTTTTTATACAGGTGTGTTGTGAGAGGACAGGGGGAAAATGGTTTAAATCTGGAAGAGGGGAGATTTAGGTCAGAAATTAGGGAGAAAATCTTTAATTTGGGGGTGCTGAGCCCCAGGTTGCCCCCAGAAGCTGTGGCTGCCCCATCCCTGGCAGTGTTGAAGGTTGGATGGGGCTTGGAGCACCCTGGGCTGGTGGGAGGTGTCCCTGCCCATGGGGTTGGGATCTTTAGGTCCCTTCCAACCCAACCCATTCTGTGATTAGGATTCCACGCTGGAATTCCATGCAGCTTTAGGGGTCAGAATGCATACAAATCACATCCCAGCCCCTCTGATGGGAAGAGATCTCTCAGGGCTGGAGGGCTTGGAGTGAAGAGCTTAACAAGTGCAAAGAATTAAGCCTGCAATCACTTGGTCTGATTTAAATCAGGTGTTGCTGGGGTTTTTTTCCCCCTCTTGCTTTGATTAAAATAAGATGATTTTCCCTCACCTGTGTTTCTGATGCAGGCAGAAGTTCCATAACTTCAGCTGATGGGTTTTTTTTTCTTAAAAGAAAAACTCCTTAAAGCTAAAACTTCATCAGATCACTTCAGCTGGTGGCCAAGAATTTCCTTTAGCACCCTGCTACTCTTGGAGTATTAATTCTGGGATCTCCCTGCTTTATACACCAGTCACCTCTGGTATCCAATGGACCTTCTGTGTGCCTTTCCTCTGCCTCATTAGAGGAGGCTGACCTTGGTTATTCATTACAGAATTAAAATGAATATTCATTACAGAACAGTGATGGCACTTGGCATACATTGTCCCCAGGAGGATTTAGGTCAGACAGCAGGAAATCTTTACTGGGACAAGGATGAACTGGGAGGGTTTTGGGGTGGGAGAGGGGATGTGTCCCATCTCTGGTGGCTTTTGAGCAGAGAACCCAAACCTCAGGGGTGCAGCAAGGGGAGGTGATGCTGATTTGGGGCAAATAGTGTGTGTGTGGGGGTAATTCCAGAGAGCCCTTGTGCTTCTGCAGACTTTCTATGGAAGGAGGAGCATTGGAAAACTGCCAGGACCTTCTACAGGTAGTCAGCCATCCAAGAAGAAGAAGAGCACAATGTTTCATAGCAGAATTTTCAGGCTCTGGACTAATCAAAGAGTGATTAAATCAAAGAGAAGACAACGTAACCTGGGCAGCTGTCACTGCCATCGATTTGTTCTTCCAGCCCTGCATTAATGGTGCAAAAAAAAGACACTGTCTGTCCCCATCACCACTGCCCTGCTGTATTAATTCACCTCCAGAGCCTCCACTGAGCTCAGCTCCTCACTGTGTTCCCAGCTTAGAGCTGGAATAATGCCCAGGATGGGAAGCCTGAGGAGCAGGCTTTGCTCTCAGCCCTGGATAAAGCTATGGGAGACCTTGGGTGATCCCTTTTCTGCCTTCCAGAGGTATTCACAACCTCCTTCTGATTTCCTTTAAATCCCTGAATCCCAGACTGGTTTGGGTTGGAAGGAACCTTAAAGCTCATCCAGTCCCAACCCCCTGCCATGGGCAGGGACACCTCCAACCAGCCCAGGGTTCTCCAAATCCCATCCAACCACCCTCACAAGAAACTTATTCCCTTCTGTATGTGATAAAGCAGAAAAAATAAAGGAAAATTATCATTCCAAACCCTTCTCTACCCTTCTCTCCTAGCCCTGAGAGTAAAAAAATGGAGCTACTGGGACTCAGCATTCAGGGAGGATGCTGAGGGCCTGGGGCATTTTAGTCCATGTCACACAAGGCTTGAGCCATGCAGAATTCTTGCCCAGGAGCTGCCTAGACACTACAGGGTTTGGTTTTTCTTTCTAATTTGGATGTAACTGGCAGATGAAATCCAGTGAATCTCACTTACCATGTTACTGGTTTGGCATCCCTCTCCAGAGGATCCAGTGGAGCTGCTTCTCCTTCAGGCTCCACAACTCAGAGCAAGGATCATTTATTTCTGAGGATCTTGACCTGTGTTGGAGATAGATGCCTGCAGAGAGACATCCCTACAAAAGCTCTTTTCTGAGTGCTTTTGAGGGACAAAGGTTATTTCCTGTCTTTTTTAAATTTTTTTCTCCAAGCTTTCATGATTCACTGCACAGGTAAAATTCACAGAGGCAGCAGAAGACTCTTGGAAACCCCCAGCAAAAACCATGGACCAGTCCTGACCTCTTCCCACCTACCCAGGGGACTGGAGTTACCTTCCCTGGCTGCCCCTGCAGCAAAACTCATCATGATTTTTGCAAGTTAAACCTGCATCACCTGGGCTTGTTCAAACTCTCTGAAGAAGTCTGAAAGGAAGATGAACTCAGGCAGATAAACAGTTCATGTTCACACAGTGCCACAGGAGAGTTTGGGTTGGAAGGGACCTAGAAATCAGCCATTCCCACCCCCCTACCATGCCCAGGGACACCTCCCACCAGCCCAGGGTGCTCCAAGCCCCATCCAGCCTTCAACACCTCCAGGGATGGGGCAGCCACAGCTTCTGGGGCAATCTGGGACAGGGGCTCAGCACCCTCAAATTTAAGATTTTCTTCCTAATCTTCGACCTAAATCTCCCCTCTTCACACCAAAGAATTTCTTCCCAATATCTAACCTGAATCTCCCCTCTTCCAGTTTGAGACCATTCCCCCTCATCCCATCCCTAATGAAACACAAGAGATCAGCTGAACTGCTCTCCAGGCATGATCAACTAGAAAGGGAGCACCATTTGGGTGTCTTAACCATGGAATCATAGAATGGTTTGAGTTGGAAAGGAAGGACCTTTAATATCCCCTAGTTCCAACCCCTCAGTTATAGGCAGGGACACCTCTCACCAGCCCAGGGTGCTCCAAGCCCCATCCAACCTTCAACTCTGCCAGGGATGGGGCAGCCACAGCTTCTGGGGGCAACCCTCACCCCAAAGAATTTCTTCCCAAGACCTCATCTCATGTGTAACCTTTCAGTTACAGCTGTATTTTCTAATGCCCTTGTTCCACAGCTACACCTTTTGGTGATCAAAAGATAATTAAAGGTTATTAAAGCCAGGATTGGTTCCTGGTTCATCTCCCCACATGCTCCTGAGGGAAGGCACAAGCAAAGTCTTCCTGAGAAAGGCAGGAAGGAGCCTTTAGAGGAGAGAAGACTTTGCCCCAAGAGACAGCATCTGAGAGAAGCACAATTTAGCCTCCAGCTAAGACCAAGTTCAGCTGCTTTCTTCTGTGGTACAGCCAGAAAGAGAAACCCAGCCTGGGATTCAACCTGCTCAGCTGAAACTGAGATGCTAAATGGTGAGCAACATCCCCCTTCCCTGGAGTTTGCAACCCAAACACACTCAATTTAAGTAATTTGGCTGGAAATGTGGGGGTTTTTTTATTATTATTTTTTTGCTCACCTCAAGCAGTGATGACATTCCAGCTGCAATTCCCTATCCAGTCAAGGGGACAACCTGAGAGGTATGGCTGGGTTCCAGCACCTCTGTTTGTTCTACATGCCCACCAAAAGAAAAAAAAAGCATTTTGGTGTCTCTGATTTCCTCTTCTCTTCCATCTTCTCTTCCATCTTCTCTTCCATCTTCTCTTCCATCTTCTCTTCCATCTTCTCTTCCATCTTCTCTTCCATCTTCTCTTCCATCTTCTCTTCCATCTTCTCTTCCATCTTCTCTTCCATCTTCTCTTCCATCTTCTCTTCCATCTATCTTCTCTTCTTTTCCTTTCTCTTTTCTTTTATCTTTTCTTCTTTTCCTTTCTCTTTTCTTTTATCTTCTCTTCTTTTCCTTTCTCTTTTCTTTTATCTTTTCTTCTTTTCCTTTCTCTTTTATCTTCTCTTTTTTCTTTTCTTTTCCCTTTGTCTCTGGTTTTCTTTTCCCTTTATGCTGGTGGATATGTGGAAAGAGAACAGTTAAATTGGGCTGAAAAACCTGATTATCTGGGGGTTGGGTTGCTACTCAGGTGCTGTCAGCTGAGTCCCAGACTTTGCAGGACATTTATTTCAGCTGGAGATGAGTGCCTGGAGAAGGAGATAACCTGTGGAATTAAATGGGTTTTAATGGAAAGAAGGGAAAGGGACAGGTGAAATGAAATGGGGCTGCAGTGACAGACTCCTTAACTAATGACTTCTAAACTGGTTTACAATTTATATTTTGAAATGATACAGGAAGTTCATTAGGACAGAAAGGAAAGAGCTCTGCATGCTCCTGCTGCCCAGACTGCTGTTCAGATAATGGTTGTCCTGCCCAGGACTCACTTGGTGTAGAAAGCCAATATTTTTATCTCTGGTTTGCAGCTATAAAATGCCAGGCACAGAAAAGGAACTTGCCTGGTGCTGAGCCTGAGCTCTGTGGCTGCTTTCCAGCCAAAACCACAGCTCTGGAAGAACAGGTCCTTTTCTGGGAATTCATCCATTCCCAAGAAACCTCGATCAGGAGCCACCTGGTATCATTTGTAGCCACAACAGCTGAAGCAAACAAAGGGGGTGAGCTGGTGGAAAGCCTTCCACACACACACAGAGGCAGCCCCAGGGTCTAAACCAGGAGCAGCTTGGAATCAGGGAGATCCAAATCCCTGCTGCAAAGCTTCACCCTTCACCAAGGAGCCTCTGAAAGGGTTTTGGGGGTTGTTTCAGTGCACACCAGGGAATTGGTGAGGATTGCTCCTCATCCTCGTTGCTCCTAAAGCAGCAGAGTAAGTCAATCTCCAGCTCTGTCACCATCATGTGGCAGGGAAGGATCTGAATTTCAGTCTGGGAGGATTTCCCTTCCAATCCTTTTTTCCTTAAATCCCCCATTAGCCCAGCAGGCTCCATTTCCAGGGATGTTTAAAGAGCTGCTCAAGGAAATCCTCCTCAGCCTCGACAGGTTTCTTGTAGGTTTAGGTTTATTTTTTACTGGCATTATTTGTTTCAAAGCTTCCCCCCCACAATCTTTTAAGGAGAAAAAGCCTTTATCCCACCACTCCTTGCATCACTCTGTCAGAAATACCCCCAGATGGGGCTGAACAAGATCAGACACTCAAATCACCAGAGCAGAAGTGAAGTGCCATGAAACACAACAGAGTGGGACAAACCTCTCCATGGCTTCAACCCTAAAGCACCTTCTGAGGAAAGGCAGGAAGGGATGGGAAGTGAGAAGGGAGTTCCTGGGACCTGACTTGCAAAAAGGAAAGGAAAATCAGGGTGAGAGAACCACGACACCCCACCTGGTGGGGTCTTTCTCCTGCAGCTTCCAACAACCAGGGCAGGACCATGAAGCTTCACTTGCATTCAGCAGGGAGAGAGAAACCCAGGGCTGCAGTTCTGCTCTGCAAAACTGACCCCTTTTGCTTAAAAACCCCAAAGCAGAGAGCAATAGAAGGAGAACCTGATTTGCCTGTGTCTTGTTCTTGTGCATGTCTTAATTTTAGTTTTCTTTTGAAGAGCTCAGCCCCTGTTTTGATGCCTTCCATTTAAATTTCTCTCTTTCCCTGCTTTGATTTCCTTCCATTTAAATTTCTCTCTTTAAATTTAAAAACTATCTCAAGCAACAACAAGCCCTGGCATTTCCCTCCCAACAAGCAATCCAAGCAGACCCAGAGAGGTCTCCCAAGCTCCTTCAGAGGCTTTAGGAAACAGAGAAACTGAGTTTCTGGGACCTGATTTGCAAAAAGGAAAGGAAAATCAGGGTGAGAGAACCACGACACCCCACCTGGTGGGGTCTTTCTCCTGCAGCTTCCAACAACCAGGGCAGGATCACGAAGCTTCACTTCCATTCAGCAGGGAGAAAGAAGCCCAGGGCTGCAGTTCTGCTCTGCAAAACTGACCCCTTTTGCTTAAAAACCCCAAACCAGAGAGCAATAGAAGGAGAACCTGATTTGCCTGTGTCTTGTTTTCAGCTTGTTTTCGTGCATGTCTTGATTTTAGTTTTCTTTTCAAGAGCTCTGCTCCCATTTTGATTTCGTTCCATTTAAATTTCTCTCTTTAAATTAAAAACCATCTCAAGCAACAACAAGCCCTGGCATTTCCCTCCCAACAAGCAATCCAAGCAGACCCAGAGAGGTCTCCCAAGCTCCATCAGAGGCTTTAGGGAGGTGCACCCAGGTCTTGGGTGCAGTTCACCCCAGGGATAGGATTCCCCTGCAGCTCTCCAGCTCTGGCACGAGGATCCAGACACCCCCCAGAGTCTGATCCTCCAATCCCCCCAGGGCTTCCTGGAAGGTGGTGAGGACCTTTCCTGCCCACTGGCACAAAGGAATGGCTACAGAAATGCCTCAGTTCCTCAGCATGTTTAGAAATGTGTGTTTGGAAGAACACCAGAGGTCCAGACCTGAGTGGGAAGGAGCAGGCAAGGCAGAGCTTGAGTTATTCCTCCCTGTAAATATATTCTGTAAATCCAGGCTGTATATCCAGGCACTGGGAAGTAACCAGCCATGGGAGAAAAGGGTTGGAAAGTTCCCCAGCACCCATTTAGTCCTCGATTTGCATTTTCCTAGATGATTCCCAGGCACACTTCAACAACCCAGGAACAATTCCCATCAATTTGCATCCAGCCATTTTCTCCTGGAAGGAGAGAGAGTTTCCAGGCATGGAAGAGAACATTTCATGCCAGCTGGCCACGGGGCCCAGGATGCATTTAGTTCCTGGATGCACTTCGTTTATTAGCAGAGATGAAGCTGAACTGCCTCTCCTTAAGGAGCCTCATTACCAGAGATCAATAGCTGATGTCACCCTGCACTTAGGGAATCAAATCCTCTGGGACTGCCCTGCCATAGAATCCTAGAATGGGCTGGGTTGGAAGGGACCTCAGAGATCATCAAGTCCAACCCTTGATCCACTCCCACTGCAGTTCCCAGCCCATGGCACTCAGTGCCACATCCAGGCTCTTTGGAAAGATCTCCAGACACGGAGAATCCACTACTTCCCTGGGCAGCCCATTCCAATGCCTGATCACCCTCTCCAGAAAGAAATTCTTTCTCATCTCCAACCTAAACCTCCCCTGGCACAACTTGAGACCCTGCCCTCTTGTCTTGCTGAGAGTTGCCTGGGAAAAGAGCCCAACCCCCCCCTGGCTCCAACCTCCTTTCAGGGAGTTGCAGAGAGTGATGAGGTCTCCCCTGAGCCTCCTCTTCTCCAGCCTCAACACCCCCAGCTCCCTCAGCCCTTCCTCACAGCAATTCTGCTGGATCCCTTCACAGCCTCCTTGCTCTTCTCTGCACCTGCTCCAGCACCTCAAGCTCCTTCCTGAGCTGAGGGGCCCAGAACTGGACACAGGACTCAAGCTGTGGCCTCACCAGGGCTGAGCACAGGGGCAGAATCCCTTCCCTGGACCTGCTGGCCACGCTGTTCCTGAGCCAGCCCAGGATGCCATTGGCCTTCTTGGCCACCTGGGCACACTGCTGGCTCCTCTTCAGCTTCCTGGCAATCCAGACTCCCAGGTCCCTTTCTGCCACTCTGTGCCCAGCCTGGAGCTCCCCATGGGGTTGTTGTGGCCAAAGTGCAGGACCCGGCACTTGGAATGTTGAACCTCATCCCCTTGGGATCAGCCCAACTCTCCAGGCTGTCCAGGTCCCAGTTGGATTCCTCCTCTTTGCTGGTGAGGATCACTCCCACCTCTGTTTCTCACCCCTGAGGCTGTTGGATCTTCTGTCAAAATAAAGCTTTAATTCCAAATTTTCCCTCCTGCACCAGGAGTGGGTGCTGCTCCCCCAGGTTTGGAAGTTCTGGATTGCTCTGATCCCACTGTAGTGTGGAAGATGGAGAGGGATGAGTTCAGCTCCAGGAGGTGATTCTTCACCTCAGCTACCACCACCCACTGCTCCTCACAGCCTCCACCTTTATTTTCTTAGTGCCTCTGGAGGAAACCAACCTCAAAACAAGCCCGGGGTTCTTCCCGAGGGATTTTTTTTTCCAGGTAGAAAGTGGGAAAAACAGAACGGGGAATCTCAGAAAGACAGCTCAGGGGACATCAAATGTTTTTTTGGAAGAAGCCCCCAGAGTGGCAACCCAAGGGAAGGGAACTCTTCAGCTGTGGTTGGAGCTCTGGTTCTCCGTGGCAAAATGGTGACACCTACAGGAATCCTGGGATTTTTCAGGTTGGGAAAAACCTTCGGGATCACAGTGCCCAACCATCATCCCTGCTCTCCAAAGCTCTCCCCTAAACCCTATCCCCCTAAACCACATCTGGACGACTCCACCACTTCCCCGGGCAACTTGTTCCCAAGTGTCTGGCCACTCTTTTTGTGCAAAATTTGTTCCTAATGTCCAGGCTGAGCCTTCCCTGCTCCAGCCTGGATCCATTCCCTCTTCCCCTGTCACTAATTACCTGGGAGATCACCTCCAACCTCTCTCCAATGTCCCTTTGGGTACAGAGAGCCACAGCGTCTCCCCTCAGCCTCCCCTTCCTCAAACAGAACAGTCCCTCAATCATTCTTCATTTTTATTTAATGTATTTATTTATTTAATTTATTTATTTAATTTATTTTTTATTTGATTTATTCTCCACTCCTTTAAGCAGCTTCTTTGCCCTCCTCTCCCCCCCCCCTTCCATGTTTCACTGATATTGAAATTCCCAAAACTGGGCACAGTCCTCAAAGTGTGGCTGAGTACAGGGGAAAAATGAAAAAAACAACAAAAAAAGGCAAAAGATGGGGAAACCCCAACCTGCAGCCCCAAGGGGAGTGATGGCATCACATCAGTGACTTGACCTCATTATTCAAGGGATCCTGCAAGCAAATAAAACATCACTGGCACAAAAAAGTGCTGCCCACAGGGCACGGTCGTTAGCATGGGCTGCAGCCCAAGCAAAGCATAAATCAATTAAGCAAAACAAAAGTAAAATGATGGTAATTAAGCTTCTTTCTGAATGTATCTTCGGAGCTCTGCATGTGAGGCACCAGGACCAGGCTGCTTGTGCAGGCAAAGGAAGACTCAGACACAGGAGCACAGAATCTTTCCGAGGATGTTTAATCAGTTCTCTAATCAAAATCCACTTTGCATTTTTTTACCAGATTAAGGCACTTTATTACCCGAGACAGCCAGCTTGGGGCCACTCATCATACAACAGTGTGAGCTGGAAGAGACTTTTAAGATCATCAAATCCCAACCCCTGCCATGCCCAGGGACACCTCCCACAGCCCAGGGTGCTCCAAGCCCCATCCAACCTTCAACACTGCCAGGGATGGGGCAGCCACAGCTTCTCTGGGCAACCTGGGACAGGGGCTCAGCACCCTCAAATTTAAGATTTTCTTCTTAATCTTCGACCTAAATCTCCCCTCTTCACACCAAAGAATTTCTTCCCAATATCTAACCTGAATCTCCCCTCTTCCAGTTTGAGACCATTCCCCCTCATCCCATCCCTAATGAAACACAAGAGATCAGCTGAACTGCTCTCCAGGCATGATCAACTAGAAAGGGAGCACAATTTGGGTGTCTGAACCATGGAATCATAGAATGGTTTGAGTTGGAAAGGAAGGACCTTTAATATCCCCTAGTTCCAACCCCTCAGTTATAGGCAGGGACACCTCCCCCCAGCCCAGGGTGCTCCAAGCCCCATCCAACCTTCAACACTGCCAGGGATGGGGCAGCCACAGCTTCTGGGGGCACCCTGGGGCTCAGCACCCTCAAATTAAACCATTTCTTCCTAAAACCTAACCTAAATCTCCCCTCTTGCAGCTGGAAACCCTTCCCCTTCATCCCACCTCTCCCCTTTCATCCCTCCCCTCCTTTCCCTCCCCAGCTTTCCTGCAGCCCCTTCAGGCACTTTAAGGTGCTCTAAGGTCTCTTTGGAGCCTTTTCTTCTCCATCCCAAGGGATTTCGTCACAGGAAAACTTCCTTAGCTCTGGGTTAACATTTCCCCAGCCTCCTGACGAGCTGCCGAGCCCGGGAGCTTCAACTTGACCACGTTCCATCCCACCCAGGTGGGCAGCAAGCCCGAACCCTTCATCAGCCTCATTTAAAACCTCATTCCCAAGACCCCCTGAGCCCCCCACACACCGCCCCAGCTGCCCTGAGGGAGTGCGGAGACCTCACCCGGGCACAGCCGCTCAACCTCACGGTGCAGCTGCGGGAAACGCCTCAAGAGACACCCCAGGGCCGCTCCCAAGGCTCACCCCCTTTCCACACCTCATTTAGAGAGGATTTTACCTCACAATTTTTCCCTTTTTCCCCCGGCCCCCCCCCGCCCGCCCTTCCCGAGCCCGCCGTTCCCTCACGGCCTCTCCTTCAGGCGCCCCGGGGCTGCCCCGTTCCGCGCCGCTCCAGCCCTTTCATTGCCGCCTTAGCGCCTCCTCTTTACAGGCAGCGCCGGGGCAGCCCGGGTGTGCGCCGTGGGGTCCTTGAGGTGGGGCGGTCCGGTCCCGGTCCTGGTCCCGGTCCTGGTCCCGGTGCCGGTGCCGCTGGAAGGCCCGGGGGGAGGGTGGCGATGGACGCGGTGCTGTTGGCAGCCGCCGCTCTGCTCCTCGCTGTCCTCCTCTTCTTCGCTACCCGGCTCCGCAGCCAGGCCAGGGAAGGTGGGTCTGGGCCCGGAGAAGCGTCCGCTTGGTTCCGCCTCGTCCCGGTGGGGTCGTTGCCATGGTACCGGGAGGCGGGTTGGAAGGGGGGGTGGTGGTGGTGGTGGTGGTGGTGGAGGAGGTTCGGTTCGCCTGAGGGGGAATTCCCGGGGTTGGGGGTGCTCCGGGGATCTCTGGTGTCTTGGCCCTTCCTTACGCTCCCCCCCCCCCCCCCCGGTGCTGCTAAACGGAACCTGGGCCCGGTTCCGGTCCAAAACGGTGAAGGAGAACCGGGGGGAAAATCTGAGTGGTTTCCCTCATGTCGGGAAGGTGTCCCTAAAGCTCCTCTTGCACCTTTGGCAGGGCCTGGGGAATGTTCTGAAAGGGGGGACGGTCCCTTCCCTCTTCCCCCCCCCCCCTCCCCGGGTCACCCCGGTGCTGCTGAACGGAACCTGGGCCCGGTTGCGGCCCGAAAGGGTGAAGGGGGAACCGGGAGAAGATCTGAGAGGGTTCCCCTGTGTCGGGAAGGTGTCCCCAAGGCTCCTCCTTTGGCTGAAAGGGGGGGACAGTCCCTTCCCTCTTCCCCCCCGGGTCACCTCGGTGCTGCTGAACGGAACCTGGGCCCGGTTCCGGCCCGAAAGGGTGAAGGGGAACCGGGGGGAAATCTGAGTGGGTTCCCTTATATCGGGAAGGTGTCCCCAAGGTTCCTCCTGCACCTTTGGCTGAAAGGGGGGGACCGTCCCTATCCCCCCCCCCCTTGTCTCCTTCCTTGAGCTCCTTTTCACTCCAATTCCTCATTTTCTGCTCTTTTTCCCCTCTCTCCCGAGCCTGGGAAGGGCTGTGGTGTGGGTCAGTCCCTCTCTGGAAGGAGGGGATGAGGCAGCACTGCAGCTTTCCCTCCCACAGCCAACTTTTTGTTGCAGCTGGAGTCACCCAGAACCCTCTGGATTGGGAAAATCCTTGGGGATCAGCGAACCCCAATCCCTCTGCTTCCTCTCAGAGGGATTCAGGTTCTGGGGAGGAGGCTGGAACAACAACCCCGTGTCCAGACTGTCCAGACTGGGAGAGAGGAGGTTGTGGAGCTGCATGGTCTCAAAAATCAGATTTTAAGCTGCCACCACCAGTTTTGGGGTGTTTCGAGGGTTTTTTGTTTGTTTTCAGGGCAAAGGTAGCTTTGGTTATTTTTTTTAAGGCAGAAAAAACTCCTCTAGTATAAACAGAGCCATGGCTGCAAGAGTAAGGTGGGGACTGGGTGTTAAAATCAAGTTTTTGGTGGTAATCATTGCATTTTCCAACGTATTTCTCTTACATCTTTTCTTGTACAGACCTGGTTTAAATTTTCCTTTCTCAGTAACTTGCAGATTGATAAAACTTCATCAGATTCCCAGGGACTTGCAGCTGGGCTGTTGGGAAAAGTCAGTGGTGCTTATCCTAGGGAAGGGAGGCTGCTGGAAATACATCATATCCTGACCTTGGCTTGTACCATCACTTGGGTAAACCAGGGACTGTGGAGGATCCCCTTTTGCAGGCTAAATACTTCTGCAGTTTAGTGGTGTCCCAACAGGTGATCCCTCTGCTTTTATTGCAGTTTTCTGGTGATTTTTTTTTAATTTATTTTTTCTTTGTGATCCCTCTGCTTTTACTGCAACTTTCTGGTCTTTCTTTTTTTTATTTTTTCTTGGTGATCCTTCTGCTTTTACTGCAGTTTTCTGGTGATTTTTTTTATTTTTTCTTGGTGAACCTTCTGCTTCTACTGCAATTTTCTGGTCATTTTTTTTTTATTTTTTCTTGGTGATTCCTCTGCTTTTACTGCACCTTTCTGGTCATTTTTTTTTATTTTTTCTTTGTGATTCCTCTGCTTTTACTGCACCTTTGTGGTCATTTTTTTTTTATTTTTTCTTCGTGATCCTTCTGCTTTTACTGCAGTTTTCTGGTGATTTTTTTTTTTTTTTCTTGGTGAACCTTCTGCTTCTACTGCAATTTTCTGGTCTTTTTTGTTGAATTTTTTCTTTGTGATCCTTCTGCTTTTACTGCAATTTCCTAGTGATTTTTTTTTTTAATTCTTTCTTGGTGATCCCTCTGCTTTTACTGTAGTTTTCTGGTGTTTTTTTTTAATTTATTTTTTCTTTGTGATCCCTCTGCTTTTACTGCAACTTTCTGGTCATTTTTTTTTAGATTTTTTCTTTGTGATCCTTCTGCTTTTACTGCAACTTTCTGGTCTTTCTTTTTTTTATTCTTTCTTGGTGATCCCTCTGTTTTACTGCAATTTTCTGGTGATTTTTTTTTTATTCTTTCTTGGTGATCCCTCTGTTTTACTGCAATTTTCTGGTGATTTTTTTTTTATTCTTTCTTGGTGATCCCTCTGCTTTTACTGCAATTTCCTGGTGATTTTTTTTTTTTTTTTTATTTTTTCTTGGTGATCCCTCTGCTTATGAAGCAAAAGAAAACATCAGACCCCTGGAGCCTGCACTTTGTGATTTCTGACAAACCTGTCTCAGCCCCCAGAGCAAAGGGGTGGGTGACAAGAGGGTGACAGTGCAGTGACTCAGTTCAAAACGTCACCCTGGGAGCTCCCTGAGAACTGTGGAGTTACCAGGACCCAAGTTGGCTCCTTTGAAGCTGGTTGAGATGAGCTGCAAGCTCACCTTTGATCCTCCACAATCAATCTTATTTTCTGATCCTAGATATGGTAACAGGGGGGGGGGTTTGGGATCTGGGGATGCTGGAGACTTGGCAGAGAGTGGAGAGCATTTTGTGCTCCTGCTCTGGGACACAACAAGAACCCAGCAAGGCACCCAAAAATGTGTCCTGAATTTCTGTAAGTGTGATTCTGTAGCTTTTCCTGAGACCACTGGAATCTTGACCTGAGTTAAGGCACAGAAGTTAACACTCTGCAGGATGGAGCAAGTGACAACATAAAGAAATATCACTCTTTAACAACAAAATATCCAAAACAGGGATCAAGGAGAAGGATATTTCCCCATTTTCTGATTGTTTGGGCCTGACTTCCCCCAGCAGGAGCAGGGAGGTCTCAAAATAAAAAAAACTGAAGGAGTTTTCTCCAGAAAACCTCTGGAATGAGCCCACCAGTCAGTTCCTTGCTGCCATGCTGCTCCTGATATTCCTCATTAATCAGCTCTTAATGAGTTGGAACTGCAGGAAATCTGTCAGGCAGGAGCTGCTCTTCAGGTTGGGTTTCAGGTATAGGAGTTTACATATTCTCTGCTGAAATATGCATGCTGGAGGGTTTGAATTCAAATGAATCTACTTTAAATAGAAGAAAATCAAAAGATCAGAATGCTTTAGAAAGGGAAAATAAGGAATTCTGGGTCCTTGCCTTTTGGGAGCTCAGAAATTAGGAGGTTGCTTGTCCTGTCAGATAAAGGGGATTTATTTTATTTTTTTTCCTAGCAGAAGAGAAAAAAGGATTATCAGTTTAGATTAAATAAGGACATTTTTGAGCACTGAAGCAAGGGTCATTGTTTTGTGCTGTGGTGATTTCTTTGGGGTTTTGTTTTGTTGGGTTTTTTGGTTTTTGTTGAAGGATGTGGGCTCAGTCAGCTCAAGTCACAGCAGCAGCACGTAGCCAGGGCTTGTCCTTTACCATGGTCCTTACACTGTTGCACAAGAGACTGCTGCCAGGATAAAATTTCCACTGCACAAATAAGAAGCTTCCAGTGCAGGGATCCTGCTTCAACTTTATGCACTTATCTCCTGCCACACAGGGAAAAAAAAATAAATAAAAAGAAATACAAGAGAAGGGGAAGCATCCACTCCTTTGGAAGCCAGCACTGGGGCAGCACTTTGTAAAAGCTGCCTGGCAAAATAACTGCAAATCATTCATCAATTCTATGTCTTTTTATTAATTTTTTTTTTAATTTTGCAGCTGATGAGGAGCACCAGCAACATGTGGCAGCAGCAGCAGCAGCAGGGGCCAGGCCAAGGCCCCAGCTGGAAGAGAGGGGAGAGGGGATGCCCCGACGGCGGAGGAACATGGGGAGCAGGCTGATGGCCCAGAGGAGAGCTCAGCAGGCAGAGGACTGGCTGGAAGGTAACAGTTGGTTCAGTTCATCTTGCAAACACACTGACAACAGACCTTAGCAGCAGGTCAAGCTTGGTGAGGGGGTGCAGTTGGCTTCAAGTGTTGCTGACTGAATCATTTACAGCTTGGCTGGGATCTGGCTCTCTGGCCTGCTTCTTTTCAGACTTCATTACTTATCTCTTACCTTGAACTGAATTGCCTCTTTCTGCAGTGAATTGGGGCAGCTTGTTGTGCCAACAGTGCATCACAACCTGTTCTCCACTTAGAAACTGCCTTTTTTTTATTTCCTGCTTAGCCATGTATGTTAAATTTGGGTAAACAGAACCTGCACCTTGCAATAGAATAATGAGCTTTGTGAAACACTGGTTTCATGCAAACTGAATCAGTAATAGATGGGTGGGTATCAGTAATTCCCCAGTGTAATCTCTGCAAAATTTTGGAGTTTTCTTTCTGGGAAGCCATCCAGGGGGTGGTGAGCATCAAGCTGGAGACAACCACAGACATTTACTGCCTGCAGGGTGTTGCCAGTGAGTCCTCTGTTCCTGTGCTGGATCTCCAGCTATTAGCTCAACTTCTGTCCTGTGCTTATAGACAAGAATATCATAAAATCCCAGACTGGTTTGGGCTGGAAAGGACCTTAAAGCTCATCCAGTTCCACCTCCTTATGTGAGCAGGGACACCTCCCACCAGCCCAGGTTGCTCCAAGCCCCATCCAGCTTTCAACACTGCCAGGGATGGGGCAGCCACAGCTTCTCTGGGTTCAGCAGCTTCAGAGGAAAGAATTTTTTCCTAATGTTTAACCTAAATCTCCCCTTTTCAAATTTGAAACCATTGCCCCTTATCTTCTCACTCCACATGGTGATAAATAACAGCTTTCTGCACCCTGCAAGCCTCTCTCCCCTTTCTGGTGAGACTTCACACATTATCATCTTTATTACTAATGAGATTATAATCACCATAATTCACCTAACTGGATTCTTTCTACTTTCAGCTTCTGGGGTGAAGTGTTCAGGGTTTCTGCTGAAGTATTGATAATCAAGTGGGCTGTGCTTCACTTGAGTTTCTTTTTGGTCTGCAGTGGGGTGAGAAACAGTGAGCACACATCTGTGCTGAGACCTTGATTTTTGGGGCTGGTTGAACTGTCTTCAGCTTCTCTTGTCTTGCAGTTTGGGAGAGAGTGTTTGGCACTCAGGTTGGCAGGTAAATGTGCTGCTCCACCTAATTACCTTCCCTGACAGCTCTGAACTTTTCAACTTGGCTCCTTTCTTTTTATCTGATAACATCCTGGAAAGAAAAGGCAGTCAGAAAATCTCACGCCTTCAGCTCCAGACTTCAGAAGTTCAACCACCACCAGTGAAGCTGTCAAAGCAAAGGACTTCTCTCACTTTGTCCTTTAGCAACAGAAGAATTGGTGTCATTGGGCTGGAGAAATAATTCTTCTGCAGTTTCCTGCACATCAGGTGCAAGCACTGCAGCTCTTGCATGCAGTTTGCTTTGCAGTGACATCTCTGCTTCCTTTGGGGCTTTTTATTTCTTTTCCAAGTTTTTTTCCTTTTAGGGAGGAATGTGGTCCTTGTCTGGAAGCCCACCCTGTGGGTGTGTGGCACAGGCTGGAATCACCTCCTGGATTTGTCCCTCTTGAGCTGGGGCTGTGTGTGTTTTCTCTGGAGTACACAGCAGTTTTCTCTAATTACTGCTTCCATTTAAACCAGTCTGAAGACCCAGTTATCCCCACAGCAGAGTTTTGCTTCATAAAAATGAGTTGACTCACATGGAGAAAGCCCAGTGATGGGCAGTCCCAAGCAGTACAGGAGCAGTTGGGGCACCTGGGGCTGAAAAGTCAAGTTATTTGGTAGTGTAGACAGAAAGACTGCAAACAGGCCAGTCAGGTTTCTTCAGTCTTGCTTTGTAAATGTTCTTCTTGCTTGAACATCAGCAACTGAAGTGGATTTTTTTTGTTGTTGTTACAATAATTAGGTTTGTTGATAGGTTTCACTAGGAAGTTTCTGTTCTGGCTGTGGAATTGCCACACTGGGCTCCTCTTTAACTTTGGACAAAGCTACCTGAGCCTGCTCTGTCTCTCTCTGACTTCTGCCACAGGTATAAAACCAACCCATGGCTGCAGGATTTCTAGCACTGAACTCAAGAAGGGGGTGAGGATGTCCTGCCTCTCCCTGGGTGATTCTTTTACAGCCAGAAAAGTGCTGTCAGGTAGGAACTGCTGTTACCACCAAAGCCTGCTGGGGGCCAGTTGTGCTGACTCTTGGAAATGCTCTCAGAGCAACACTTCTGCAGGCTTTGGAGCTGTGGTCAGCCATGGGGGTTTTCTCTTTTCCATCTCACAATCAGATTTCAATTCCAGAATGAGAAAGAAAGCTTCATAAGGTAAACCAGCAGCTTGCAGTTTCTGCTGCCTGTGCTGAGCTGTTGTATTGTGCCACTGCTCCAATCTCTCCTTGGATAATGTGGATAGCACTAGGATAAAAACCCTGATGAGTTTTAATTGTCCCTTCTCTTGTTGGAATATTAATATTATTTCATTGCAAGTCTGGATAAGGAGTCACTCAACACAGACAAGGATAGTAAAGGATTGTTTTCAATCCTCAAATCTATGCTTATTGCCAGTGGAGCTTAAACCAGGTTATATTTCTTCCTTCAGCTCAGCTGGTTGGGTTTTAGACACCAAAATTGATTTAGACACCTAAATTACTTGGCACAGACCAAATAAATGGTGAAGTACTAAATGCCTTGACCTTCCTACCAGAACTGCAACCCAGGTGGCAAGTGTGGGGGGTCCCACGTGGGCTGTGAGGGGCAGACTCACTCACCCAGGTGCCTCCACTGCTTGGTTTGCTTGTGGAAAGTTTTCCAATGGTTGACTACTCAAAGGAGTTGCTGTTAGGAGAATATCAACACCTATTAATACCCTCTGATGACCCAGGTTTGCTGGGGGAGGTATTTTTATGTGATTCTCACGTTGAGAGCCCTGAGCTGTGTCCCAGCAGTGTGACTTCCAGGCTGGCTTGAGAAAAGTGGGTGCTTTATATTGCCCAGCTTCATTCCAGTCACACCACTACTGCCCTTCCTGCAGCCCAGTGGAATCATAGCATGGGTTGGAAGGGTTGCAGCTATAAAAACCTTACACGAGTGTTTTCTGCTAGTTTTGAACAAAAATAGAGAAAATCATTGTAATTTTTTAATCTCCACTCAGTGATGGATATGGTGCCTAACTTAGTGTGTGTTTGTGCTGCAATCTGCCAATATAAGCATCACTATTCCTCAGCAGGCTCTCTACCTCACATGTAACATTGCATTTCTCCTTATTCTACTTTGCTGAAAGATCTGGGAAACTTATTTATAAAAGTAGAAATGCTGTTGTGCTCCTGTCCTGTTCCTGTGAAGCAGCTGCCATTAGAGCTGGGTTACTTGATGGAGTAGCTGAAAGAATATTAATGCTTAATCAGTAGGAAAACCTTTCTAGTACAGTTCAACTGACTAATTAGTGAATCAAAAGTTAATTTTGACTTGCTACTATTCATATAGAAAGTGACTTATCAAAGTATCCACACTGTGTTTCTGCCCTTGAGCCATTTTAAGCACAGATGGTGTGTGGAAGAGGTAGGTGTGTGGTTTCCCAGTTAAGCCATCTGCCTTAATACAAGAAAAAAAACCTCTGAGTTGTTTGACTTCTGCTCAAAAGTGCCCTTTTTTTTTTTGTCCTGAGTGTTGGCTGATCTTGTGGCTCCAAATTAATACTTTGCAATCTGTACTTTGCATTACAGATTAACAAACCAGTGGCCTACTCAGTTCCTGAACTGGATGGCTATCAAATTTTTTAAAACTTAAATAAATAAAGTAGAAACTGTTAGGACTGTCCCTGCAGGGCTGTGTCACCCATGAATGCCCACACCTCTCCATTTGGTGGGCCAATTCCTTTCCAGTGCCTGGTGTCCTACATCTATTCAGTGTTCCTAATTCCTGTGTCTTCTTCAGGATGAGCTGTTTGTTTTCCCTGGCATCTTCCCCCCCTCTTTCTCACTCATTTTATTTGGTGCTACAAAATAATGGTGAATAAAGCAGCTAGCCCTGCCTCAGGGCCTTTTGTGAGTAGCCACATGTGCAGCTTGCATCTTTTTTTTGTTTCCCTTTGTTCCATCCCTTTGTTTCCCTTCCAAAGTTTAACAGGAACAGACACTTTGACAAAGAGAACAAGGGCAACTAAAACATATCATAAAAGTTGTTACATTTGAAGGTTGTTCTGCATGCAGTAGCTGATAAATTCCTACCCTGATAAGGACCAGCAGCATTCCAGCATGCCTTGCAGTGGCACTGGGCAGCATTTTTAAGAGGTACACTGTACATTCCAAAAGATTCAGACTTTTATGACTATTAACTCTTTCCTGGTGTCCTGCCTCCCCATCTATTCAGATAGCCAAGATTCCCTGAAGCCAGCACTCAGCTGAGCAAAATCCATGTTTTCCTAGAGCAGAATATGTCAAGTGGTGTAAAAACATGCTTGAAATTCTGATTGTTTCTGCTCTCTTACAGCTGCAAGGTGGTGGGAATGCTTTGCAAGCTCTGGAAACGGTGGTGTGGTTATGTTGAAGTCTGAAAAGGTGGAGCAGGACATGGTGGCAGGGTTGTGGCTGAAAGCACTGTGTCACCTCAGGTGAAAAGGGGGCTGTGTACCTCAGGGTTTGGTGTCCCCTCTCAGCACCATGTCATGAAATGGGAAAGAGGAATTTGAGCAGTCAGGGAAGGTGAAACAGCTTGTGTCAACTTGGAGCACTAAACTTTTCTCCCTTTTGGGCTGCAAGCCAGTGTACACCCCAGAGCTGCCACGTTTTAAGATAAACTGTACAAAGCACTCTAGAAAATCAGCTTTCAAACAGACCTTTTGGGTTTCAGCTACACAATGATGTCTGATGTTGTTAAGTTTCCCAACCAGATATCTTGGCAATTAGGAGTGTGTGAAAAGGGGTTGTTAAAAACTGCTGAAACCATAGCTTTTTTTTTTAGCATAGCAAGTAAAACTACTTAAAGAGACTCAGTTAAAAGCAAAAGCACAAGACAGAAAATCACCTTTATCCTGGCCCAAACCAGGACATTCCACCCCTTATTCCATACCATTTGCGCCATGCTCCAATCATTACTATCTCTTATCCTCAAACATATCTATACCAAATTACTACTATCTCTCTGTGCTAAATTCACTAAGTAATTCAGTCTACAATTGCAGATGTTCATCTATTGCAGCAGACTCTCAAAACAAGGAGCAATCTTCACAGTTCATGTCCATGGTGTACAAGTTGCAGGTTGCAGATGGTAACTTCAAGGGAGTTACAGCCGATGAACCTAGTTCTGGTTTCATCATCACAAAATCATCCTGAAAAACACTCACAGAACACTGTTAGTTTATGCAGCAATTCACACAACAGTAGTTAAGGAGGGATACAAGTTCACAACTCCCAAAGAGTCTATGCATTACTGATAGAGTATGGTTAAAAGGTGGTGGTGCAGCATGCACAGACCTTTGCATCATAGGTTTAGGGCACGGTACATGATAAGGATCTTCAATGTCATCATTATTATAGATCACATCTTCTACAGCCAATTCTTCCAGATACCTGATAGCTTTTCCAAGTTTGGCTGCTTTGATCTGTGGGCAGTCTATTTCCTCTTTATAGGGATATCTCTCCCTTACAGCTGACAAGAGTCGTTTCCAGAGTTGTTTCCAAAAAAAAAAAACCCAACAAATCAAGTCTCTCACACACTGGCTGTGTGCAGCATCCACTTTGCTTTTTGGTGCAGCCATTCTGCTGTAAGAACCAACTGAGCCAGCAAATCCTGTTACCATGTGCTTATCTTCTTGTCAGCATGATGAGGTTTATTTAACACATACTAATTTTCCCCAGGTTTTGTGCACTGCTGACCTTTAATGCTCTGCTGAATCATGGGCTGAGTCTGCATCCCTGTCTGGTGTCTTTTGTTGGGTGGAATTCCACACACTAGAAAAAGCTTGGAGGAAATGGTGCTGAAGGGATCACATCAGATGCTTCAAAGAGGAGGAAAGCAAATGCTGCTGAACAAAAGCATGTTTGAGCCAGGACTAGGGGAAAAAAAAAAAAGGCTTTAAAAGCCTTTCTAGAGTCCTGCCTGACCTCTGGTTCAAGGGAAAGAATATAGATGAAATGTGAGAAGCACTCAGAGCCTCAGGTTGGTTGGATATTGTCATAGCTGGTGTTTTATACTCATGGTGGTCTCCAGAAATAATTTTCTAAAGAATTATACCAATATTGGCACATAAATTTTGAAGGTAATAGCTCTGAATGCTGCACTGCTCACCCCTTGTGTTTGGGACAGCTCAGTGCTTTAAAAAGAAAGATATTTTAAGCTTCAGCAAAATTGTAGAAGCAATTGTGTCAAGTCTGAGTGTCCCCTGTTGCTCTCTTTCTTTGTGGTGTAGGAAGGGGGAAACCCTTTTGATCATCTCAGTAAGCAGAGAGCTGTAATTCTCTGAAGCCCAACTCAGCAAGCCTGCCCCATATTAACTGAAAACAATAAAGTTATTTTTGTTTTCCATACCCAGCTCTCAATGACATTTGATTCTGTTGATGTGTATCAGAGGCTTAACCACAGAACCTGGATTGGAATTGGTAAAAACAAGAGTGTTTCAAACCTAAGTGGGGTGTATAAAAGAAGGGTGAGTCCTTTAAGGGTTCCTTTACCAGCAGCTTGTTGAGGTTCCCTAAAAAGAGGAGCAGGCTCTCTGGAGAGAGCTCCCTGCAGAAAGCATTCTGCAAAACCCAAACCCAGAGCCCTGCCAAACCCAAACCTAAACCCCCAAACCAGTTCTGGGGGTTCTGGCAGCTCTGGGTACAACTGCTGCAGGCTCTCAGGACGCTGGGTATCACACATGATGGGGTTCTTGTTAGCCTGGTCTTAGAAACCTGATATTATAAATTATTTTACCCCAAAAAAGGGTTCCAGCATCTTTCATTTTGACTCTGCCAGCAGGAGTTTTAGGCATCAAAGGATGAAAAAGTCTTCAGCTGTGGGAGAGCATCCAAAGGAGAGCAACAAGGATGCTGAAGGGTCTGGGAAGAATGGATTGTGAGGAGTGGGTGAGGTCACTTGGATTGTCCAGTCTGGAGAAAAGGAGGCTGAGGGGGGACACTGCAGGATGTGGCTTCCTCAGGAGAGGATGAGATGGGACTGGCACCAACTTCTTCTCTCCTGTGGCCAAAGAGAGGACTCAGGGAAATGGTGGAAGTTGAAGCAGAGGAGGTTTAGGTGAGATTTTAGGAAAAGGTTTTTCACCCAGAGGGCAGTTGAGCACTGGAATAAGCTCCCCAGGGATGTGGTGACAGCACCAATCCTGCCTGGGTTCAGGAACCATTTGGATGCTGCTCTCAGGCACATGGGGTGATTTTTGGGGTGCCCTACACAGGGACAGGAGTTGGACTCCATCATCCTCATGGGTCCCTTCCAGCTCAGCAGATTCTGTGATCCTGTGAATCTTTGTGTTTTGTGCTGTGTTTTAGGGAGTGAGATGATGATTTCTCTGGGAGTGTTTAGGTCAATCCACAGCACTTACATGGTAGGGTTGAGGACTCCTTCAGATGAAGTGGCAACTGTTCACATGGAAGAAATGCCAGTCTTAAGAAGCTTTTTAGTGGTACTTAGCCCTTGGGTGATCAGGAACATCAGGCATTTACACACCACTTGTGTCTGAGGCTTTCCTATTCCACAGCTGCAGAAATCATCTTTATAAACCATTTGTCATGGAACTGGGAATTATTTACATGTAGTTCTGGTGCAGTCCAAGGTTTGCATTGCAGGGATTTCTCTCTCCCCCCCTTCCTCAAAGGTTCATGATGTTATTAGTGGGTGAGTGGTGTCCCTCTGAATCCCACTTTTTGGATGCATGTCTGTTCTGAGAAACTTGAAGTAGAAGGAAAAAAAGGTAGGAAAAAAGTCAGCAGGTGGGTTTTGAACAGCTATGTAATGACAAACAGCACATTTTGTGTGGATGAGAAAGTATTTTTTTTTTCTAATTATGGAAAGCAAGAAATCTTTCTGAAAAACCTCCCAAAGATCAAGTACATTTTTATTTCTGACCTCACTGGAGTGTGTGTTTGCCTTATTGCTTCTGCTCTGTGGCTTTGGCAGCCTCGTGTGATTCTTTTTTTTTTTTTCTTTTTCTTTTTTTTTGCCTTTTTTCCATCTAATAGGTCTTGTCTCAAATGTATGTGTGTCTCCTTTTCATCTGCTTCTGCTTTCTTAGGAAGCAGTGAAGTTTCTCAAAGGGATTTGGTTTTGGTTTTGTTTTTTAACCAATCTTAAAATTTATTGTTTACTCTTTTAACTCCCATGTTGCAGAGGAAGATGATGCTGAGGAGGTGCCAGAATTTCAGGTGTCTGGGAAAATTGGAGCAAAGAAGCAGAGGAAATTAGAAGAGAAACAAGCCAGAAAAGCACAGAGAGAGGTAAGAATTTCCTGCCACGTTGGGAGCCCAGAGCAGAACATCAGCAACACTCAGCACAGAGCTGGTGATGACAGACACCCCAGAAAGGCAAAGGCAGTGTCATCACTGCAGTGCTTGTGGTTTTGTTTGAAAAGCTGTAAATTCAGCTTTTTCTGTCATATCCCAAGAGTGTTTCATTTTCTTTCCATGAGGTTCTCTGGGAGGGAGAGAGGAGTTAAACCAAGTGCTCTTTATTGGATGTTTCCACTGATTTCTGGCTCACTGTCATCTCCCCTTAAAAAATACACCCAAGCCCACCTAGGAGTGTTGTAACACTGACCAAAACTGGGGGCAGTTCTCTGAGGAGATTTTCCTCTGCTTCCATGGTACAAAAACCTTTGTGTGGCTTTATCTACCTTGAGCCACGTTTAGTGTTTGTATGGAGAGGGGGAGATGATAACAGAGCCCCTGAAATCTGTCCTGGAGTCAGGTTTTGCTTGAAATCTGGCCCTAGAACAGAGGCCAAGTATGCAGAGGGAACACACTGTAGCTATTCAGCTCTTAAACCTGTGAGCAGAAATACTCATCTAAATACTGTTGCCTTTTTTCAGCTTTGCCCAGCACTTTGCTGTTAATTCCAGAGAAGCAAGACATTTTTTGAAGTGTGCTACTTCATTCCTTCTGGTTTTTCTGCCTTGTTTTGGGGTTGGTTTGTTTTTTTTTTTGCAAAAGCTCTGTATTGTTCTGTGATTTGGAACGTGGGGTTACAAGTAGAACTCAAGCAACCTTTGCAAAACAGAGGTTGGAGTGCACAGAGGACTTCCCATGTTTTACAGAATAACAGAGCTTATGAAACTTCACATTTCTAATCTGTAAATGATCCAGACAAGGGCAGTGAAATCCCATCTGGAGCATTTTGCTGTCACCTGAGGTTTAAATCCAGTTTCTTAGTGATATGCCCTGGAGCTTGGGCAGTTGGGAATAAACTTGAATATTATGTTTATATAAAGATCCCTTTCTCCCTGCAAGCTTTAACCATTTTGTTACTACTTTTCATATTCATTCTATTTAATGAGACCCTTTTTTTTTTTTCCTGTGGAAAATCTGAGCTAAGTTGAATGAAGCCAGATAAGCATCAGTTGGTGAAGAATCTTTTTTCTATTTTCATTTCAAAACATGCTGATTTTTATTTTCCCACACAGACAGATAAATTCCTCAGGTCTTTTTTTGCTGAAGCATTCAAAGCCACAAATCCACAGTTTGAATGGCTTCTGCTTATTCTTTTAATATCTTTTCAAATTGAAGTATACTGAAGGGATTGCAGAACAACTTCAGATCTCTGAACAATGCACTAAAAGCCTTTTTTTCCCTCATTTTGCAACAATCTCTTTACGAGATTGTTTTAAAAACAAATAAGATGATTTTAAGAGACCAGTACTCTTTTCTTAAAGAGTTTCTGCCCAGATTGATGATAAACTTGAATGTGCTTGGTTTTACAGAGTTTACATTCCCCTCTCCTCTTCCCTCCTCTCCTTAGAGTCCTTTCTAACTAAATTTTCAGTGAGGAGAAAGGGAATGCCATCACCTAATATCACTCCAGCAATCAGCTCAGATGCACACATGAAGATAATACAAGTGAGAAGGGGGATTTCTAAACTTATCACAGTGTTTAGGATGCTGCAGAGGGGAGGAAGGGGGAGTTAAATGATAATAACTTTTTTTTTATTCTCTTTACTGCTTTATTTCTCACCTGGGAAGCTCAGAAGAAGCCCCACCATGGAATCACAATGACAATATGAAATGTTTTAAAGGAATGTGCATTCAGGAGGAGTAAGGTTTGGCTTGCATAGTAGTTTGGTCTCTTTTTTTTTATTTTAGGCTGAAGAAGCAGAACGAGAAGAACGGAAAAAACTTGAGTCAAAAAGAGAGGAGGAAAGGAGGAAAGAAGAGGAGAGGCTGCGCCTGGAGGAGGAACGACAGGTGGGATTGGTTGGATTTCCACATGGAAATTCTGAGCTTGCCTTTGAGACAGCTCCTTTGTGAGTTCTGTGATCAGCAGAACTCCCTTTGCCTTCCACTCCTGCTGCCTATGGTTTAACTTTGGGGTTTTGTTGCTTGATTTTTGTTTGAATTACAACAACGGATCCCACCTTTGCTCCCCCAAAGTGAAAACTGCTCCAAACATCCCATGTAGCAGCAAACATCCCCCCACACATTGGAGTCTGGAACAAAAGGAAACCATCTCCTGGTGGTGGATCTGCTGCTGCTGTGTGCTATAGTGAGAGATGGGTTGATTTGTTAAAACCTTAACAAATGTTGCTGATAAAGTTTGGCCCATCAGGAAGAGCAGGTAAATGGGTTGGACCTAGTTGCAAGAGAAATTTTGGAGGCCAAGTTTGGTTATCACTAAGCTGGGGGGAGCATGGATCAGCTGGAAGGCAGGAGGGCTCTGCAGAGGGACCTGGACAGACTGGAGAGTTGGGCTGATCCCAAGGGGATGAGGTTCAACATTCCAAGTGCTGGGTCCTGCACTTTGGCCACAACAACCCCATGGGGAGCTCCAGGCTGGGCACAGAGTGGCAGAAAGGGACCTGGGAGTCTGGATTGCCAGGAAGCTGAAGAGGAGCCAGCAGTGTGCCCAGGTGGCCAAGAAGGCCAATGGCATCCTGGGCTGGCTCAGGAACAGCGTGGCCAGCAGGTCCAGGGAAGGGATTCTGCCCCTGTGCTCAGCCCTGGTGAGGCCACAGCTTGAGTCCTGTGTCCAGTTCTGGGCCCCTCAGCCCCTCAGGAAGGAGCTTGAGGTGCTGGAGCAGGTCCAGAGAAGAGCAAGGAGGCTGTGAAGGGATCCAGCAGAATTGCTGTGAGGAAGGGCTGAGGGAGCTGGGGGTGTTGAGGCTGGAGAAGAGGAGGCTCAGGGGAGACCTCATCACTCTCTCCAACTCCCTGAAAGGAGGTTGGAGCCAGGGGGGGGTTGGGCTCTTTTCCCAGGCAACTCTCAGCAAGACAAGAGGGCAGGGTCTCAAGTTGTGCCAGGGGAGGTTTAGGTTGGAGATGAGAAAGAATTTCTTTCTGGAGAGGGTGATCAGGCATTGGAATGGGCTGCCCAGGGAAGTAGTGGATTCTCCGTGTCTGGAGATCTTTCCAAAGAGCCTGGATGTGGCACTGAGTGCCATGGGCTGGGAACTGCAGTGGGAGTGGATCAAGGGTTGGACTTGATGATCTCTGAGCTCCCTTCCAACCCAGCCCATTCTATGATCACAAGAGAACATTGGTTGGAAGGGACCTTTAGAGACTGATCAGTCTCACTCACACCATGTCCCTCTAGAGCTCAGGACCTTGAGCAGCCAAGCTTTGAGTCTCCTGATGGAGATTTCCCACCCTCCCTGGGTCCCTTTTCCTTTCTGCTCTGTAGTGCTGCCTGCCTGACAGCTGGAACCAGCTGGGCAGAAAGTCACCTGCAGGTGATTTTGCAGCAGTTCTGTAAAATTACCCTGTGTGTTTCTCATGACACAAATTTACATGTGCTTCACAATGCAAGATTTCTAAACCACCCATCCAAAAGTGTGTGTCAGGAAAAAAAAAAAACCCACCAGAAAAACAGGTCCTGTGCAGTTGAAAAGCTTTTGTTGAATATTTTCACCAGGGCAAGCTTCTTTCAAAGCTGTTTTGTGTATTCTGGGCATCAGTGCTGCTGGCTAAGAGCTAGGAAAAAAGCCTCATGCTCTCTCTGGAGCTGGAACAACTTTTCTGGTAGCTTTGCAACATGTTTCTGGAAAACTGAGGTGTTCTGCACAATCCTGGGCTCAATAATTGCTGTCTGGGGGGGAGCCCAAACCCCAGCTTTCAGCTGGAACTTTCTGGGCTACTTAGATATTCATGGAGATTTGTGTCTGGGGTTTGTAGTGAGCAGATTTATTTTAATTATCTTCAATTTAATTGTGTTAAACTGGGGTGTGTTGCTCATAACATTTTAAAAGAGGAAAGACAGTTTTTCCTGTTCTCTGTTGAGAGCATGAAGCAGGATAAAGCAATTTAATTTTTTTTTTTCTCTCCATACATTTCACATGCAGATTGCACCCATGAAATACTTTGTAGGATGAACATTTACCTCTGGGGTTATCCCACCCCCTGAATTCTGCATTTTCTGAACTCTCTCTTCTTTTCTTTTCCTCAATAGAAGGCTCATGAGATAAAAACCAGAGGGTAGCTGGTGTGATTTTTGGAGGCAGTTTGATTAGTGACATTTCTGTAGTTTCTACAATCCCCAAAGACAAAAGAAAATTAGGAGTTTATCACTAAAGTTTGCCTTGAGAAATATTGCAGTCATAAAATAGCTTTTTTTTTTTTCCTTTTCCATCAGAATCTTTTTGCTGGTGCAGTGACAGTGGCAAATCTCCAAACAAGCAGAACCAGCTTTTTTAGCTAAAATTCAGTAGAACCTTTATTTCAGTCTCTCCCAAGAAGTGTTACCAACACTGTGCTAACATTTTTGGCCAACTCCAGACAACAAATGGAAATTATACCTTCAAGGGGCCCAAATCTTCCCCATTCTTGAGAGAAATAACCCCCTGGTTCTATTTGTATGCACATATAAATAAAATGTGGTCACCCCTTGGCTCCAGTGTTGCAACCCAGTTAAATGTATTTTTACATTCAAGTTTCCTTTCCAGTGTTCTGGTGACCTGATTGGCTCTGCATGTGAGGAAGCTCCTTTTTAATTGGCATTTGCCTCAGCCCTGGGGATTTCCCTTCTCTCTCTTGGGAGTTTTTTAGTGGTGAGATGGTTTACCAACCAACAGCCTGTCAATAAGAGCCAACTTCCTCTGATGCTGCAAGACATCAGATTGCTTTCCCAAGAGTTTTTTCTTGGGTTTTTTTGTCCTGTGCACAGGGATTTTTGTGGATTTTACCCCCTCTGCTTAGCTGTGCCTTGCTAATGGAGATGACTGGGCAGGTGCAGGGCTCACAGCCATCACTCTTTACATGTGAGAACAGAGTTTGCTGCTGCTAAATTCACTGCTCTTGAAGCAGTTTGACAAAGGAGAGACACTACCAGTCTTCTAGCAAGGAAACTTTTAAGTGTTTTGAGATAAAAAGTCCCAGCAGGAGTGGGACCTCCTGGAGTTTGTCCCTGTTAGGTTCAAACAAGTTCTGTATTGCTCAGATATTCTTTGTGCTCCAAGTTTCCAGACTAAGGCAAACTGGTTTGGGCTTTCAGTTTTGCATTTAAGTACCTAAATAAAAATGGTCTGGATCTTAAGAGCTGTAAAAATGGAGAATCAACCAGAATCAACCCAAAGGTCCTGTTGAAGCTTTTGACAGCCAAGACCCTCAAGTTTTGGGCTCTTTGATTTGGTATTTGTTCATGTGAGACCATGCACCAAGTTGTAAAATGTTGATGGTTGTGTTATTTTATTGTGTGTAACATGAACATCAAGGTCTGAGTGCCTCCCAGCAGAGCTTTTTGGCATTTATAGCCACTGTTTGTAAATAAGCAGGGTGTTTCTGGGAGCTGATGGAAGGCTCAGTTTAAGCATCAGTTTTCCACTGTGTACACTTTGCTGAAAATTAATTTCTCCTGAGGAAGTAGAAGTTGAAAAGCTTGCAGGAAACTCACTCAGCTCGACTTCTGAGGGGATGAGGACTGGTAAAAACATTCATTCTGACTTTCTAGAAGTATTTGGCTTATGTTTGAACAGTGGGGGAGTGGGGAGGGAGTCCTAGAAATCATAGAATTCCAGGTTTTTTGGTTGGCAGGGACCTTAAAGATTATCCATGGGCAGAGACACCTCCCACCAGCCCAGGTTGCTCCAAGCTCCCTCCAACCTGGCCTTCAAAATTCCAGGGATGGGGCAGCCACAGCTTCTCTGGCTCAGCACCCTGACAGGGAAGAGATCCAGCTCCTCTGTGCCAAGTTATTTCCTGCAAAGTCCCTTTTCACTTCCTGCAGCTCCTGCACTAAGAGCATGGAACCTGGATGTTAGGCAAGGAGAGTTTCTTTGGGCCCTGAACCCCAGATCATGTCAAGGAATCAGCCACAGAGAAGGAAAGGTGGGAAGCAGGGGGTGGTTGAAGCTGCCTGAGCCATTCCTCATGAGCAATGAGATCTCTTCCACTTAGCAGTGGAATAAGCTGCTTATAAATGATTTGTTTGTCAGCAAGTGGGTCCTTTATCTGATTTGGAGGAGGGCTGGCACAGCTCACAGCCAGCTCTTTCCTCTCCAGGAAAGCTGCTTAGGCAAAGCTCTCAGAAAAGCCACTTACTCTGTGGGCCAGTATCACCTAATCTCAGTGTCACCTTAAAGGGGTTAGTGCAATGAAAGCCAGAAAAAGGGGTTCAGTAACTTCTTCCTGGATGGTATTATAAAGTTCCTCACCCTTTCCTAAAAATACTGATGCCTGATAAACTCTCAGCAGCTGGAATCTGTCCAGGCAGTGCAGTTACTCAAGCACTATCCCAGGGATGCAGAGAGAGTTGTGATCCCAAAAGTCAAGGTCTGCTTCCTCCAGCTGTAAGTCAAAGAGTTTTCAGGTCTTTGTGGGTTTCAACTTGTAAAAAAATAATAATAATTAAGCTTTTGTGCAGTTGGCACAATTAATATTTTTGATATCAAGGAAATAATGGTTGTGATCCAGGTGAGAAGCAAACAGAAGGTGATGATCTGAAAGGAGCCTCACACCAAATCCATGTCCTCAGTGGGCAGGTGGGAGCCTGGAGAGGACTGAAAGAACAGACTGGGAGCACTGGGAAGTTAGTGGTGACCAGATCCAGTAGAGCTGATGGGTAAGGGTGTTGGAAAGGGGCTCCCAGAGTGCTGGAGACCCCCAGGTTGCATGGGGATCTGGTAGCTTTTGGGTCTGTGCTGTGCAAGGTGGTTTTTAAGACTTCAAAGCCAGCATGCAGAGGTAAATGGAGCCAATCCAGCAATGAGGAGGTGGACATCCAGCCAGAAAGAGGAGAGAGTGAAGAAAGGTTTGAGTGTTTCATTTTTTAATTTGTTTTTTCAGTAAAGTGATGGCTGGAGTCAGAGAGTTTGTTTTTTACATGCAGTGGAGTAAACTGATCAAAAAGAAAACTTGACACTGTAGCAAACACCCAGCTTGGGTAACCTTTGGGTGGGTGAGAAGCAAACCTGCCTCAAGCCAAAAAAACCCCCCAAAAAGGGCAAGCAGCTGAAGGTGAGCATCTGCAGTTACCAAATTTCCAGGATGCTGGGGTTTCCCCATCACCCCACCCACTGGACTTTGCACATATTCTTGAGATCCCTTTGGTCCTGGTTTTCTCACATTTCTGTGTTGGGAGCATTCCTTCTCCTGACTTTCTAGGAGTTTGATCCAACCTTCTCTTCAGTTTTGATTGAAGGACAACTTTCCCATCCTCATTCCTGGTATCCTTGCTGGGTTTGGCCTTACTTGGTCTCTTTTTTTTAATAGGAACATTTTTTCAATGTACTTAATTAGCAGTTCCCTTCTCTCCTTGTTGTAATGGAACAAGTGTTTGCTTTCCAGCCATTAAAGGAAGCAATTACCACATTAGTGTCAGAGCTGAAGCAGGCAAGCATTTAGAAATCAATATAATTGTTCTGCAAGAGATCAATTCCTGTGCTAACAGCAAAGGAATGCCCAGAGGTTGTCCCTGAAACTTGAAGAATTCATTTCCTAAGTTTCAGCCAAACCTTTGCAATGTGACAGCCACCAGACTGGAACCTCACCAGGCCAGGTGCTGCACAAACAGAAATTTCTCTGCAAAAGAAAATTTGGGTAAGAAAACATTGTTCTTCTGTGTGGAGTTCCATGTGGGATGTGTTTTGGAGAAGAACCAAACAAATTAAAAAAAAAAAATAAATCATGGAAAACTGAAAATTTCAGGGGGTTCAGTAAAAACCTGTTCTTACCTGAAACTTCTTAAAGTAATCTAGCACATTCCAAAACTTTTAATTGTGGTTTTGCTGTGGGAATGTGTGACTGTTCCACATTGTGTCAGCATTTCACTGGTGTCCAGCTGGGAGTTTTCTTGACATGAATTATTTCTTTTCTAAGGCTTCCCCATTTCTTTCAGAGTAGGTAACTGAAAGGATTTATATTGCAAATAACTCCAAGCAGAGCCTGTAGTTCTGGTTAACAATCAAACATGTAAAAAACCAAACAAACCTATTTTAGTACAATCATACCTTGTCTTCTGTGCCTAAAATACTTCATGGAGTTCTTGATTTTTCCATGCAGCCAGCTTGGATGTAATCAAAAAAGAGATTTTACCTGAACCTCTGTTCCAGACCAGAGCTCTCTGCAAATACCTGATGAACACTGGTGCCTTCCAGAGCAGAACTGGGACCAGTTATTTAACTGGTGGATGGTGCAGCAAAGTACAGTGAAGGGCAGGGGCTTCCTGGCAGAGGAAACATAACCATGCAAATTAAGGAAATCAGGGTGCTTTATAAGAGTGGTTTTCTCCTCTGTCTCAGAGCTGTGAAGAGCCAGCCTGGGTGTATTTTGTGCAAGCTTCCACTGCCATGTGGGGTGGCTGCTGCCTTAAAGGTGGCTTCTGAAATTAATGAGGCCATCAAAGCAGGATTTAGACTTATTTTAGCTGCTCTCTGCCCTGAGGAAAACCAAACTGCAGATGGAGAGCTTGCTACCTGACTTAGAACTCAAGGGAGGAGCAAACTGACCACTTGGCATCTTTTCTATTCAGGAAGAGGAAAAAAGGAAGGCAAAGGAAGAAGAGGAGAAGAGGGAGTATGAAGAGTACCTGAAGCTGAAGGAGAGTTTTGTAGTTGAAGAGGAAGGGGTTGAAGAATCAATGACAGAGGAAGAGGTATGTATGAGGTTCCTACTCCAGTTTTCTTGATCCTTGTTATGCTCAGGCTGCCCTTACTGCATTCAGAAATGAACTTGAAAGTCAAGAGTCAGCCAAATGTTTTTTCTTGTAAATTAAGGAAAGGGCACATGTTAACCTGGAGTGTTCCCTGGAGAATCCTACAGTTCCTCAATCCAGGCTCCTTCAGCTTGGTGTACTAATGCAAATGTGTCTCTCTGGAAATGAGGTTCTTTCCTCCCTTACTGTAAAGACCAAAATAAAACTCATCCTGGAAGTCAGATACTCTTTTAGTGTCATCAGCTTTGCTCTGTCCATGTGGCTAAAAACAGAGTCTGGTAGTGCCCATGTATCTTGGGAGAGGAACTGCTTGGGTTTTATTTTATTTTCTATGCAGAGCTGCTGTGAAATCAAATGAAAAGCCAATCCCTTGTCTTAAAAAGCATCTGTTAAGAGAATTCCCAGGACACAGCCTACGTGCCTGTGGGTTGTGTGCTGGGGGAAACTCTTTATTTGGTCTTGAGGTCAAACTCTGCTCTGAAGTTCCTGTGGCTGCCAGCAGATGCTGCTGGGGATGGTGGTTGAAACGTGGTACTTGTCATAGTATCACAGTGAGCTTGAGAAAGTCCCACCTTATTCTGTCTGCTGGAAACCTGCTAGACTAATGTGAATTGCTGTCAAATGCTGAAGTTGCTCTGGGGTTGTAGCTGCCAAATTTGAGCTGCATTTCATGGTGAGTATTTCTCTCAGGGCCACGTGTGTGTTTCCTCCTCTGCTAATGGGATCCTGTTGGCACTGAATGGATTTTCCTCTTCAAGTGCTTGAGAGTGGCTTTGGGCTGAGGAACTTGTAGTGAGTCAGTGCTGCTTGACATTAGTCCCAAGTTCTCCCCATGGACCCCTTCCCACTGGGATCAATTCCTGCCTCATGCTAGGATTAACACCAAGTGAAGTTGTGTCTGGCAGTGGGGCATTTCCTGAGGTGCAGGGAACAGGGAAATGCACACTCTGTTGGAAGTTCTTTCAAAAAAGATGTCTATCCTGTTAAAAGACCATATTATACCTAAATATTAAATTATTCCTCTTTAGATCCCCTTTAAAGCTGGAATGTGTTTATTATCTGTGGTCCTGCAGCTGTCTGGCAAGGAGAAATTTCTCTTTATGTGGAAGAGAGAAGGATGCTCCTCACTCAGAAGAGCTTGGCAGGCAGTAGATGATGCCTGGATCTCAACCTGAGCTATTTTTGGTTGGAGTGGGGACACAGAACTGTGGCAGGAGGGGATTTGAAAGTTCTCTTCAGGAGCAACCCCAGGCTCAGAGTTGTTTGGAGGCAGCAGCCTTGCAGAAAGGGCAAGGTGCCCTTGTGGTGGGTGATATCCCGAAGCATTTCAGTCTCCTGTTACAAGAGCTGCCTCTGCCTTGTCTTGTTGAGCCTCAGCCTGCTGAAAATTAAAAGTCCTGAGTTCAGAGCTAAGTGGTTAATTAAGGCTGATTGATTTTCAAGGTTGCAGAGTAACTCGATCTCCCCTTAACTTCAATGCCTGTTGTTTGCATTGCCTTTGAAAGCTGAGCTGCCTCTATTAAAACCTCGGGTTTCAGGTGCATAGCTTTGAAAAGGGCTTTTTGAGCCCCCACATGTGCTGAGCAGCTGGGCTCTGCACTTGGCCAGCTCCATGTTCTGCCTCCTGGATCTCTCTGCTTCACCTCTGCACAAAATGTCCTGGCTGGGTGCATGGAACAGAAGGCACAAACTCCCCCAGATGTGGTAATCTGGGGGTCTGTGTGATGTGAGGGATAAAAGATTTAAAGATTTCCTTTCAGAAAACATTTAAATGCAAATTGGAACTGAGACATTCCCTGCCTTAGAAAAAAAATACCTACAGCCAGAGAGTTCCTAGTTAATATTACATCTAGATGTGGTTGTTTTTTTTTTCAGAATCAGTGTGTATGGTTAAAACTTGGCAAGTGTGCAGGCTGAACACTTTTATAATATTTGCAGTCAGCAAGTTTGCAGTGCAGCTGATGCTCCTGACTTTAACACTTGTTTTTCCTGCTGTTCCCAGTCTCGCAGCTTCCTGATGGAATTTCTGGACTATGTTAAGGTAAGCTGCCCTTGGCCTTTCTCCTCCTTCCATACTTGCTAAATTGTGTAAAATACCTTCATCAAAGAGCTGAGCAGCAAAAAAAAAAAAAAAAAAAAAGGGGGAATCTTGACTTCCTCCATGCTTTACTTACATGTTCACCAACTCCCCAAAGCAATAGCCACTAAATTTGGGTGGGTTTCAAAGGGATGGCACAGGTTAAGGGCTGATTCTGCCCTGGTGTGGCTGGAAGGGATTACTCACAACCTCTCAGCTGAGTGTTTAAGCACATGTGTAAAGTTCTGTATTAGTCACTTCTACTTGACAGCAGAGAAATTAAGCACAGGCTGAGAACCTCATGCAGAAGAGCATTTGACACCTGATTTCCTATGCAGAGATGAGTTGCAGAACTGGGGCATTGCTTTCTTTTACAGGTTTTAGTATTATTTTTTTTTTAATCTTGGAAGTATGCTTAATATATAGATTGTGTGCAGCCCTCATCTTCTGTCCTATTCACAGAAACTGTTGGCTTAGATCTAGAAGCAATGCTAAGCTGCAAAACTTCTAAATTAAGAGAGCAATTGGCAATTTAAAAAAAAAAATTAATTTAGCCTTTCTGCTGAGTAACTTCTTTTACTGGTAGAAGTGCCTGGAGGTAGCTCACCTCATTCCTAAGGGTGTTTGAAATAAAATGCAGCCTCTTCTTTCCAGCTTTGCCTCGTGGGATTGTTCAAAGAGGATTTTTCTCAAAAGCACCAAAAGAATTGACACCTCCCCAATTCTGCTTTTTCCAAAAATTCTGCTTTTTCTTTTTTGTTGTTGGTTTTTTTTCCTCCTTTGGGGCTTTCTTAGTAGAACTTCAACCTCAGTTTGCTCAATGTCACCACCTCACAGCACACCTCTCTCTGCTGCACTCACTGTCCTCTGTGTTTGCTTTTTAGAGTCCAGTCCTCAAGGTATAAACCTGACTGCTCTGGAGCTAAATAATCAGATTTTAATGGGACCCTTATGGTTTTAGTCAGCAGTGCTGTAGCTGCCCAACACACCTTACAAACCAGCTCTCTGAGCACTCCAAAAAATTAATAATGAGGTGGGCAGAGGTTAAGGAAAAAAAAAGAAAAAAAAAACAACATCTTAATCCTGGGAGCTCTTGCTCTGTTTGATCCCTTGCTGAGGACAGCAGTAGAATCATAAGTAAAATCAAATTAATCCAGTCATGTGGAGGTGTGTCTGTGTTGCTGGATGAAATTTCAGCCTGTCTCTAGAACCTGGAGCCTGTGGTGCAGGGATTTGTTGGCTTGGGACCTCACAATGTCATTATATTTCAGTGTGTTTATGGGGGGAGCTCATCCTAATTCTACCCCACCCTCTGGGCTCTTATTCACAGCAGGATCTGTCTTGGAAAGGTTCCAGTAAACTTGGTCATTGGAGGTGAATATCTTTCAGTGAAGGTTTCAATCCTGTTTTTCTTGTTTCTGTGGCTTTGCACACACACAAACCTCCCCCCCCCCCCTCTCCCTCCTGTGTTCTTTTAAAAGAAGATGTGACGAATCTTGGCAGTTCCCAGCTCTGAGAACTGAATTCCATGGACTGGTTCCAATTCCATGTGTTCAGTCCATGGTATTCAGTTGTCTAGCTTGGCTGCATCAAACTTCACAACTACTAAGTCTGTGTGTGGCTTTATTTTATTTTTTTTTTGGTCTGATATTATTAATGGAAATAGATTCATCTGTTTCAGCCCCTCTGATTTCTTCAGTGTCCTCTCCATGTGCTCTCAGAATCAGAAACAAATGCATTTATTGTTTGAATTATTGCATCTGATAATGTAATTGGAGCTCCTGCTGCTGTACATAGCTGGCTCTGAGGAATGTAATCCAGAATGTTAACTCAACATGGTTCAGAAGTTTTTATCTTTTCCACATTCCTTACAAACAGTGCAGCTTTTTACTGCACCTAAACAGATGAGGCACTAAAACGTTTTTGCAGACAAGAAAACAGCAACCAAGTAGCTCCCAGAGGAGTGCACTGGTTGTTTTTTTTTTCTCTGCAGTTTTCTGGAGCTCTAGAGAAGCATAAAACCAGATGTGCCCAGTGGTGCTGCCTGAGCAGGGCTGCACTCAGAAGCTCTTTCAGGAGCAGAATTAAAACTTGCAATTCCTGCTTCTGCCTCTGCTCTCAGAGGTCTTCACCCTGCAGGAGTTCATTTGCACAGCACTGATGGTTTTAATACTTCCCCAGGAAGGTGATTATGGCATTAATAGATATACCATTAATAAAACAAACTGTCTGGATTCTTCTCTATGCACTGATACATACCAGTGATCATTAAAAAATGTACTTCAAAATATCCCTCAAACAAAAAGGGATCTTGTTAAAGCACAGTGGAAATTAAAGATAACAGCAGAGAAACTCAGGTGATGGGAGAACAAACCCAGGGCTGTTTGTTGTGCTCCTGCTCATCTTGTTCTCCTAAGGAAAGGTTCAAGATGAATGCTGGCAAATTTATTTGGGTCAGAGCATCTGCTCTTTCCACAGAGAAAAGTGGTTGAAGTGGCTTGGAGTTTTTTTTTTTTTTTGATGAGCTGTGCTGGCTAGGAAAGGTTCATTAGAACAGCAGGTTCTACTTTGTCTATTCAATGGATTTTTAATTTGAAAGAAAAAGAAATACTCTCACCTTCCAATTCATCAGCTGCATTTAACTCTTGTTTGTTTCCATAGAAAACAAAGGTTATCCAGCTGGAAGACTTGGCTTCCCATTTGGGTTTAAGAACACAGGTCAGTACCACCACCAAGTACAAGCAGTGAGTTTAAAAGGACAGGAGAGAAAGTTGGGTGAATAAGGGTAAAGCCCATGCCAGGGCATTACTGAAAATGCTTGGATTTCAGTGAAGTTCAGCAAAATGAGCCCTAAAAATGTGTCCACAGTGAAGAATTGTTGGCTTACAGGGTTGTTGCAGTGGGAAGTGCTCAGCCTGGCTGCTAACAAATGGATCCTGCAGTGTTTGCCAGACTGGTGATAGAGCAACTCATAGAACCTGGGGATCAAAAGCAGAGCTGGGAGGAAATGCAGACACTGCCTGCATAATTAGACAAGGTTTTTTATGTTTGCAGACAATCTGTAAGTTGTTTTCTTTTCCTCCAGTTGCTTGTGTATTCTTAGCACATTTAAGAGTTCTAAGAATTAAGACTCTTGCAGTTGGAAGGGACCCACAGTGATCATCTGCTCCGACTCCCTGACCACTTCAGGGCTGACCAAAATGTCTCTTAAAAACTGACAGCCTTGGGGTTTTGACCATCTCTCTAGGAAGCATTTTTCAGACCACCCTAATTTAGATTTCTGGTGCATTATTTAAGAGTATTGCTCCTCACAGCCCCATGTAAGGCTGTAAAAATGAGCTCATGGTGTGATCTCTTTATTTTTTTTCCCCTCTCTGTCTTCTTTCTGTTCTCTAAGCATTTTCTGGTTTGACTCAGAAGAATAATTGTGGCTTGATTTCAGTTTGAGCAGGTCTGACAAACATTTTAAGTTATCCTGTGCCTCATCTGATCTTGGGGTGCCCCTTTACAGCAGCTGACACTGCTGCAAGTCCAGGCTGCTGTGCCTCTGCCTCCCTCTTGACCCAGAGCTTCATTTAAGCATGCAGGGAGCCAGTAATGGAGTTTATCTGGTGGAAATCTAAACTATAACTTGTTTCTGCACTCCCAGAAAGGCAGAACTGTGCAAAAAAACAGGGCTTGGGTACTGGCTTGAGATATAGTGGAACTGTATGGTTGGAGTAACTGTACAGTTAGCTCAGCCAGAAATTCCATAATTTGTTCATTGAAACCCATTATTTGTTCTTTGTCTTGGTTAATTGGTTTCCTCTTAAAGAGAGCAGGAATAAAAAAAAAAAAATAATACAAAAAGCTCTGGAATGTACTTGAGTGTAGCCAGGTCCTTGGAGAAATCCCTCAATGAACTTGGTGGCCTTTCCCTGGGAAGATGTGTCTGAGCAACCCCCTTCCATCAAACCAGCAGCTAACCTGGCAATTAAAATCTCTTTTGGGGGTAGTTATTTGAACACCCCAACATGCAGAACCTCACTTCATCCTCCTAAGACCAAAGGATCCACACTGCAGCTGTCTCTGTGGAATTACTGAGGTGTCTCCTTCCCTGAAGTCTTTAGCACTGAAGAATTTCATACCAGCCTCCATCTGTAGTTTAGCTGAACTGTGAAGTGGGTTTTTTTGCCTTCCTCTTGATCTGTTTGTGATTCCTTTTTCCCTTCTGAGCAGGATGCAATCAACAGGATCCAGGACCTGATGGCAGATGGCACACTAACAGGTGACAGCCAAAACACCAAGGGGACTTGGGTTTAGCTGACAAAATAGGTGGTGCAGAAAAACTCCTTTGCTATGGTAGGAAGAGCCTTCCACTGTAATTTCCATTTTAAACTGCAGAAGGTCCTCAGAGGACTCAATTAATAAATATTTCTATCATCCCTCCCTGCTTTAGCTGCTGGGAAACTGCTGTTGAAAGCACTGTGAGGAGTGAATTCAGGAACCAGCAGAAGGTCCTGCACCTTGACTGAGCTTCCAGTCTTCTGAAATCTGAATTAGGGATGTTTGGGGGTGGTTTACAAGCCTGTTCTGAAGGTGCTGTGGCTACAGCCAGGACGTGGGGCATGCCAGGGTGTGAGAGAAGCAACCAGAACACTTCAGGCCCCCTGAAGTGTTTGTTCACAGAGTCTGAAGTTGGGATGCAAGCAGAGGCTGAGCATGTGGGTAACTCCTGCTCTGAACCTGTCTGGTTTAGTGCTGAGCAGCTTTCTGAGGACGAAGCAGGGGAAGGTAGCAATGCAAACACTCACCTGATACTCTGGTGATGGCTGGGAAGCAGCTGTCTGGGTGGGCACATGTGGATGCCCCTTTGAGTGACCTAAAAATGCTCTGAATCACAGTGTAAGGAGATGTCCTGGCTGTGCCTGCGGCCTGAGAGGCAGCCCAGGGAGCTCTCTGCCTTGCATTTGATCCTGGGATGTGTTGAGAAAACAGAGATGATTCTTACTCTTGATGGAGCAACTGCAATATGAAAACTGAGCTTAATTCCCTTTTAGAGGGTAAATTGGAGTGGGGAAGCTGGGCTGAAGCACCTCCTGCTGCTTTTCTCCCCCACCTGCCTGGGCTCAGAGCATCAGCACCAAAACTCTCAACCCCAGGTAGGTCCTGTGGTGCTCTCAGCCAAGTGCAGGCAAGGCCAGGAGACTGGGGTGCTTTGCTGAGCAGAATCAGTGTCACCAAAGCACTCTGCTCTTGTCAGAGTTGTGCTCAAAAGAGCCAAGAGCAGAGAGGAGATAAAAGCCTGACTGCCAGCACGTTGCTCTGCCTGCCCTAGATAGGAAGTGCAGCCTCAGCACTTTGAACAGCCCTTCCAAAAGAAGTGAGTGATGTCTGTTGGGAAGTGAGAGGGAGCCAGAGTGCTGACTTCAAGGTCCTTTCTTTTCCCCCCTCTAGGTGTGATTGATGACAGAGGGAAATTCATCTACATCACTCCCGAGGAGATGGCTGCTGTGGCTCAGTATATCAAACAGAGGGGACGGGTCTCCATCACAGAGCTGGCCCAGGCCAGCAATTCCCTCATCAACCTCCAGCCTGACAGCCAAGCTGTTGCTCCAACTGTGGCTTGAGAGGAATACAGCAGGAGTTTGACTTCTTCATGAATAAGCCCTGTAATTAGAAAGCAACAAAATCCCCTTTAATCTGCTCACGGTGCTTGGAGATCGGCTGCTCCTTTTTGAGCATCAGCTGCAAACCTGATCCAGAGTTCCTGCTCTCATCCTGTTAGAGCTGATAGAAAATAGGACAAGGACTTGGGGTTCAAACACTCTGATCTACCTGTTCCCCAGGAATATCAGCAGTTCCTACAGAGGGACTTTATCTTGGCAGCCAGGCCTGTGGGACTCTACCCAAACTTTTTATCATTTCCAGATTCTGATGTCTGTAACGAATGTAGTTGGGTTTGATTGCACTCAGAAGTCTCCAGGTTTGCTCTGAGCTGTGGGACTTTGTGGCAATGACACAAAGAGCCCAGAACACCAGGTGTGCTGGGTGAAGCTGCCAGATCTTGTCTTCTCCATCAGCACTGGAAGGACAGAGCAAAAAAAGAAAAGTCGACGAGCGTGTCCCTTCATCCTGAAACTCTAGAAATGTGAGAACTTCCAGAGGTTATTTCAGAGAATTTCTGCTCCATAAATATGTTTTTCTTGGTTGATGTCATGCAAAAGGCTTGCTGGCAGCCTGGCTGCATTATTTTGCTGTGGCCAGGAGACAGAAACACCTCTAGGGAAAGGCTGACTCGCCTCATGTATTGTGCAGGCCAATTCTGCTGATACCAACCAGACTCTGGTGATTCATCCTTTGAAGTAAGAGCCAGCTCAGTGGGTCTGAAGACCTCAGACACCCCCAGCCTGTGGCCTTTGTGTTTCAGAAGTTTTTTTAAAAGTAAGAAAAGTTTAAAAGAAAAAAACAGGCACTCTGAATCATGCAATTAATGTTACAAGTAAATGATTCTTAATGTATTAATTACAGGGGTCAGCATATTTCCTGCATAAGAACATTTCTTTTTTTTTTTAAATAGCCTAATTGATGCTTTGTTAATTCTCCTTTCTGAAACCAACAGAATCTGTGTGGGTTTTTATAAGTGGGAAGGGCAGGAGGGGTTGGCTTTGTCACTTCCAAACTTAGAACCTGAGTAGACTACAAGCCAGGTTATCACTGAGATGAGAGAGCAATGAAAGAATGTTTAAAAGCCTCTTTTCCTTTTTAACCTCATCACTACTGCCCAAGGTGATGCTCTGCAGAGTGCTGTGGAAGATGGGTGATTTATTACTGTGTTGCCCAAACCACAGCCAGCAAAAAGATTGCTTGAGATTTGATGCTTGTGATGTCTCTCAATAGTTCAGAATTTTATTTTCTCCATGTTTTGGTGTTTTTGTTTTGGTTTCGTTTTGGTTTTGGGGTTTTTTGGTTCTGTCCTAAACTGCCAATAAAAACTGCATTGAAAGAACTGCAGATATTTGTGTTTGAGATCTTTTTTTTTTTTCTGTCTTAAAGGATTTTGAGATAAAGGAGCCACCCAGCAGTGCCACAGTGTCCAGTGTGCCAGTCAAAAACCAGAGGTACTCCATTAAATCCCCTGAAATCACTCAGTTTCTGTGAAGGTACCAAAAACCACCACATCCACTGCTTCCTTCTGCAGCTGCACCAGCAGAGCTGCTCTGCCACCTGAGGACAGGTCAGTTGTCTGCTGAGAACTGAGGCTGCAAATTCCTTTTCCACCTTTCTGCACCTGAGCTGGGAGGAGATCTCTATCTGGAAATGCTCTGCATTATTTTTGTCTCAGGTTGCTGGAGTTTCAGGGGGCTGTGCCAAGCTTGGAGGGGTTGGTTGTGATTCACTGGCAGGTGGCAGAAAGGCTGATGGAAAGCTGGAGTTTTTGAGGAGGTGCCAGGCAGAAGAATGGGATGGCAAAGGATTCATTAGGAGCCAAATCCATGGGCTGTTGGAGGAAAAATGCCACTTGCCTGAGCTCCTGCTTCAAGCTCCAAAGGAATGTTTGCCCAGGGAGTGAAGGATGGCAGAAGGGCAGGGTAAGCAGAGCAAGCCCTTGCCTGTGGGGTCACTGAAAAAGTTTTGTAGATCTTTCTGCATCTTCTCTGTCACTGTGGGAGAGCAGAAGGGAACCTGTGGGTCCCACCCAAACCTGAGCTCAGAGCTGACACCACGTTTTAGGGGGGCTGTGCTCACCTTTATCCATGCTCTGTGTCCACTGTAAGGTTTTGGGTGGTCTGAAGCCATAGAAATGGGTGTGCAAACCCCTCATCCCAATGAGCTTTGGGCAAGGAGGAGGCTCAGGGGAGACCTCATCACTCTCTGTAACTCCCTGAAAGGAGGTTGGAGCCAGGGAGGGGTTGGGCTCTTTTCCCAGGCAACTCTCAGCAAGACAAGAGGGCACAAAGGGTCTCAAGTTGTGCCAGGGGAGGTTTAGGTTGGAGATGAGAAAGAATTTCTTTCTGGAGAGGGTGATCAGGCATTGGAATGGGCTGCCCAGGGAAGTAGTGGATTCTCCGTGTCTGGAGATCTTTCCAAAGAGCCTGGATGTGGCACTGAGTGCCATGGGCTGGGAACTGCAGTGGGAGTGGATCAAGGGTTGGACTTGATGATCTCTGAGGTCCCTTCCAACCCAGCCCATTCTGTGATTCTATGAATTCTAAGGACATCCCCTCCCAATCCTCCTCTGGTTCCCTGGTTTGCTCCCTGGTGCTTGGTCCAATCTCTTTTTATCATTTCTAAAATAGCTGGAACATCCCTTAGTTTATTTTTTTTTCTATGTTTAGAAAACACATTCTTCTGTATTTTATTTTTTCTATGACATCTCTACATCTGTTAAACCTTGCTCATGCATTTGGCAGCATTTCTCACCATGTTTTCCCTCTAAACTAGTGCAAGAGCTCCCAGGTATTCTGCTGGAGCATGGAGAGAATAATAATAATAATTACAAGCTCATTTCAGTGAGCTTGTCCCAATTTTGCCATTCCACCTGAAGGCAAAGACCAAAAAAAAAAAAAAAAAAGAGATTGAAAACCTCATCTTTATATCACACAAGGTGAGAGCTGATCAAGGGAAACTCCAGCTCCTTTTTCAACCAAAGAATATGACCAAAAAATAAGTTTTAATTTTATTTCTTGGTTTAGAACCCACCAGCCACGTAGTTTCCAGCTTTTCTCTGTAACTATGGATATGAGGAAGAAATTTGGGGGTTTTTTTGTTAATTGTGCCTTGTTTGAGGGGGTTTTTTGTGTGGTTTTTTTTGTTTTTAACTGCTACTGTGTGTTTATCCTTTGAGGAAAATGCTAAATGTCACAAGATGGCAGTGAATCACAAAGCTGCAAGATTCCCCTCTGCACAGAACCAGTCAAATGCTGGATTCACAGATTTTTTTTTTAATTATTTAATCTTTTTTCTTTTCTTCTTTTAACCCAAAAGCAAATAGAGAGCAGTGTCAGAAGGCAGGGATCTCCACCCAAAGGGCTGACATGCAGGGAAGTTTTATACCCTGGAGCAATGTGAGGATGGAACCTGAATTCTTTTCATCTTCTCTGACATTAACAACAAAAAAAAAAGTGAAAGTCAAGTAAAACAGAGGAATAGAACCAAAAAAAAAAACAACCTTCATTTTCAACAAAATAAAGGAACTTTTATGGCTTCTGTTGGTTCATCCATATTCATCACCAATCACATTTTGTGACAAATCATTCCTGGCTGGTTTTGTGCTGGAACAACGAGTGCCATCAGCTGAGCTGCACTTGGGGACCATTTTCTGGAGGGTTCTCAGCTGGCCTGGGACAAAGTTCCAGGAAATCTTGGATTTCTTCATCCTTCAGGAGGCTTCAGGAGTAGAGATGGAGGAACAATTCCACATTATTCATTGCCCAGGAACCCACTTCGTGGCCCTTCTGAGCCAAAGATCTTTCTGCCACCAGATGAACCCTGGGGGAGTTTGCAGATCACACCAGGGCAAACAAAAGAAACCATCAGGGCATCCAAAGCCATTGAATTCCTGGCCATGCCCATCAACAGGAGATGCTGCAGAGCCAAACAAGCCCTCAGAAAGAGAGAAAGGTCTCTTTTGGGGACAGATCATTGCTTTGGAAGCCACTCAGGATGTGCCCAGGGCTCCTCAGCTGGGCTGCCCACTCTGGAGGACACAGAAGGGACCCAGAGGGATTTTTATCACCTGATCCTTGAGCTCCTGTGGCCACCATGGATGTCTTTAGGGCCAGCAGGTCCCATATGGCCCTGTGCTCTGGGATGCAGTTGGCACAGCTCCCTTTGGTCTTTCTCCCAGAGCATTCCAGTGGCCTGAAATTCATCTGAGATGACCCAAAAGCAGAACTGAAATGGGCCAAAGAGAGGGAGGACTCAAATCAAGAGGGGAACCATAGGAGGGAACAGCATCTCCTCCAGAAACGCCTCCTGGTCAGGAGGAGCTGGGCTCAACCAGAGAGGACAGGACAGGGATTTCTGCTTTGTCTCCAAGGAAAATTCCTGCCAGCAGCAGATCAAGGTCAAGGGGATGGTGCAGGAGGATGGCCTCATTTCAGCCTGGCAGGGAAACCTGGAATTCTGCAGTCAGGTTTGGGATGTCCTCTGGACTCTTCCCAACCCCTCCATGTCCTTATTTACCCTGACCCCTGCCCCAAACATCTCCCCAGCTGCCTCTGCTCTCCCTGACACCCCCCCCTCCATCCAGACCATCTCCAGGAGATGGCAGCACCAGATCTCCCATCTTCCCCCATCCCTGGGCAACATTTCCATGGCAACGGGAGCAAAGCATCCCCCAGAGCTTGGAGGGTGACCTCGAAGCTAAGGAAATCCCTGGCCAGGAGCCCACCTCTCACCTTCCCTGAGCTGGGGCAAGGTGGAAAGAAGCTCCTTGTCCCTTTGCTCCTCAGTCAGCCTTCAGAAAGCTGCCTGCTCCTTGCTTCCTTGGGTGCTGCCATCCAAACAAAGCTGCTTAGCAGGGGTGGTGTCATCCATCCATCCATCCATCTATCCATCCATCCATCCATCTATCCCTCCATCCATCCATCCATCCATCCATCCATCCTCAGGCTGGTGGCAGGAGAAGCAGCAGTGGGAGCTGATCAGCATCCACTAATATTCCTGTTCACAAAACCTTGCTCCTCCAGCAGGAAAATCACTCAGGTTGTGGCCCTTAGTTTGCATGCTGAATTTTTTTCTTCCCTTTTTTTTCTTTTTTTTTCTTTTTTTTACCACTGGGGACCTGTCCCTCCAGTTAATGTCACTCACATCAAGGGGCAGTGATGAGCAGAGCTCTGGGGTCCCAGCTCAGACCTCCTCTGAAGTGCAAGCTGGGCTGGTGGGAGATGTCCCTGCCCATGGAACTGGGTGATCCTGAGGGTCCTTTCCAACCCAAAACCATTCCATGATTTTCTGGAAGGTTTTTTGGTGTCTGAAGGAGTCAGGGCATGGATCAAAGAGCTGTTTGAGGAGAGCAAGGTAGATGTTTGGGAAGGGATTTGTAGCAAGCTTTCAAGGCTGCTTTGCTTTCTCAATACTTGACATTTGGCCTCCTCCATCTGATGCTCTCAAAACTCCTTCTCAAACCCTCACTGCTCCCCTGACTGCTGGGGAGGAAAAACCAACCACAGGAACTTGTTCTCCACATTGCTTGGAGCCTCCTAACTCAATCCCTGGACCTGGGCTCATCCTTCTCCTTCCAGCAGAGCTCAGCAGAGGAGCTGCTCCTCTCCTCTCCTCTCCTCTCCTCTCCTCTCCTCTCCTCTCCTCTCCTCTCCTCTCCTCTCCTCTCCTCTCCTCTCCTCTCCTCTCCTCTCCTCTCCTCTCCTCTCCTCTCCTCTCCTCTCCTCTCCTCTCCTCTCCTCTCCTCTCCTCTCCTCTCCTCTCCTCTCCTCTCCTCTCCTCTCCTCTCCTCTCCTCTCCTCTCCTCTCCTCTCCTCTCCTCTCCTCTCCTCTCCTCTCCTCTCCTGTCCCAGGGCTGCTCTCGAGCTGCTTGAGCTTTCCCTTTGCTTTTTCTTTTGCCTGTGGCTTTAGGAAGAGGTGCTGCCCATGCTGGTGTCACCCTGGGAGGACCTGACACAGCAAAACCAGGGATTGCTTTTGTCTTGATCCAGCCCTGCCTCTGCCTGGTGACCTGCTGTGCTTCCAGCTCCCAGCTCCATAGGAAAACCCCCCATCCCTGGAGCAGCAGCATCTTAGGGGGCTGCCAGGCAGCTCCAACTCTTGGTGTGGAATCCAAGAGTCATTTAAGTTGGAAAAGACCCCTAAGGTCAAGTCCCACCATGAACCCAGCACTGCCAAGGCCACCAGCAACCCATGTCCCACAGCTCCACAGCTTTAAATCCCCTCCAGGGATGGAGCCTCCTGATGAAACAGCAGATCCTCAGCACAGGTCGGGTCTCCTGGTCTGTTTGGTCCTTCCCCAGAGATGCTGCAAGTCTTTGTTTTCCTTCCTTTCCTTGTTTCCCACTCCACAATGATTTGCCTGCCTGGCTGAAGGATTCACACTGCATTTGCAGTTTATTCCCATGCAGAGTCAGCCTAGAGAACTGCCACTCACCAGCCTACCAAGATATTTTGGTAAATATAAATAGAAGAAAGCTGGAATACAAAGTAAACTGTTTATTTAAACTGTTTATTTAGGCAGGCAGCAGAAAGCAGGAGCAGTGTTTGCAAAGGATGCTGAGAGCCTCTGCTAGAAGGTTGCTTGTGCCAGGAAAAGTCCAAAGCACTGCTTGAGCTTCACCTCTAAGTTGTGATGAGCTGCATGGACAGAGCCCAACTCAGCCCAGCTACTTCCAAGGAACAAGATCTTGTCCTTGAAACCCACCCAAGAGCTAATCCCAAGCTTTCAGGCCAAAGAGAACCTTAGACACTGGGATTGTTGCTGGAACATTCATTGCCTTAGCTCGTTGGGTCTCTTCTTTCTGTGGGAGAGCAGAGAAGGAAAAAATCCCAACATGGAAAAAACCACCTAAAAATCTCACAGAGTAAAGTGTGTGTAAGGAGACTCCACATGGCCCATACCAAGGGTTCCTCTGTACCAAGGACCAAGAGCTCCCTCCCTTCTTCCATAGGAACTCGTGCTCAGCACCAACCTCCACTTCCCAAACCTTCCTCCTGTCACAAACCACAATCCATGACCTTGGACATGGCAGAAAAGCTGCACCCAAGGCAAAGAGACCTGCAGGGGACTTGACTGATGCCAAGAATCCTTTTGCTCTCCCAGCCAGAGTTATCTGCAGCTCAACAGGGAACATCCTTGAGCCTGGTGGCATCTCTGAGCCCAGGCCAGAAGCAATTACAAGTAACTTTGCTTCAAGAGTCTTCAGGACTTAGCACTGGCTGCTGGGATCCAGTTCTCTCACCCAGAGCATGAAGAAATGAGCTCCTTGAGCCTTTCCTGGGATGGGATGGAATGGGAAGAGAGGGAGCTGAATGAGTTTGCCCAAGACAGGTGTGGAAATGAGGCCAGGAGCAGAGTCAGAGATCCCAGCAGATGTGCTGGACCACACCTGATGCCAGCCAGGTTCATCCATGCTGTCCTGGGTGGATTTGGTGTGGCTGGCAAGGAGGGATTAGGGCTTTCCTCTGCCTCCATCCACCCCTCCTTTGTGGGCTACTAACCAGGCAAGTGTTTTCTCCCAAACATGAGTGCTAATCAGGCAGCATGTTGTGTCTCATTAGGGCTTGTGACAAAGTGACTCAGCTTCCCCCCCTGCGTGGCAGGACAATGATTTCATCCCAGGCCAGGTGTTAGCAGATGGGTGCCAGCTTCACACACTTGCAGCCAAGCTGCTCTTGGCATTAATAAAATCCATCCTCATCAGGCTCCAGAAGGGATGGAAACAGCCACAGGAACATCCACTCCTCAACCTTCCTGCTTTCATCCTCTCCCCCATCTCCTTTCACCACCCCAGAGCTTGTTGCCCCTTCCTGAGGTCCTGTTTTTGGAGGATAAATCTGTGTTCCACCAAGAGGGACTTGGTTCCTACTCCTGATCCTTCCTCCAGCTAGGAAACAAAAGGCAGGAGGCATTTGCTTCATCCTCCCAAGGCACTGAGGCCAAGAACATTCCTGGGAGCATCCAGAAGGTCGTGGGAAACCTCCACAGGAAAATGGGATCCGGAAAGAAAGCAGCAAAATGGGATGGGGAATGAGGACAGATTTCACAGGATACTCCAGAGCAGCTGGTGGCTTGGAAATGAAACACATCTGGATGGCTTAAAGAGGCCTGAGATGCTGCAGGGGATGCCAGAGATCCACCCATTTTCCAGTCAGCTGAAGCTGATTTGATGCTCCACCAATACCATTTGATACTCCACTAAAAATGGTCCAAGACTCCCATCCCATTTTTTCTTGGAAATGGTACACCCTGGGGATGGATGGGAAAAAGGAGCTCAGGCAGCAGTTTTATAGCTTTGGATGAGGACTCAGCTTCCAGCTTTTCAGGAGGAAAAAAAAAAAAGAGAGATGCTGGAGCAATCCCTGGGTCTGTTCCCTCCACCCAAGAAGAAGGGAGGTGACAATTTATCTGCCTGCTTCCAAGCAGGGAAAGGACATTCCAGCAGCAGGGATCCAGCTCATCTTCTCCATGGGAAGAAACCAGCAGCATGAGGACATGGAAATCAGCAAAGGGTAGAAGGTGGGAAACACCACAGAAGGCAAAAACAGGCACTGGAAGCAAAGTAGCCACCTGGAGGACATCAGTAGCCCAGCAGGGCTCAGGGATTGTTGCCTCCTGATTAGATTTGTCCCATAATTAAGAGGCAATTTTTCCATCCTCATGGCCCCACTGGCTCTCTACTGGCCACAAATCATCAACTCTCTGCTTTCCACCCCTTACAAAAGGTCCTGGCCACTTGATTTCTTGATGCCAGACCTCCTAAAGCCATGGGATCACACGTTTGCCTTTTAGGAAGGAAGCTTTGTGGGCCAGAAGGCCAAAAAAAAAACCCCACAAAAATCAATATACAGATATTTTCCCTCTTATTTTTCACCTCTGTCTGTAATTAACCTCTGGCCAAGGAGCAGTTCTTGCAGCAGAAGGAAGCCAGAGGTGTTTTGGTGTTTTCTGGTCCAGCTGTGCTGGGTTTCCATGAAGATCTCCCCAAGCCCCTTCTCTTTCTGGGTGTCACAGTGAGACAGCTGAAGTCAGGATGCTTTGCTGGCCAAACCCAACAGGGCTGTGATGCAACAGCCCTTGCTGAGGGTTGCACAAACTTTCCAGCTGGAGGAATTTATTTTTTTTAATAGAAAGATGAGGGAAAAAAAAAAAAAAAGGCAGTGAGCAGAGAGGGAAGGCTCAGGGTGACTTTTCTTGGAGCAAAGAAAAGCCACAGAATACCTTGTGCTGCCTGCCTGGGGTGAACTTGGCTCATGGCACATCCTTGGAGGAGATCACCCAGTGCCAACCCCCCTGCCATGGGCTGGGACACCTCCCCCCTGCCCCATCCAACCTTCAGCACTGCCAGGGATGGGGCAGCCATGGGAGGGATGGTGGGATGGCAGGGGGTGGAAAAGGAGAGGGTGAGGATGGAAAAAGAGGCTGAAGAGTGAGAAGGAGAGGGTGAGGATGGAGAAGGGAAGGTGGGGATGGAGAAGGGAAGGTGGGGATGGAGATGGAAAGGATGGGGATGGGGAAGGGAAGGTGGGGATGGAGATGGAAAGGATGGGGATGGGGAAGGGGAGGGTTGGGGATGGGGAAGGGGAGGATGGGGATGGAGATGGGAAGGTTTGGGATGGAGAAGGTAAAGTTGGGGATGGAGAAGGGGACGATGGAGAAGGGGAGGTTGGAGATGGAGAAGGGGAGATTGGGATGGAGAAGGGGAAGGTGGGGATGGAGAAGGGAAAGGGGATGGAGAAGGGGAGGTTGGGAATGGAGAAGGAGAGGATGGGGAAGGGGAGGGTGGGGATGGAGAAGGGGAGATTGGGATGGAGAAGAGGAAGGTGGGGATGGAGATGGGGAAGGTGGGGATGGAAAAGGTAAAGTTGGGGTTGGAGAAGGGAAAGTTGGAGATGGGGATGGAGATGGGAAGGTTGGGGAATAGAGAAGGGGAAGGTGGGGATGGAGATGGGGAGATTGGGATGGAGAAGGGGAAGGTAGGGATGGAGAACAGACAGCCTTGCTTGCATTTGATCCAGGAGGAGATGAAGCCATGCTGAACAGGCCCCTTTCCCCCTCAGCTATTGGATAAATTTCCTCCAGCCCATCACCAAATCTGTGAATCCCCATCCCAGAGCAGCTCCTGCCCTCCAGCTCTGCACATTCCCAAAGGAAGCTCCTTCACCACCTCCTTCAGCAGCAAATCCCTGGAGGCTTTGTTTCTCACCCAGGTCCCACCTATCCCATCCCTCATCACACCCCACATCTCCAGGACCCCTCAAAGAGCTGGAGGTGAGGATTGGGGTGCTGGAAGCAGCTCTGGGGGTGATGTCTGTGTGGTGGGAGGGGACAGGGCTGGGGGAAGGCCACCACCTCCCCCCTGCACACAGCCAAGTGTCACTCCACATCACCATCACCCTGCCTGGGGAAGGGATGGGCCAGAAGCAGACAGGACCCGAGGCAGGAGAGGGAGGGTGGGGAGAGCATCCCTTCCCCCACCACCCCCCCTTCCTGCCCCCAGAGCTTTATTGGCCCAAAATTCTGCATTTTTTTTTAAAAAATTGTTTATTTTTCTCAGGATGAAAAAAAGAAAAGCAGGCTGGGATTGGGGGTTAGGGAGGAGGGAGGTGTTTTCCAGCTGAAACAAAGCCTGGGGATGCTCCTTAGTCAGGAATTCCCCTCCTGGGGGGTGGCACTTCCTCTCCTGCCCCCTTGTTTCCCTTCCCAAGGAATTAGGAGGTCAGCCTGCAAAATCCTGAGATCTTACCCCAAAATAAGAAGACTCTGTGGGCTGTGTCCCTTCCAAACCCACTTCCCTGGGAAATGCTGGGGAAGCTGGGGCAGGCTGGGGAGCTGGTTCCCCCAGGTTGTGCATCCCCAAGGTGAATTTTTGGGTTCTTTCCTCTGCAGAGAAGCACCCTGAGCCCAAACTGGGCCTTTGGACCTCCCCCAGGAGGATTTTGGTGTTGCAGATGGGCTGCCATGTGCATCCTTCACCTCCAGCCACCTCCTGAGGCCACCTCCCCCCTGGGTGATGCTGAAGGGGACCCCAGAAACCTCCAAGCTTGTGAGTAAAAAATAATAAATGGGTGATCCAGCACAGCTCAGCCACCCCCATCTCCCTCAAACTGAACCCTGGGAGAGGGAAGGAGGCAGGGAAGGAGGGAGAATTCCTTGAGCCATCAGAGGTCCTGGGCTGTCCTGATTTTTCCCCATGCCAGGTTATTATCCTCAAAGTGGCACACTCAAAATTTAGCAGCAAGGGAAAAAAAAAAAATAAAGGGAGAAAAACCTCATTCCCAGAGCAGGGAGTTTGGTGTTGGTCTCATTAAAGACTGAATCACAACAAACCAAGTCATTTCTCTTGGCTTCATGGCAATGGGAGCAACACAGAGAGGCCAGATTGTCCAATTAGTGCTAATTCCTGGTAATAATGATGCAGTGAGGATTGGGACAGCATCTTCCCAGCAGCTCTGGGGCTGCTTCACCCTTCCTCAGAGCTTTCATGGAAGCCACCAGCACCCCTTTTTTATTTTTTTCCCTTTTTTTTTTATTATTTTTCTTTTTCTTTTTTCTCTTTTGTTTTTTTTTTCTTTCCTGGGGGTGTGATTGTTGCCCTGGTTGTTTCTGGGGGTCATTGGTGTTATTTTCAGAACCTCACCAAGCAGTTTGCTCCTGGAGCAAACTCCTCAGCAGGAGGGAATGGGTTGGGTTGGAAGAGAACATCAGGATCACCCATTCCCACCCCCCTGCCATGCCCAGGGACACCTCCCACCAGCCCAGGATGCTCAAAGCCCCATCCAACCTTCAACACTGCCAGGGATGGGGCAGCCACAGCTTCTGGAGGCAACCAGAGGCTCAGCACCCTCACACCAAACAATTTCTTCCTAAGATCTAACCTAAATCTCCCCTCTTTCAGCTGGAAACCCTTCCCCCTCATCCCATCCCTCCATGTCCTTGTCCCAAGTCCCTCCCCAGCTTTCCTGGAGCCCCTACAAGCACTGGAAGTTGCTCTAAGGTCTCCCTGGAATCTTATTATTAGTAATATTCCTTTAATTAATTAATTCCTTTAATTAATATCCCAATTAATATCCCAATTAAGATCTTTTTGCAGGAGGGGTTAAGTGCCCACCCATTTTCAAGCCACTTTCCTGCCCAAGGAAGAGCCTCAAGGGTCAGAGGATGGCAAGGGCAGGAAGGGCTGGGGAGGACAGGCAGGAGGGTTTGCTGCAGAGCTGGCTTGGAGGAGGATAAAACACTGCATGGGGTGTGAGCTAATGGCAAGGAGAGGTTTTTATGGTGTTTGTCTTTTTTTTTTATGTGTTTTTTTTTAGAGCTTGTCAGTAGGAAGCATATGGCTGCTGCTGAGCTCTCAGGCTTATTTAGGATTTAGTGACTATTTGATCTATTTTAATCCAGATGTTCAGCTCATCACATAATGAGATCCCACCAGAGGAACCATATCCTGATGCTTCCCAGACAGCCAAGGCCCCCAAAATGCTCTGAGGAGGAGGAGGAGGAGAAGGAAGAGCAGCTTCCTCAGGTTTCCAGGAGGAATTCCAGGAGGGAGAAGGTGAGGACATCTGAGCTGGGGAACCTCCACCAGGTGAGAAAACCATCTCACCACAGCTCCTCCTGACATCCTCCCCAAGCAGGGGCTAAAAGGTGAAGGTTTTTACCTGAAAGCATCAACATTTCTGAAGGGTATCAGCAAAACTTGGACACATTTCTCTCCAGTCTCCTTTTCCCTATCCCAAGGGTCTTCTGTCCAGGGAGAGGCACCTGGGAATCACCAGCCCTGCAGCCCTGGAGCTGTGATCCAACCTGGAGAACATGTCCATTGGTGTCCATAAGAGGGAATCTGGGATCTCCCATCCTCAGCTCCATGCTGGGATCATGTGGCCATCCTTGGAGTGCTGATGGATGTGCAGGATGGGCTCTGATGGGGATCACCTACCCTGGATTTTGGTCTAAATTCATGTGGAGTACATCAGCTCCCACTGTAGGGCTGGAGTCAGTTCCTGGCAGTATTTTAGCATCATGGAATTCCAGACTGGTTTGGTTTGGAAAGGATTTTCATCCAATCCCACCTCCCTGCCATGGGCAGGGACATCTCCCACCAGCCCAGGTTGCTCCAAGCCCCATCCAACCTGGCCTTGACATTGCCATCTGAGAAGCCCTGCTAAAATACTGCTTTCCAGGAGAAATGGTGGTTATTTTGGAACACTAAATGTCTCTGTTTTCCAAGCTGTCTTCTGTTGTTGGCTCCCCAGCAGCTGACAGAAATACATCACATGCTACCAGGGCAACTCCAAAAATCCCCTTGTCATCACTGCAGGCTTTGTGTTGAGAGTTTATCAGGAAGAAGGGAAAAAAAATGATGGTTTTTTTTTCCCCAGGTGCAACTCTGACTTTGCCCCAGGCCTGAGGATGAAGCAGAGAGTCAGAGAGGAGATGAAAGTGACCCAAGGAGGTGGCCTGGGCCAGGAGCTGCAGGAATTGGTGCTTGGCCCTGGGCCATGGAAAGATGATGTGTCCTGCAGCTTTCCTCCTGCTTCCCTCTGTGCTGCCTCCTTCACCCCCAAACCTCCTTCAGATTGGACAGAAACACCCAAAAGTCTCCTTTGGGAGCATCTGCCCCTCCAGCAGCTGCAAGATAAAAAATGATGTGCTGATGTGCAGATGTGCAGATGTGCAGATGTGCAGACACTCCTGAGCAGGGAGCAGTCCAAAAGCTCAGTGATCCTTGGGATGGATGGGATCTGCTGTCAGAGGGATGGGGAAGGTCCAGGGCTCCTCCTTTTCCCACTCAGCCCTGCATCTCAGGGAGCTGGAAGCAGGATGGAGCTGCCAGCCTTGCCTTGCCACCTTCTCCTCAATCCAGTAAGAAAATCAATGCACTTCAAGGAGCAGTTTGCTGCTGCTGCCTCTCCTCCTCTGACAGCAGAGATGCTTTTCCCACATGGACTTTCCTGTGCCCTGGGCAAACCTCCCAGGAACCACCTGGGATGGAGGAGGGGGGGAGATGAGGGTCAGAAGTGCAAAGAGCACTGAGGCCAAGGGGTCTCTCCTGCCTCAGCATCCTCACTGGAATGAGTCTCCCATCCTCCCCTGAGCACTGATTCCTTCAGGCTCCATCAAGGACACTCAGCTAATGGCTCTCCTGGCCCCATCCTGTGCACTCTGCAGCTCTTTAATTAAATGTCAAGAGAGGCAGGGTTGCTCCTTTGGGAGCACTTGGCCCTCCAGCACCTGCACATTGGGCATCTCTCCACCAGGCACTGTCATGGGGGTGTCTTGAACAGGGGGGCAGCCAGGAAAGGAGGAGGTTTCAGAGGACTTGGCATGGTGAAAAGCTGACAGCATCCACCCAGACATCTGGAGGGTTGTGCCAGGCAGTGCTCTGCTTCATGGAACCACTGTGGGTCCTCCAGGACATCCAGAGATAGCCCAGGATGGGTCTGGCATCCCCCTGGGGTGATGTCTCCAGGGCTTTGTAGATGGAGGAGCTGCACCTCCTCCACCAAGCATGGAAGGGGGGAGTTTTATTTAGGAAATCTTTCCAAATGAACAACCCACAGTGTTTGCCACCAGCTGCAGGTGGCCCTAAGGACTCCCTAGGTTGAGCTGTGCTGCTTTCTGAGCTCATCCTTAAGGGCTTAAGATGGAAGATCAGAGATGTGGCTTTAATTCTGCATTCAGGAGGCCTCATGGCATCCATGGCCTTGCAGTGCCTCCATCCCATGGGGCTGGAATCTCCATTTTCCCTGGGATGTTTGTGACCTGCAGCTTTCCCACCTCTCCAGAATCCTTTCCATGCTGAGGGCTTTGAAAAAAAAATTAATAAAATAACCCTGCCTCTCTTGACATTTAATTAAAGAGCTGCAGAGTGCACAGGATGGGGCCAGGAGAGCCATTAGCTGAGTGTCCTTGATGGAGCCTGAAGGAATGAGTGCTCAGGGGAGGATGGGAGACTCATTCCAGTGAGGATGCTGAGGCAGGAGAGACCCCTTGGCCTCAGTGCTCTTTGCACTTCTGACCCTCATCTCCCCCCCTCCTCCATCCCAGGTGGTTCCTGGGAGGTTTGCCCAGGGCACAGGAAAGTCCATGTGGGAAAAGCATCTCTGCTGTCAGAGGAGGAGAGGCAGCAGCAGCAAACTGCTCCTTGAAGTGCATTGATTTTCTTACTGGATTGAGGAGAAGGTGGCAAGGCAAGGCTGGCAGCTCCATCCTGCCTCCAGCTCCCTGAGATGCAGGGCTGAGTGGGAAAAGGAGGAGCCCTGGACCTTCCCCATCCCTCTGACAGCAGATCCCATCCATCCCAAGGATCACTGAGCTTTTGGACTGCTCCCTGCTCAAAAGTGTCTGCACATCAGCACATCTGCACATCAGCACATCATTTTTTATCTTGCAGCTGCTGGAGGGGCAGATGCTCCCAAAGGAGACTTTTGGATGTTTCTGTCTAATCTGAAGGAGGTTTGGGGGTGAAGGAGGCAGCACAAAGGGAAGCAGGAGGAAAGCTGCAGGACACATCATCTTTCCATGGCCCAGGGCCAAGCACCAATTCCTGCAGCTCCTGGCCCAGGTCACCTCCTTGGGTCACTTTCATCTCCTCTCTGACTCTCTGCTTCATCCTCAGGCCTGGAGCAAAGTCAGAGTTGCACCTGGGGAAAAAAAACAACATTTTTTTTCCCTTCTTCCTGATAAACTCTCAACACAAAGCCTGCAGTGATGACAAGGGGATTTTTGGAGTTGCCCTGGTAGCATGTGATGTATTTCTGTCACCTGCTGGGGAGCCACAACTCCACATCTCCACCCTCTCCAGACCATCCCTGCTTTTAGCACAGCCTTTTCCTACCTTTTTTCCTGGCATGGGATGCTCAGGGCATACAGGGGGTGCTGGGTATGTTAGAAATCTTAGGTAAAGCTCCCAAAAACCCAGTTTCTCAAGGGGTGGTTGGTGTTTCCCACCAGCCTTGGGTGCTGCCAGGCTGCATGAAGAGGTTGATCTGCCACCTTTGGTTTTGCCAAGGTCATCTAAGGTGACACCAGAAGTGGGATCCTGGTGGATCAGGCCCTCCCCAGCCTCCAGCAGCCTTTGCTGGGGATGTTTCAGGGTTTTTAATAGTGGACTCCTTCCCACAGCCACCCCCAGAGATGGCACGTGCAGATCATCAGCTAAAAGCCTGATGTGGGCAGACAGCCCACGCTTGGTTCCCTAAATAAACCTTCCCCTCCCTGGCTGGCTCTCCAGCTCTTTGCAAAAGGCTTGGATTTTAATATTTTTGGGGTTCATCTCAGGGTCTGAGGGTCTCCTGGAGCTTCCTCAGCACCAACCTCACTCCTTGGAAGGGACCTGAAACTCCTCGTTCCTCTTTGGACCTCCCTGGCTCTAACAAAGTATTTTTATTTATTTTTTTTTTCTTTTTCTCCCCCAGCCACGGAGATGCTGAACCCATTGCAGAACTTTTGGCAGCAGAGAAAACTCCTGGAGCAAGCAAACACCTCTCCATGGCCCCTTCCCATCAAACCAGGGAATGGTTTGGGGTAAAAAGGACCTTCAAGACCACCCAGCTCCAACCTCCCTGCATGGCCAGGGACCTCTCCCATTGGACCAGGCTGCTCCAAACTTCTTTTAGAGAGTGGGAAATGCCCCCAGCTCAAGCCTGGTGCTGCTCTCAAAGCTTCTTTTACTCGTGGCCAATCCCCCTGCCAGCCCCAGGAGCTGCTCCTGCAGGATGAGGAGGATTGGGGGGTGGGAACTCATCTGCAAGAGCTCTCAGGCTGCCAGCAGCATTAGGGCAATTTATTGCCTGACCCCAGCTTGGAAATGAAATCTCTCATGCTTGACTTGACCTCTTGGCCAAATCATAATTACATGGGGAACTTCTGTTTATTATTATATATATAAAATACATATGTTTAATATTATTATTATTATTATTGTGTAACTTCTTTTTATTATCATTTTTGGGTCTGTTTTGCTGTTTTCTTTTCCCCCATTGTGTAAAAACAAAAAAGCAGGGGAGGGAGAGAGGAGGAAAGAGGTCTGGTGCCTCCACATCTCCTCTTCTCATGTGTTCCTCGACCAACCAAGAGTCTGAGGAATCCAGAGGAGCATCAGCAGCTCCTGTATGGAGGGGATTCCCTGCTGGATGCCTGCCTGAGCCTTTCCTATGCTGTGCCCCCCTACAAGGACAACCTCCTGACCCTTCCCATCTTTGCATCCCAGCAGAAGGTCTGGATGGGTCCCTGGGGCTCTGCAGGGACCACACTTTCCACCTCCACCATCTGGGACTGAGTTTCCTGAAGAAGGCACAAATCCAAAAATTATTCCCCCCCTCAGCCTCCCTGGCAGGCATTTATTACAGTTGGGCTTATTTTTGCCAAAATGATGAAGTTTCCTGAATTCAAAGGCCAGGTTCAGTTCCTAGCTGCAGGGAAAGGAACAGGAGAGTCATCTGGACCTTTTTCTCCTGACCATCTGCCCCAGCACCAGGCTCAGAGTTAGGAAGAGCAGGCATGGGAACAGCATGGATCTGAGCATCCTTGGCAATGCCCCATCCCAGTGTGGCTGTGGATGCTCTGCCAGGAAGGACTTGATTAGGGAATGAGATAGGACAAGGAGGAAGAGGCTTTCAGCTCAAATAGGTTGAGATTTAGGTTGGAAATTAGGAAGAAAATCTTTGGTGTGAGGTTGCTGAGCCCCAGAAGCTGTGGCTGCCCCATCCCTGGCAGTGTTGAAGGTTGGATGGGGCTTGGAGCACCCTGGGCTGGTGGGAGGTGTCCCTGGGCATGGCAGGGGGGTTGGAATTGGATCATTTTCCAACCCAAACCATTCTGGGACTCTGTGATTCCCCATAGGGGAGATGGAGAGGAGATCTTGGGAAGAAATTCTTTGCTCTGAGGGTGCTGAGCCCCTGGCCCAGGTTGCCCAGGGAAGCTGTGGCTGCCCCATCCTTGGAATTTTGAAGCCCAGGTTGGATGGGGCTTGGAGCAGCCTGGGCTGGTGGGAGGTGTGGGAATGGCAGGGGTTGGGAATGGGTGAGCTTTAAGGTCCCTTCCAACCCAAACCAGGCTGGGATTCTGTGATAACTCAGCTCCAAAAACACCTGGAAAAACATTGGGTGCCCCCCAGTGCCATCTGGCTTAGACTAAACCTCTCCTCCCCAGCAAGTTTCAGAGGAGAGGGCCAGAGAAACAGCAGCCACAGCTTTCCCAAGAGCTCTTTGTTCAGGATTTCTGGCACAGCTGGGGATGTCAGGAGTTATTTATGGGTTGTTTCTTTTTTAGCCTGCTGGGATCAATAGGTGTGACCCATTGCACAATCCAATGCCATAGCAGGGATCAGGGGAGCAGAGGTTTTCCTCTCTGTGGTTATAAACCACACACCAAGTTGCCTTTCAAGAAGGGGGAAGAAACAGTCCCTCCCTTCAGGCTGTAAATAAAACCAAGCTGGCCTTGGATTCCCAAGCCAATTCCAGGAGTTTCTCCTTGGATTCCAATGGGTTTCCAAGCAGCCAGCTCTAGGTGAGCCAAAGCTTCAGGAGATTTGCAGAGCCCCTCACCTGTTAGAAATCACCCTCGTTAATTAACAAATTAACTGAGGGAGCCTGTGTTGATGGGGGAGAAGCAAGACCCAGCTGGAACACATCCAGCACTGCCTGGATGCACCTGGAGCTCCTGATTCCTTGGGGCTATCCCAAAGCTTCTCCTGAGCTTCCCACCAGGAGCAGCAAAGTTCCTCCCTGACCCCAGCAGCAGGTAAGAGGGTTTTTTTGGGAAGTTTTCCACGTTTTCCTGCTCAAAGAGGTGCAGATCACCTGAATATTGTGGGAGGGGGTGTGGAGGGGAGAGGGTGCTGCTCCTGCTCTGAATTTGGGGTGTGAACTCAGCTCCTGGGTGAGCTGGAAGCAGCCAGCAGAGAACCTGCTCCTAAGCAATGGTCAGGGGGCCAAAGAAAAGCTTCTCAAGCAGCTCTCTGGGCTTCAACCCAGGTCTGGGACTTGCTGGGGTTCACCCCAACATGGGACAGGATTTGGCATTGCTGCCTTTAGGGGTGAAGCTGAAAATGCCATGGGGTGAGCTGGGAGCTGGCACGGAGCTGAGAGAGGTTTGGGTGCAGTCTGTGTCCCACTCCCAGGGTTTTCCTCAAGGAAATTCCATGAGTTGGATTCGATGCCAAGGGAGGGGACTGAAGGTCCCATTCTCTCTCCATGCTTATCCCAACTTCAGGAGCACCAGCAAAGGCTTCTCCCTCCTGCCCAGCCAGGTCCCAGCTCCTGCATTCCAGGCTTTCATGCCCATGGATTTGCCTGAATGATTTGGGATGAGATCTGAGGAAGGGTGTGAGGGTGCTGAGCCCCTGGGTGCCCCCAGAAGCTGCAAGAGGGGAGATTTAGATGAGATCTTGGGAAAAAATTGCTTGGGGTGAGGGTGCTGAGCCCCAGGTTGCCCCCAGAAACTGTGGCTGCCCCATCCCTGGCAGTGTTGAAGGTTGGATGGGGCTTGGAGCGACCTGGGCTGGTGGAGGTGTCCCTGGGCATGGCAGGGGGTTGGGATGACCTTTAAGGCCCCTTCCAACCCAAACCATTCCATGCTGCCCCTGTGCTCAGCCCTGGGGAGGCCACAGCTTGAGTCCTGTGTCCAGTTCTGGGCCCCTCAGCCCCTCAGGAAGGAGCTTGAGGTGCTGGAGCAGGTCCAGAGAAGAGCAAGGAGGCTGTGAAGGGATCCAGCAGAATTGCTGTGAGGAAGGGCTGAGGGAGCTGGGGGTGTTGAGGCTGGAGAAGAGGAGGCTCAGGGGAGACCTCATCACTCTCTGCAACTCCCTGAAAGGAGGTTGGAGCCAGGGGGGGGTTGGGCTCTTTTCCCAGGCAACTCTCAGCAAGACAAGAGGGCAGGGTCTCAAGTTGTGCCAGGGGAGGTTTAGGTTGGAGATGAGAAAGAATTTCTTTCTGGAGAGGGTGATCAGGCATTGGAATGGGCTGCCCAGGGAAGTAGTGGATTCTCCGTGTCTGGAGATCTTTCCAAAGAGCCTGGATGTGGCACTGAGTGCCATGGGCTGGGAACTGCAGTGGGAGTGGATCAAGGGTTGGACTTGATGATCTCTGAGCTCCCTTCCAACCCAGCCCATTCTAGGATTCTATTCTATGATGTTTCTATGATTTCAATGCTCCCCATGCTCCTTTTCTTTTGGGACACCCAGAAGCTGAGCTTTGAGGCTGTTCTGGCATGGACCAAGGGTTCAGCTCTCACCCTGAGGATTTTATCACCCAGATACTTGAAGAAGACAAATGAGTGGGTGCAGGGGGATGATGGGTGGGTGCAGGGGGGTGATGGGTGGCACAGACACTGCATGGGGCAGGGTTTGGCCATCTCCACACCAAGGTTTTTCACAGCACCTTGGTTTGAAGTCCCAGCAGCACATGCTGAAGGACATCAGAGAGCCCTCAGCACCTCTACTGATGGGGAAACTGAGGCACCCCAATGACAAAACCCCATAAACCACCCTCCAGCAGATAGAAAACTCTCTCTATGGGTGAAAAACTTCCTTCTCCCTTTGGGATTTAACCCCCACAGGAGGATTTTGTTATTCCAAAAGTCACCGTTTCAAGCCTAAATTTTCTGGAGAATTGGTTAAAATCAGGAGCAAAGTTCTAACCTCCCTCGTGGTCTCTTCTTCAGCTCTTTGCCAGGATCTCTCTCCCTTTTTTTGAAGGCAGAGGCTCCTCTCCCCACCCCAGATTGCATCCCCAGGAGCAGCAGCTCCGGATGGACAAGTCCCAATAAAATCTCCTTTCTATTCATCCAGTGCCCCCGACCTGCAGCTCCTGCTGCCCCAGCCCAGGGACAGCACAAAGAGATTTTAAAACATCCTGGAGTTTGTTTCTGAAAGCTGCATCCGTTCCTTGACGTTTCCAAGGGCTTGGGATGTGTCTCAGCCTTTGCAGAACGTGGTTAACAGCTTTGTTTTTCAATTGGTTTTGATTTTTATATTTTTTCTTCTTATCCAGATCATCATTTCCCAGGTTAATCTTGGTCTTTAAAAACACAGATGGGCTCAGTTTAAAGCCTGGGAGAGGATCCAGCTTGAAGTTGTCCAGCTGGTAGAACACCCTCACTGCTGAAAAAAGGGTGAACTTGGGCATTCAAGCAGCTCCAGCTCCTCCTTGCCCTTCACTTTGCCTTTTCCCAGTGATGCTGAGGGGCTGGCAGCCCCCAAAAAGAGCTTCATGGGGCAGCTCTGCTCAGCCCCTGACCTTGCACGAACCCAAATGCCCCCTTCACATCCCTGGCCATGGATCAGCTTTCTCAGCCCATTGTAAATGTGGCTTTTTCCTCAACTTCCTTCCATTTTTCTGGGCTCCCTTTGAACCTCCAGCAGAGGAGCAGGATGCAGGATTGACCCTTGGTGGGACAGGAGCCTGAGGAGTCCCCTCAGCTTTGCTTAAAAAGCATTTGGCAAATGGTTACAGAATCACAGAGTTATTTTGGTTGGAAAAACCCTTTCAGACCATCAACTCCAACCATTCCCCCAGCACTGCCAAGCCCACCCCTGCCCCATGGCCCTCAGCACCACATCTCCAAGGCTTGGAAATCCCTCCAGGGATGATGGGGACTCCCTGGGCAGCCTGGGCCAAGCTCTGACAACCCTTTCCAGGGAGAAATTGTTCCTAAAATCCAATTTAAACCTTCTGGCTCAACTTGAGGACATTTCCTCTTGTCCCATCCCTTGTTCCTTGGCAGCAGAGCCTGACCCCCCCTGGCTCCAACCTCCTCTCAGGGGGTTGCAGAGAGCCAGAAGCTCTCCCCTTAGTTTCCCTGCTTCCCTATGGATGAATTCATCACAGGGAAGGGTATTTGGAATTTTCCCTGTTAACCTGACCTCAAAACCCAGCTCCTATCCCTGGAGATTTAGCTTTGAGTATGTGATGCTCCAGCAGCAGCAGCAGGACCCCTGGGGGGGCTTTGTGTCCCCCAAGATTTAGGGTGGGATCAGGTAGGGGAACCAAGCCTTCCAATTTTTGGCAGTCTGAACCTTGGGGAATCTTGGGACTTGTAGTCCAGATACAGAGAGAGAGAGAGAGAGAGCCAGGTCTGTTGGGAGAGGAATGAACACAAAAAGCAAACTGTTTTGGTTGGTTTGGATGGTTTGGGGGGCTGGGGTGTGCATGGAGGTGCATGGGAAATAAGGAGCTTTGGGGGTGATGTAAGCAGGAAAGAAATCCTGGGTTGAAAGAGAAAGAGGGAGGATATCTGAAGATGAAAGGAGTTTGGAGGGCTGAGCCCTAGGTGAGAAGGAGGGATTGATTCTCTCTGCTTCAGCAGAGCCTCAGGGTGCTGTTAAAAAAATAAAATAATTGTATTTTCAGTCCCAAGCTGCTCTGGTTCTTTGAGAGGAACCTGGCCAGGCTGGTGAGCAGAAGGATGGGGACACAGAGGTGATCAAACAAACCCCCCCTTGCCATGGGGCAGAAGGTCAGAGCTGACCCTCCCCAGGCTGCTCCAGCCCAGGATTGTCATGGAGGGAGCATCATTAATGGGGAGACCATCATTAATGGAGGGATGATCATTAATATAGGGACCATCATTAATGGGGAGACCATAATAAGGGGAGGGACCATTATTAATATGGGGACCACCATTAATGAAGGGATGATCATTAATGGAGGGATGATCATTAATGGAGGGACCTTCATTAATGGAGAGACCATCGTTAACGGAGGGACCATCATTAATGGGGAGACCATCATTAATGGGGAGACCATCATTAGTGGAGGGAGCATCATTAAAGGGGAGACCATCATTAGTGGAGGGAGCATCATTAATAGAGGGACCATCATTAATGGAGGGAGTGTCATTAATGGGGAGACCCTCATTAATGGAGGGACCATCATTAATGGAGGGAGCATCATTAATAGAGGGACCATTATTAATAGAGGGACCTTCGTTAATGGAGGGGACATCATCAGTGGAGGGAGCATCATTAATGGGGAGACCATCATTAATAGAGGGACCATCATTAATGGAGGGGACATTATTAATGGAGAGACCATTGTTAATGGGGAGACCATCATTAATGGAGGGACCTTCATTAATGGGGAGACCATCATTAATGGGGAGACCATCATTAGTGGAGGGAGCATCATTAATAGAGGGACCATTATTAATATAGGGACCTTCATTAATGGAGGGGACATCATTAATGGAGAGACCATCATTAGCGGAGAGATCATCATTAATAGAGGGACTATCATTAATGGAGGGGCATTATTAATGGAGAGACCATTGTTAATGGGGAGACCATCATTAAAGGAGGGAGCATCCTTACTGCAGGGAGCACCTTTTGCTTTCAGGAGAGTGAAATCACTGAAGAGAGAGGCTGAGATGAAGCCAAAGTCCTGCTGACTTTCAGAAGAACTCAGTTATTGATTTCTGGGGACTCTGCTGCTCCCCAGAGGGCTGGAAAAAAGCCCAAGGCGGTTGCTTAGGATGCCTGGAAACTCGGGCTCTGAGAAGAGCCTTGTTTCACCAGGACCTTTCTTAATGCAATGTCAGAGGAAGGTCATTCCCCCAGGCTGCTCTCCAGCAAGCAGCCAGCCAGGAGCTGCAGGAGCTGCCAGCCAAGGCCACCAGACTTGAAAAGGGATTTCTTCCCCCCAAAAAAGCCCTTCTGTGGCAAAGAGCTGGAGGTTTCCATCTGGCCAAAGGGGTTGGTGTGGTGAAGCCCACACCATGAAGAGCTGGAAGATGTCCAATAAACCCCCCAACCCCAGGGATGAGGTGGAAAGGTGCTGAAATCACCCCAAAAATCAGTCCCCTGTGCAGAGGGCTCCATACAGAAGTGGGCAAGATCCCTGTGGATGTTGGGCAGAAAAAGTGAAGGTGTCTGGGGTAGAGGGAGAAAGCCAAAGCTCCTCAGTTCCCTGAGAGGCTGAGAGTTGGGGGTGTTCAGCCTGGAAAAAAGAAAGCTCCAGGGAGACCTCAGAGCATCTTCCAGTGCCTGGAGGGGCTGCAGGAAAGCTGGGCAGGGACTTGGGATAAAGGGATGGAGGGATGGGATGAGATGGAAGGATTTTAAGCTGAAAGAGGGGAGATTTAGATTGGATTTTAGGAAGAAATTGTTTGGGGTGAGGCTGCTGAGCCCCAGGTTGCCCCCCAGAAGCTGTGGCTGCCCCATCCCTGGCAGTGTTGAAGGTTGGATGGGGCTTGGAGCAACCTGGGCTGGTGGGAGGTGTCCCTGGGCATGGCAGGGGGGTGGGAATGGATGAGCTTTAAGATCCCTTCCTACCAAACTCATTGATGGATTCTCTGATTTTAAAACAGTTCTCAGTGCCCAGGTCTTTACTTGACTATCAGCCTGATTTCAGTGTGATGTCCAGGATGACCCTGGAGCTCCCTTTGCTTTGCACCCTTTGTGAGAGACACACAAAAACAACAACCAAAAAAAAATATTCCTCACTTTTTCCCTGCTCCACATGAACCCAAAGCTGTAGAAAGCTGCCAGCCCTGAGCCCTGGGGGTTGGCATGAGGGATGGCAGAGCTCAGCTGAGAGCTGTTTAATTTGGGTGAAAGACACCGTGTGGGAAGCAGCCCTGCCTCAGCTCAGCTCAGCTCTCGAGGTGTGTAGGAGCCAGCTCAGCTCCTTCTCAGCTGATTCTAAGCAGCAACGTGTTGCTTTGGGAGGAGATGAAATGCCAGGAGCTCTGGAGGGGGCTGGAGAAGGGGAGAGATCTCTCCATTCAGTTCTGCAGGGCTGAGAGCAGCAGCAAAGCTCTCAATGGGAGCCTGGGATTTCTCTGCAGAAGGACCATGGCAGATCTGGGAGGTGACATGGGCTGTGCCAGGCTTGTCCCTTTGGAAATAGCCCTGAGATGTTTTCCTAGCCAAAAAAAATTAAAAGTTTCTCTCGTTCTCTCTCCAGCATCCATGCTCCAAATGCCCTTGGACACGGGGAGGGAAGATCTGTCACATGTCCCCATACTTTGTGCAATACCTAAGAGAGTTTTGGGTGTTTCATGGAGAGATTTTTGCTCCTTCCCCTCAAAATCCAACTGAAAGATTGAAACCATCGATACCTCCAAGAGCTGCTCAGGGCCTCCTGCATCCCCCCTGACAGGGAGAGACCTCTCTGGGCTTCAGCATCTTCTGCTCCCCACAGAGCTGGAGATGAGACAGCCCTTGGCGTTGGTATTTCTGAGCACCCCCAAACCATCTGCTTTGCTTTCAGCCCTCTTCTGGGGCCTTGGGAGGAGGAGGAGGAGGAGGAGGCTCCAGCTGAGAGAAAGGGACAAGGCCGCCCACTTGTGCTGAGTAACCAGTGCCAAACTGGGTGCCAGCACACACACACAAATATTTCCACTCAGCTTGCTGTGCACGAGGATCTCTTGATTATTTCCTGCTTTAAACACCCTTTGGCACTCAGATGCTGACCCTCCCACCCTCCAACCAGCCCACCAAGGTTTCCACCCCCAGCCCCACCAGCTGAGGGGTTGTTCCATCAGCAAAGAAGGGGATGTGGTCCCTGCCCTGGGAGTTTGAAGGCTGAAGGTGTGCAGAGCCACATCCCAAGGGATGCTGGTGGGAAAACACCTCTGCCTCTTCAGACCTGGCAAGCTGGGGAGCTTGCCCATCTCCTTGGGCACAAGCCCAAATTCACCTCCTTGGTGTCTCCGATCCAGCCCTAAAGATGTTGCCATGGTGTCTGCAAACCCAGGAGAAGTCAGTCCAGCTACCAAGCGTGGTCAGCCGTGTTCCCAGGGACATTCTGGAGTGGAAAACCCCCCAGTTGGGGGTCTGTGCTGGGCAGCTTTACATCCAGGTGCACTGGAATCATGTCCCATTATGTCCTAACTCACTGGCACCCATAGAGGAGGCACTGGAAGATGCTTGGACCCAGGAGTCCTTGGCACTCTGCCTTGCTCAGCTGGGGAGCTTGCCCATCTCCTTGGGCACAAGCCCAGATTCACCTCCTTGGTGTCTTCCATCCAGCCCTAAAGATGTTGCCATGGTGTCTGCAAACCCATGAGAAGTCAGCCCAGCTACCAAGCCAAGGGTTCTCAGCCTGTTCCCAAGGACATTCTGGAGTGGAGAACCCCCCAGTTGGGTCTGTGCTGGGCAGCTTTACATCCGGGTGCACTGGAATCATGTCCCATTATGTCCTCACCCAATGCCACCCATGGAGGAGGCACTGGAGGATGCTTGGACCCAGGAGTCCTTGGCACTCTGCCTTGCTCAGCTGGGGAGCTTGCCCATCTCCTTGGGCACAAGCCCAAATTCACCTCCTTGGTGTCTCCCAGCCAGCCCTAAAGATGTTGCCATGGTGTCTGCAAACCCATGAGAAGTCAGCCCAGCTACCAAGCCAAGGGTTCTCAGCCCTGTTCCCAAGGAGTGGAGAACCCCCAGTTGGGTCTGTGCTGGGCAGCTTTACATCCAGGTGCACAGGATGTAAATGGGGAATCATACAATGGGGATGTGCAGTGGGAATCATGTCCCAGTGTGTCCTAACCCAATGCCACCCATGGAAAAGGCACTGGAGGATGCTTGGACCCAGGAGCTGAGCAAAGCCCTGCATCCAGGAGCTGAGAGGGTGCTGATGGTTTGGGTGGCACAAAAGCAGAGTGAGTGCCCAGTGCTGCCCAGTCCTAAAAGCATCAGGAAAAAGGACTTTCTTGGAGGCAAAAGGTTGGATCTGAACATGATTTGTGGTCTTCCTGGAGGTCTTCCCTCAGCCCTAGGTTGTTTTCCCTCCCTCCATGCCTGGAGAAGAGATTTCCAGAGACCCCCCCCGAGTCCCCTGGCTCTCCAAGGTTTCTGCCCTGTCTCCAAATCGTTGGGAATTGCTGAAAAGAGCAGATCTGCAACCACAGTTGGCAAATTGCATCAACAAGCATATTCCCAGCCAGGCATTGTTCCAGTTTGTATATGTCTGAAAAGAACTGTTCAGGCATATGTTGAAGTTGGCACCTTCTCCCTGGGACTTGCTGCAATCCCAGGGCTGGAGCATGAGAACCAGAGCCAGGCTCACAGGATGCTCAGCAAAGGAGGGAAAACAAAGTCCACTGGGAATGGTGGTGGGACTCTGGGGAGGACAAGGAGCAGAGGGATGTCCTGCTGGTGCTGCAAAACACCTCTTGGAAAAGGGTCAGAAGAGGCAGGGAATGGTGAAAAGAGAGAATGGGTTGGGTTGGGAGCTTGCCAAGTCCAACAAGTGGTGTAGAAAAGGAGAACAGACCAAGATAATCCCTGTAAAGAGCTGGAGCAGGTGGAAGCAGGGATGGAAGGAGAGGAGGAGAGTGTGGTGGGAACTCAAAGCATGTGAGGAGTCCTGCAGGCTTCAGCTGATGCTGGAGAAGGCAACACCTTGCTGGGAGGATGGGCTCAGCAGGAGGACACAAACCCTGGGAAGGGTTCCCAGCCCTCATGGAGATCTGCACCCCTCTCCAGTAAGGAAAAGGAGCTGGAAAACCCTCCTGCTCCAACCATCAGCTGGAAATGGGAGAGGTGTTGATAGGGCTTGACCTTCTCCAGCCCCAAGCAGCAGCCCTGCTCTGTCCTTCCTCCTTTCCAGCTTTAGGACCACCTGGTTCTCCAGGCGGGACCTACTGGGACCCAACAGAATGCCACCCACAGGAGAGATGGTTTGGTCCCAGGTCCAGTTCTGGTCCCCAGAGGTGGTTCTGAATAAGCCAGAAGGTTTCAGTTGTCCTTTCCATCCCAGGAGGATGACACACACAGCTCCTGGAGCTCTGCCAGCAACAACTGATGTGGAGAGATGCTCACAGCCTGCAGTCCTACAGGGAGCAGTCCAGCTCCTGTCCGGTGTAATTAGCAGGGATAATTAATTACCTGGCCTGCCACTTCACTGCCAAGCAGCAGAAATCTCTGGCAGCAGCTCCTGCCCCTTCTCCCCCTCTCAGCAGGCCAGCAGGAGTGGTGTCACCACCACACATCCACGGGAAGAGCCAAGGGAAGGAGTGGAGCTTGATGGTGTGACCGAAGCCTCCTGCAGCCATCCCAGGGATGGGATGAAGCTGGGAGCAGGGGAATGTGCCCCCAACCTCTCCTTCTCTTGGACTTTCTCTCCATGGACAACACAGTGAAGCTTTTTGCTTTTCCTTTTCCCCTCTGGCACCTTTTCTTTCTCCTTGGGGAAGGCAGCTTGGTGCTACTGCACCATCAGGAGGTGACCAACACCAGGGCTCTGCTCCTGGAATTGGGGCTGGGAGAAACCAGCAGCCAGCTGGGGGAAACCAAGGACCAAATGGGATTTACACGTTCTCAAGGTGGACTTGAGAGAACCTTCCTGTGCCTGAAGAGACTCCAGGAAAACTGGGGAGGGACTTTGGACAAAGGTATGGAGTGATGGGAAGAGGGGGAGTGGCTTTAAACTGAAAGAGGGGAGATGGAGATGAGATTTTAGGAAGAAATTGGGGGTGTTCAGCCTGGAAAAAAGAAAGTTCTGAGGAGACCTCAGAGCATCTTCCAGTGCCTGAAGGGGCTGCAGGAAAGCTGGGGAGGGACTTGGGATAAAGGAATGGAGTGATGGGATGAGATGGAATGATTTTAAGATGCAAGAGGGGAGATTTAGGTTAGATTTTAGGAAGTAATTGTTGCCTGTGAGGGTGCTGAGCCCCTGGTTGCCCCCCAGAAGCTGTGGCTGCCCCATCCCTGGAAGTGTTGAAGGTTGGATGGGGCTTTGAGCACCCTGGGTTGGTGGGAGGTGTCCATGGCAGGGGGGTTGGCATCTTGAAGGTCCTTTCCAACCCAAACCATTCTGGGATGATCCAGAAGGAACCTCTGGAGCCCCTTCTTGAGAAATCCTATGGGTTAACCCTACTGTCCCCTGTCCCCGAACCCCAAGGGGGAAGGTTGTGGGGCTGTGAGGCTGATCCAGGCAGCATCCTCAGGCCATCCTGTGGCCAGTAGGTCCAGGGAAGGGATTCTGCCCCTGTGCTCAGCCCTGGGGAGGCCACAGCTTGAGTCCTGTGTCCAGTTCTGGGCCCCTCAGCTCAGGAAGGAGCTTGAGGTGCTGGAGCAGGTCCAGAGAAGAGCAAGGAGGCTGTGAAGGGATCCAGCAGAATTGCTGTGAGGAAGGGCTGAGGGAGCTGGGGGTGTTGAGGCTGGAGAAGAGGAGGCTCAGGGGAGACCTCATCACTCTCTGCAACTCCCTGAAAGGAGGTTGGAGCCAGGGGGGGGTTGGGCTCTTTTCCCAGGCAACTCTCAGCAAGACAAGAGGGCAGGGGGCTCAAGTTGTTGCCAGGGGAGGTTTAGGTTGGAGATGAGAAAGAATTTCTTTCTGGAGAGGGTGATCAGGCATTGGAATGGGCTGCCCAGGGAAGTAGTGGATTCTCCGTGTCTGGAGATCTTTCCAAAGAGCCTGGATGTGGCACTGAGTGCCATGGGCTGGGAACTGCAGTGGGAGTGGATCAAGGGTTGGACTTGATGATCTCTGAGCTCCCTTCCAACCCAGCCCATTCTGTGATCCAGCAGCCCCGTCCTGGGGCCGGGATGGAGAAGGAAGAGTTAAAGGGAAAGGCGAGCAGATCCTCCCCTCCATCCTCCCCTTCCCCGCCGTTGGGCCGCAGCTTTGACAGGGGGTGGGGTCGGGGCCGGCCGCCGTTTGCCGCAAGAAGGGGGGGGAAACGTGGCCGCGAGTGGGGCGTGTGTGGCGTGTTATGTGTGTGCGTGGGGTGTGTGTGTCGGGGGGGTGTGCGTGTCGGTGACAGATGACAAAATGAGATGAGACCCTTCGGACGGGAGCGGCCGCCCGGCTGCGCAGCCACCGCCGCTTGATTGCCGGCTCCTTGCGCTGCCCCACAGCCCCGGGGAGACCGAACCCCCCCCCCCCAAACAGCATCCCCGCCAAGAGTAAGGCTTGGGGTGGGGGGGAGAGACTGGGAGGAACTGGGAAACGCTACTGGGAGGGTGGTGGAGGGGGTGTCTGGAGAGATGTGGGGTGCACAGGACCTGATGCTCCTGAACCACCCACCCAGTTATAATTTGGGGAGGGGAGTGGGGGGGTTGGGGGGTGGAGGGGAGAGATTTTGGGGAAGGAGGGGTGGAGGATGGGCTGGGAGCGCCGAGCTGTGGTGTGATGGAAGGAGGTGGGGGAGGTGGGGGGGTTTGTTTGTGCCTAAAAGTCGCAGCTGCCTGGATTTGGCCCCTCGGGGCTGTTTGGAGATGACAGCACCCAAAAATAGAGTGGAAAGCAGGGAGGGGCGAGGGGGAAGGGTTGTTGGTTTTTTTTTTTGGGGGGGTGGGAGACACAGACCTGTTTGCCAGTGCCCAGCAGGATCAGGTTGGTGTGTGTGTGTGTGTGTGTGTCCCCTTCCTCTCCCCGGCCTTTTCCTCTTAGCTTCTTGCCTTTATTTCTTTATTTCTTTTGCAGTGATGTCAGGGAGGGGAGCGGTGGCTGGTAGAGGGGGGGGGGGGTGTTGGATTCCAGCAAAGGAGGTTGCTGGCGGTGATTAACGTGCAGTTTTCCTGGGAATTATGTCATCTGCTTCGGGGCTGGGTGGCCCTCGCCCAGCAGCGACAGGGAGGGAGGATGAGGAGGGTTTTGGGGGGGGAGGGGGGTGTCCCCGCTTGGGACCTCACCCACCGATGCCTCCAGAGCTTTGCGAGGACCCAGAGGATGGATGGGTGCACCTTGGGTGCAAACCCAACCCCCGTTGCTCCCCCGAGGTGCCCAGACCCACGGGCTCCATCCATCCATCCATCCATCCTCTGGCTGCTCCCACTTCTCCCCCGTGGTTTATCCTGCTCGGTGCCCCGGTAGCTGGGGAAGGTGTCGGGATTTAGGCAGGATGAAGGCAGGAATCCCCCCTCCTGCCAACTCCCCTGGAGGGAGCGGGGCTGGAGCTGCTGCACTGCAGCACAGAGCCCCATCCGGGATCACGGGGAGGGCAGGGACCCCTCTGCCACCCCCTCCTCAGAGCCAAAGCAGGAGCTCGGGGACCTGTGGCTGCCAGCAGCCCCCCCCCAAGCCACCCGGTCCCTCCGCTCCGGAGAGAGAGCATCGGGGCTGCTGGATGCTCCACGGAGCATTCCCGGAGCATTCACCTCCCTCAACATCCATCCCCCCCTTTCCCGAGCATCCATCCCCCCGAGCATCCCTCCCCCTGAGCACCTCCTGCCTCTTCCCATCGCAGCTTGTGGGGATCAGGGAAGGAGGGCAGGGCCCTGCCTGCTGAGCCAGGCCTGGGGCCCTGCTGCACATCGACACCCCCTTCCCTCTGCTCTGCACCCCATGCACCCCTCTGCAGCCCCCCACACACACCCATGCACCCCTAATGCAGCCCCCTGCACTCATAATGCATCCCTGTGCACCCCTTGAAATCCCCTGCACCCCCATGCAGCCTCTTGCACCCCAATGCAACCCCATGCATCCCCCTTGCAGCCCTGTGCACCCCTATTCAATCCCATGCCCCACAGTGCACCCCAATGCACCCCCATGCACCCCCATGCAGCCTCTTGCACCCCCATGCAGCACCGTGCAGCACCCTGCACCCCTGTGCTTCCCTGTGCACCCCTATTCAGTCCCATGCAGCTCCATACAACCCCCTGCAGCCCCTTGCACCCCAATGCAGACCCTTGCACCCCCACGCACCCCCATGCAGCCTCTTGCACCCCCATGCACCCCTTTGCAGCCCTGTGCACCCTCCCTGCAGCCCCCTGCACCCCTGTGCACCCCTATTCAGTCCCATGCAGCTCCATACAACCCCCTGCAGCCCTTTGCACCCCAATACAGCTCCTTGCACCCCCATGCACCCCCTTGCAGCCCTGTGCACCCTCCTTGCACCCTTCTGCAGCTCCCTGCACCCCTGTGCTGCCCTGTGCACCCCTATTCAGTCCCATGCAGCCCCATACAACCCCCTGCAGCCCCTTGCACCCCAATGCACCCTCCTGCAGCCCTGTGCTGCCCCCTGTACCCCCCTGCACCCCCCTGCACAGCATCCCGTGGGTGAGGACAGAGAGGAGCAGGCAGGAGGTGTGGGGCAGGAGGTGTGGGGGGACCGGAATGGGATTTTTCTGCCTCCCCTGGTGGTGGGTGAGGGACAACAGCTCCTTAACCCCGAGCTGGGTGCGATTCAAGGCACGGAGGGTTCCACCTTCCCCGTTTCCCTTCCATCTCCCCCTGCTCTGCTTCCAACACCCTCCAGGAGCATCCTTCATCCTTCATCCTTCATCCTTCATCCTCCCCGGCCCTCCGGGGAGCTGGGTGAGGATCTCAAAGCGCCCCTCGGTCCCGTGTAGCCGGGGGGGTGTTGGAGGCTTCTCCATCACGAGTGGGGGGTGGGTGAGTGGGTTTAGGGGGGGGTTCAGCCATCCCCTGGCCCGGCAGAGGACCATGCGCCGTCTGGTTTGTTTATGTGTGGCCCTGGTTGGAGGGGTGGATCTGCCGGGGTGGCTAAATATAGAGTGTGATGCTGTCATCCGAGTTCAGCCTGGCTGCTGGCTGGGGGGATTTGTCTTCTGTAAAGGTTGGGAAAGAGAAAGGGCTGGGGAAAAAAAAAAGAAAAAAAAAAAAGGAAAAAAAAGGAAAAAAAAGGAAAAAAAGGGAAAAAAAGGAGAAAAGGGGGAAAAAAAGGAATAAAAGAAAAAGAGGGAAAAGGGAAGAAGGAAAAAAGAAAAAAGGAAAATAGAAAAAAATTAAAATAAAAAGAAAAAAGGGGAAAAAATGAATAAAAGAGGAAAAAAGGAAGAAGGAAAAAAGGAAAATAGAAAAAAATTAAAAATAAAAAGGAAAAAAGGGGGGAAAATGAATAAAAGAGGAAAAAGGGAAGGAGGAAAAAAGAAAAAAGGAAAATAGAAAAAAATTAAAAAAAAAGGGAAAAGGGGGAAAAAGGAAAAAAGGAATAAAAGAAAAAGAAGAAAAAGAAAAAACGAAAATAGAAAAAATTAAAAAAAAAACCCAAAACTAAAACCCTTCCCCTTCAGCCCCCACGTTCTAAAGGAGGAAGTAGAAAAGCATCTCAAAATCCAATATCTGGTTGCAGGAGCCTGGATTTTGGGAGAAAATCCTCCTGGAGATGGGAGTGGGAGAGGAGCCCCAACCCCCATGGGGGCTGCAGCATCAGCACCCAGTGTAGCACCCATCACAAGGTGTAAGAAAAGGGCATCTCTCACTTCCCCAGCCTTCCCTGGAGGAGGAAAGAGTGTCTCCTGTCTTGAAAAGTTAAAGAAAAAAAGAAGAAGAAAAGAAAACAAAGGCAGATGGGGTTTCCAAGGGGCTGGTGGTTTCCAAGTGCCCCATGAAAATCCCCTTGCATCAGGTGCCACAGGAGAACTGAGTGTGGGGCAGGGAGAAACCAGGCTGCCAAAAGGTTCTGAAAGGAATCCTGGCCCAAAGGGGAAGGTTTAAGAGTTCAGAAGTGTTGCTGGACCTGTCCCAGGGGCTGAAAATCCCTTCCTCAGCAGGGAAAGGAAAGCCCCCAAGTCAGGGCTGGGGCTGTCAAGAGAAATCCAGCAGCCAAAGGGTGAACCAAGGAGATTTCTTCTTTCCCTTCAGTGAGGAGCTTTCCCCATTAGTCATTCCTGTCACAGGAGCTGGCAAACATGGTTATTATTTGAGGGATCTGAAAGTGAAATGGAGACATGGATCCAGACATCCCTGCCCTGAGGGGATGGGGGGAAGCAGGCAGGGACCCCTCCAACCACCCACCCACCCACCCACCCTTCTCCCCTCCCTGGGTAAAACCTTCATAGCCCAAGCTCAGACACTGCATTTTTCCTTTGGTTGGGTTTTTCCTGGCCTGGGAATAATTTCCTTGAAGGTCTTGGTAGCACCAGAAGCCATAGTTAGAGTCATAGAATGGGCTGGGTTGGAAGGGACCTCAGAGATCATCAAGTCCAACCCTTGATCCACTCCCACTGCAGTTCCCAGCCCATGGCACTCAGTGCCACATCCAGGCTCTTTGGAAATAGCTCCAGACACGGAGAATCCACTACTTCCCTGGGCAGCCCATTCCAATGCCTGATCACCCTCTCCAGAAAGAAATTCTTTCCAATCTCCAACCTAAACCTCCCCTGGCACAACTTGAGACCCTTTGTGCCCTCTTGTCTTGCTGAGAGTTGCCTGGGAAAAGAGCCCAACCCCCCCCTGGCTCCAACCTCCTTTCAGGGAGTTGCAGAGAGTGATGAGGTCTCCCCTGAGCCTCCTCTTCTCCAGCCTCAACACCCCCAGCTCCCTCAGCCCTTCCTCACAGCAATTCTGCTGGATCCCTTCACAGCCTCCTTGCTCTTCTCTGGACCTGCTCCAGCACCTCAATCTCCTTCCTGAGGGGCTGAGGGGCCCAGAACTGGACACAGGACTCAAGCTGTGGCCTCACCAGGGCTGAGCACAGGGGCAGAATCCCTTCCCTGGACCTGCTGGCCACGCTGTTCCTGAGCCAGCCCAGGATGCCATTGGCCTTCTTGGCCACCTGGGCACACTGCTGGCTCCTCTTCAGCTTCCTGGCAATCCAGACTCCCAGGTCCCTTTCTGCCACTCTGTGCCCAGCCTGGAGCTCCCCATGGGGTTGTTGTGGCCAAAGTGCAGGACCCAGCACTTGGAATGTTGAACCTCATCCCCTTGGGATCATCCCAACTCTCCAGTCTGTCCAGGTCCCTCTGCAGAGCCCTCCTGCCTTCCAGCTGATCCACACTCCCCCGCAGCTTAGTGTCAGCTGTGAATTTGCTGATGATGGACTCAATCCCCTAGGCTGTGATGCTCCATCCTGGAAGTGCAAGAAGGTCCAGGAGTCTCCTTAACCAGCCAGGAAAGGAACCAGAAGCATTCAAGCAGCCATCAGGAAAGCTGGAGATGTTTTTTTTCCTTCTAATCCTTCTCATCATTGGGGCTGGAGCTCAGAGCTCTCCTGGCAGAGGGAGCTGAAAGTCCCCTTGACCCAGGGAAGGAGCTGCAGGAGCTCCAGCTTCATCCCAGGGGAGCTGCTGCAAGGCTTGACATCAGGCTCCTCGTGATCTTGGCTGAGTTTTCCCCTTGCAAAACTGTTTGGTTTTTTTTTGTCTTGCTTTGTTTTTGCAATGAATAAGTTGGTTTTGTTTGGCTCCTGGGCCAGCAGAACAGGTTTTGGTTGAGCCTCACTGGAGTCTGACTCAAGATGTGACCCAGTGGCAAAGTCCTTCCCCCTCCTCCCCAGTGGTCACCTTCTTTTTTACATCAAGTTTTGGAGTGGAAAAGTTGGGGTTTTTTGGTTTTTCTTTGGGTGAAAGGACAGGGAGGGCTGGGATAAGATGACTCCAGAAGCCTCACTGGGACATGGAGACCATGAGCAGCTCTTGTGTCCAGAAGGATCCAGGATGGTGACACCTCCAGCAGGATGGGCCAGCTGGGACAGCAGAGAAACATTCCTGGTCTGCAGCAGCAGGGATTTATTCAGGGACCTGAGCTTTCCCTTTTTGCTCCATGCTTTTTTTTCTTTTTTTCTGGTTGTTTTCTGAGCCCTTTAGATTCAAAGAATCAAATTATTAAGGCCAAAAAAGTCCTCTTCAGATCATCAAGTCCAACCATCAGCCCAACACCACCCAACCAAACCATGTCCTGCAGGGCAATATCCACACTTTTTCTTTTAACATCTCCAGGGATGGTTCCTCCACCACCTCCTTTTAGCATCCCCTGATACCCCCACCACTCCCAGCACCCACCCAACAGCTCCTCAGCTGGTCCCAGGGGGTGCTGCTGAATCCTGAGCATCACTGGGTCCAAAATGAACTCATCCCCTTCATCCTCACTCCAGGATGGAGATAAAAATTCCTCTCCTTTGGGTCTGGATCCTGAGAGAGGGCCAGAGAGATGTTCCAGGTTTGGCCAGCCCTAACAGAGCCCCTGCTCTTTGTAAGCAGCTCAGGAGGGAGCAGATCCTGTAATTAACACACACCACCCTTCAGACAAACAACCTCCCAAATATTTATCAGCTGGAGAAAGAAATACCCAGGGCTTGGAAGTTGCCAAGTAACATAACAAGAAGAGCTTTGAAATAAATATCTGTGTGGCTGCGGGTGAGGAATTAACCAAATCCTTTGGTATGTGGGCCAAAGAGATGGTTTTTTTTTCCTCTGGAAGCCCAGAACCAGGGATGATAATCATGATCCAAGCCAGGAAAAAAAAAAAATACAAAAAAACCCAAACCTGTTATCAGCAACTTCTGACCATGTGTCCATGGAGTGAATCCTGGAGGAAACTCCTCTATGGTGCTCAAGAAAACTTAGAGACCTTCTGTTGCTCAGTGGTTCTTTAAATTTCCTTCATTTATGCCCATCCTAAGGAATAAACCAGCCCATGGCTTCCCTCCAGCCCTGAGGCTCTTTTCTTCTCCAAGCCAGGAAGCTCTCTCCCCCCCAATCCAGCAGGAATATTGCTTGCTCCAGGCTGCACCCTCCAGATGCCCAAGGTTTTCCTGCTTCCCTGGCATTCAGTCCTGCTAAATCCTTGCTCTCAGGCCAGTCTGGACATTTGGGGGGGTTTATTATTAAGGGATAGAGGTAGATAGAGGTGCTGGTAGAGGAGAAGAGGTGGTTGGCAGAAGTTGGGGAAGTCCTGGCTTGGGGGGGGATGATTTGTTGGAGGTGTTTCCATTGAATCCCAGCATCTCCTCCTCCTCCCACATCACTGGGGAATGTGGCTTTGTCAAAGGGCTGTCATTTGGGGTCACTTTGGGATTCTTGCCTGTTCTGAACCTGGGCATGGAGCTGGTAGGAAGGACAGCCCCCCAGCTGCAAGGTTTTGGGGTGGATGTATACTGCCCAGCATTGGTGTGTCCAAAGAGGGCAAGAGGAGAGAAAAAGAGGCTGAGTGGATGGGGGTGGATGTTGGAGGAGTTGTAGATGCCCCATCTCTGGATAAATTCCAGGTTGGGAGCTTCTCCCTGAGCTCCTGGCCATGCCAGCATCCTGCAGAGATGGGCTGGAGGAGATGCTGGGCAAGAGGAGGGCAGGGATTTTATTATCCCAGCTCCTGGAGCTGGGAAAACCAGAGCAGCTCTCAGGCAGAGGAGCTCATCTCATCATCTCATCTCATCTCATCTCATCTCATCTCATCTCATATCTCATCTCATCTCTTTGTCCCTGCTTTCTAATTATATCAGTTGTTCTAGTACAAGCTCATTCCACTCCCCATGGACTCTTCCTTCATCCCATCCCCAGCTCTGCCCTTCACCAGAACTTGGAATAAAAGCCAAGCCATCCCACCTGAGATGTTGGGGGTTAAATTTCCTTTCAGTGGAGTTTTCTGCCTCCAGGGAGGTGAGGAATGATGAGGAGAGGGGACAGGGAGACGTTGTGGTGGGCAGACCCTGCTGGTGTCCCTGACCATGGCAGGGAGGTTGGGATTGGATCATTTTCCAACCCAAACCATTCTGGGTCTCTGTGATTCCCAGGAGTGGAGATGGAGAGGAGATCTTGGGGAGAAATTCTTTGTTCTGAGGGTGCTGAGCCCCAGGTTGCCCAGAGAAGCTGTGGCTGCCCCATCCCTGGCAGTGTTGAAGGTTGGATGGGGTTTGGAGCAACCTGGGTTGGTGGGAGGTGTGGGAATGGCAGGGGGGTGGGAATGAGATGACCTTTAAAATCCCTTCCAACCCAAACTATTCCATATTTCTGTGATTTCCTCCACTCATGCTCCCTTTCTTTGGAGACATCCAGAAGCTGTTGCTGGAGTGGTCATTACTGGTTGTTGGAGGCAACCAACCTCCTGAACCTGCTGGGAGATGTCCCAGCCCATGGCAGAGGGTTGGAATGAGATGACCTTTAAGGTCTCTTCCATCCCAAACCATTCCATGTTTCTGGGATTTCAGTGTTTCCTCCCCCATGGTCATTACTGGTTATTGGAGGCAACCAACCTGAAGCTGCTGGGAGATGTCCCAGCCCATGGCAGAGGGTTGGAATGAGATGACCTTTAAGGTCCCTTCCAACCCAAACCATTCCATATTTCTGTAATTTCCTCCCCCCATGTTCCCTTTCTTTGGGGACATCCAGAAGTGGTCATTACTGGTTGTTGGAGGCAACCAACCTCCTGAACCTGCTGGGAGGTGTCCCAGCCCATGGCAGAGGGGTTGGAACTGGATGAGCTTTCAGGTCCTTTCCAACCCAAACCAGTCTGGGATTCTTTAATGAACTTCCCCATCCCTCTGTTGTTGTCTTTTCCCCTCCTCCTTAGCAGAGAACTCGAGGACAGTGGTGCCAAAGATGCTTTTAACCCCAGCCCTGGCTTTGAGCAGGACAGAAACCAGCAAAAACCCCTTTTTGCCTCAGTCCTCCACCCTTGGCACAGGGATAAAAAACAACTTTGCACCTCTCTGGGGTTTTAGAGCTAACATTGGGGCTGCCAGCTGACGTTTCCCTGGGCCAGCTGCTGGGATAAAACCAGGGCATCTGCCAGCTCCCAGAGCAAAACTCCCCACCCCAAAGTCCAGCAGAAGATTACAGCTTGCTATCCCTTCCCTTTGAGAGAGAGAGAGCAAGGCAGGAGATAAAACCAGCCCCCCCTGGCACATCTCAGAGGGGGCCTTGTCTCTGTTTCATGCCCCAAACAACGTGGGAAGGAGAATCTCTTAATTTCCTTTGGACACTTATCCTCTAAAGATCTTGATCCCGGGGGCGAGTGACACAAACATCCTTTAAATCCATCACAGGAGGCTTAGGGGAGGATTAGCTGGTGCTTCCCCAGGCTTTCCACTGCTTGGAGCTGCTCCTGGAGCCCCATATCCCATCCTGGAAGCCTCCTCCAGCTCCAGGCTTGTGTTTCCCAAGGGATGTGGAGGCAGGAAGGGAGCAATCCGGGCTCTGAGCTCTGGATCTTTGCAGCCTAAAAAAAAAAAGAAGCCCAAGCTGGTAATTCCCTTCCCAAAGGGGTGATTGGTTTTCATTCCAGCCCCTCTTTTGGGGGGGATTTCCCTGACTTCTCCCTGCTCCTCCCAAGCTGATGAGCATCGTCCCTCCTGTCATCCCCTTCCTATTTGGGAAGAATTTATTGGATCTCTTTAGTTTTCAGCACTCTCCTTGTTGACTTTCAGTGAAGATGGGTTTTTTCTTCACCTTTCTCTTCACTCCTACCCACCACAGCCCCTCTACCTCATCCCATTCCCATCTCAGAAGGCTTTTTGGCTCCAAAACCTCTCAGAGATCCTCCTGGCATGGCTTTCCTCCAGCACAGGCAAGCTTGGATAATAGGTGTTGACACCAGGAACTTCATTTGAATCGATCTTATTTGCTAATTAGCTGATTGCAGTAATTGCCATGAAATACCTCGGGGGATTCTGCCTCCTCAGGGGTTGGCAGGGGCTGGAATGTCCCATGGAGGAGGTGGGGATGGCAGCAGAGGGATGGTTTCTGTTCCAGGGTCACTTCTTATCAGTTATCCCTGTGATTTGTAGAGATGGAATGAGGTAGGAGAGAGACACCATGGCCTGGGAAACTTGGGATTGGAGATTGGGAAGAATTTCTTCCCCAAAAGGACAGGCTGCCCTGGGAGTCCCCATCATCCCTGGAGGGATTTCCAAGCCTTGGAGATGTGGTGCTGAGGGCCATGGGGCAGTGCTGGGTTTATGGTTGGACTTGGTGATCTGAAAGGGCTTTTCCAAGCCAAACACTTCCAGGTTTTGATGATTTTCCACCTATTTAGAGCTTCCCACCCTCCAGCCCTGCACTTGTCCTCCTCTGAAGTCACCCAGTTTGCTGCTGGGTGTCATGCTTGCAGGTTTAGAAAACCCCAATGGGTAGGGATGAACCCCAAAAGGGATCCCAACAAATCCCTGGAGAAGGAGAAGAGAGCAAGGGTGCTCAGCCCACCCTCCTTCCACAGCTGGGATGCTGGAACATCTCCCTTGGTCCTTCTGCCACCCCCCAACCCCTGCGTGCCTGGATGGGATGGGGGACAAGCCAGGGGTCACCCTGGGGACAAAGTGGGTGATCTCTTTGGAGCAGGGGAAGGAGATTTCCCCACAGCCCCTGACGTGGCTCAGGAATTTGTGGTCAGGGCTGGGTGAGTCAGTGTGTGAGCAAGAAGGAGCTGGATGCTTTGGAGACCACTGCCAGCTGAGGGATGCTTAACCCCTTCCTCTCCTCCCACGAGCAGCATCTCCTCCTCAGGGCACCCACCTGAGGCAGGGAGTGAAGCCAAAGGCACCCAAAGGGACCTGTGCCAGCCACCTGAAGCTCCACAAGACCAAGGGAAAGGTTCTGCACCTTGGTGATCCCAAGCAGGGATCCAGGCTGGGTGGAGAATGGATGGAGAGCAGCCCTGAGGAGAAAGCCTTGGAGGTGTTGGGTGAAGAACCAGGCACTGCCAGCCCAGAAACCACCCCTGTTCTGGCTGCATCTCCAGCAGGGACAAGGGAGGGGATTGTCCCCCTCTGTCCCACACTGCTGAGACCCCCTTGGGGTGCTGGGTCCAGTTCTGGAGCCCCCAGGACAAGGAGGATGTGGAGCTGATGGAGCAAATCCACAGAGCCCAGAGAGCAGGTGGCTCCCAGCCCCATCCAACCTGTTCTTCTTCCTTGGCCTCATCCTTTCTCTCTTTTCTTCCTAATTTCTGCCTTTACCTGCTTCCTGAGACTTTGGGGCTAAGTGTTCCTCCCCTCCAACATGACAAGGAGACAGAGATGGTCACCTGGGTGTCACCTGGCCATGGCTCTGCTCCTTCTCCCAACCAAACCTGGTAGAAACACTGCCCCAAAGCCACCCCTGCTCCTACAAACCTTCCTGGGCATCACCTGAGCAATTTGTCAGCACGGATCCATTGACAAACCTGCAGATGGGAGAGAAAGAGCTGAAAATCCTGGTGGTGTTTGTCCAGGCAGATCCCATGGCAACCCCTGTCAGCAGCTCAGGTGAGGCAAACAGCCTGGGACTGCTCAGAGCCAAGACAAATGAATCCAGGTGCTGTGCCAGGATGGATCCTGCCCCAAAGAGATGAAGTGGAAGCTCCTAACACATTGCCAAGCTCCTCTGGAGCTCTTTTCACAAGTGCTTCCCCATGTTACACCTGCACCTGAGGTGTTGTGATGCCCTGAGCTCCAGGAAGGGCTGGGAAATAAATGGAGTGGTGAACCCAGGGCTTGGTTCAACCTTCACCCTTGGGATGTCCTTGCCCAGTCCCAGCACAAAACCCCAGGAGGTTTTTTTCTGCCTTCAGATGAAGGGTGGATGGAGCACAAGAAAGGTGATGGGAGCTGGGATGGAGATGTGAGGCTTGGTCACTAAGGTTTGCTCCTCATTTCATGAGGGCTGGAGGGGTTCTGGATGGATCCTTGGTCTGATCCTGCATTTATTGGATATTTGTCCCTGCAAGGAGGCCCTGGCAAGCTGAGAAATGTGTGGAAACCTTCTGGAGCTAAGGAAAAACAATAATCTGGAGGGTTGGAGTATGGCCCATGCTCAGCAAGGAGAGGGGAGGAGAAAACCTTCACCTGGCATCTACCAAACCCAACATCTAGGAGCTTCTCCCTGGTCTGGCTTTATTCTTTCAAGATAAATGAAAATGAAATGGTCAAAATGTCCCATGAAAGATAAAATAAGACTGGAAAGGATACAGAGAAAAGGGGATGGGTAAGGTTGGGGGTTTTTAGAGAACAGCTCTCCGGGCTAGAAATGTTCAACCTGGGAATGAGATGAGTGAGGAGGAGGAGGTCTAGAGATAAAGGTCTGTGAAATAATCACTATCAGGGGGAATCATTCCCCCAGTGAAAGAAGAAGGGGGCTCAGATCATCACCTAGAGGGTATTTGCTCTCTGCATTCACCTGCAGGGAGCTTTGTTCTTGGTGTGACCAAGGGCAGCTCGTGGGGTTTCAGTAGGTCTGATGAGCTCTGTAATCCCCCCCCTTCCTCCATCCTCTCTCTATCTTCTAGAAAAAACCCACAAAACAGAGAAATGGGGAGGATTTGTCACCCCTCTGACCAAGCCCAGGATGGAGAGGACATTTGGCCACCTGTGGGCAGTTACCTCAAGCTGCTCACTAAAATTCCTCCACCAAACCCCCTTGTCTGCACCCTCTGATCCATTATCCTTTGGCAGAGGTTCTGGAGGGATGGGAGAAGCATTCCAAGCCCAAAGCTGGTTCTGAAGTCCCAAGCTGGGCGAGCAAAAGGATTGGTTTAATCCGATGGAGCAAGAAACCCAGGAGAGCAACACCCCCCTGCAACTCAAGTTATTTTATTTGGCGAGTGAGAAATGGTTTCCTGAGGCTGGGAGCACAAGGGCAGGAACCAAAGAGCATCAGGAGGATGGATCCTCCCCCAGCCTGGCAGGAACAGGAGAAAGTGCAAATATTTCCCACTTCAGAACCACCCTTTCCAAGGGTGGGGTTGGCTCAGCTGCCACACTTCACATATTTTTCCAAGCTGGCAAATCAGAGAAGTCCTTTTCTGTGTGTCTAGCTCTATAGCCAGTGTACAGGAGATGATAAAGGACCTGGCACACAGCTCTGGTGAGAGCTAATTATAGCATTTGGAAGCTAACGTGGTGATATTTCCTTTAGATGTGTGGTGCAGATGTAGTTTCTTCTCGGGAGATGCCAGCAGCAGATGGCTCAAGGTGGCCCCAATGTAATGGGCTTTTGTTCTGCCCTGATGGAACTTTTCCCTCTCTGATCCACCCCCTGCTTTCCCCCTTGATCCTTCTTCTCATTTTTCACCCATGGCTCACTCAGAAGGGGATGGGCAGAGCAACAGGGGCTGGAAGCAGAAGGAGACTTCGGGAGTAAAGCTGTTCCTGGGTTTCCCCATCCACCTGCTCAAAAGGAGGAGCAAAAGGAGTTCCTGGCTCTGTATCTGCTGCTTTGGCTTCAGCAGGCTTGGGAAAAGGCCCCTTTCCACCTTTCCAACCTGATGGACCTGAAAGGGGTCCTGTTGGAGCCAGGTATCCTCCCAACCCTGGCATCTGCTCCGGCTTGGACGTCAGCGGATTCCCGGGAGCCATCTGCTCCATCCCCATGGAGAGCAGAACCTGCCTGGAGAACCCTTTCCCAGAAGAGGGGCTGGGGGATGCCAAGGCTGCCAGCAAGCCCCAGGAGAAAGCCAGGTTCCTCTTCCAAGGATAAAAGCTTGGTGGGACACCAGGACCTGGAGTTGCCGCAGGGTGCACCAGGACCTGCCAAGGTGGCTCAGAGTCACCTCCGCTTGGGTGGAACCACAGAATGATCACAGGTCCCCAAAAGCTCCCCAAAAAGGCTTCCAAACCAGAGTGATTTTTGCCCCTGGGTCTTTTCTGAGGTTTGATAGCTTCAAATTATGATGTTGATAGCTTCAAATTCTCATGGTCCCATTGCCTTCCTCCTGTGGCTGGGTGGGCAACAGAACTCAGAGGAGTTGGTCCCTCCAGGGTGCAGCTTTATTCCACCACCAGTGCTGATCCAAGGGGACACAGTCTGCTGGCAGGACCACTAAACCTTTCCTTGGCTGCAAATATTCAGGAGAAAAGGTTGATAAACACCCCAGAGGCATCACCCCATCCCTGCAGCCCACATTATGGCCCTGCACCCTTTACCTCCTTCCCTCTTCCATCCCCCTCCAACCTGGGCCCTTTCTTGCTTATTTTTAGGACTCATACATGATAAGGAGAGGTGACTTCTCACCCTGGAGCTTTGTCACCTCTCCTTCTGGCTTGTCCCAGCTCAGCAGTGACCAAGCTGAGGCTGAGAGAAGCTTTAGATCCATCTCAGAAGGTCCAGGCAGGGCTGAGGGTCCCTCTAAAAAGGCCACTGAGGAGCTGATGTCAGAGATGCTCTGCTGGGCATCTGCTCCCCATCTGCTGCCCAGGCAGGGAAATCCATGCAGCTGATCATGGATTGGAAAGGAAATCTCTTGGAAGTTGCAGCACTCTTTAAACAAGACTTGGAGAAGCCATCATCAGCCATGGGGTTCTCCAGCCATGGTGGGGAATGGGGAGAACCCCCTGGAAGCACCAAAACCATCAAACCAAACAAAGAAACCAAACAGGCAGAACTCAAATCCTTATTTAATCCAAATCCAGCTCTAGGACCCCCCCAAAATCCTCATTTTAAGAAAACCAATCCATCAGACCCCTAAATCCCTATCTGAGCAAAACCAAGTCACTGGAGCCCAGATTCCCCCTCTCAGCAAAGCCAAACTTTCTGACTCCTAAATCCCAAACTGGGAAAAAAAGGAAAAGAAAAAAGGAAAAGGAAAGGGAAAGGGAAAGGGAAAGGGAAAGGGAAAGGGAAAGGGAAAGGGAAAGGGAAAGGGAAAGGGAAAGGGAAAGGAAAGGAAAGGAAAGGAAAGGAAAGGAAAGGAAAGGAAAGGAAAGGAAAGGAAAGGAAAGGAAAGGGAAGGAAAGGAAAGGAAAGGAAAGGAAAGGAAAGGAAAGGGAGAGGGAAAGGGAAAAGGAGAGGGAAAGGGAGAGGGAAAGGGAAAAGGGGAAAGGGGAAAGGGGAAAGGGGAAAGGGGAAAGGGGAAAGGGAAAAGGAAATGAAAAGGAGAAAGGAGAAAGAAAAAAAAAAGGAGAAAGGAAAAAGGAAAAGAAAAAATAAACCCAGCAGCCCACAAAAAAAAACCAAAAACCCAACAATCCCCATTTGTGCCAAACCTTTTTATTGGGTCCCCAAAATCTCCCAAATCTCCCTCTGAGCACCCCAGAGCTGTTTCCCCCCCCCCTCCCAGAGCTGTGTTTGAGGCCATGGGACTCACCTGCAGCTCGGTGGGAAGAAAGAGTTAAGAAGGGGCGGGCTGGGTGAGCGATCAGCCCGGGCAGGAGCAGCCCTTGGCCCCAGCCCAGCCGAGGTTCCTCTCCCCAGGGATTATTTTGCTTTTTTTCCTGGAGTACCGAGCAGGGAGAGGATGAAGGTGGAAACCCACAGGAGATGGGGAGCTGGAGGATGCACCCCTGGGCTGCCCAGGTAAAGAAACCTGGGGGGCTCTGGGGTTTTGGGGTTTTTTCTTTTGGTGGGGGGAAGGCTTTTTTTTCTTTCTTTCTTCCTTCTCCTTCCTCCTCTCCCTCTCTTTGTTTGAGCTCAGAATGGGGCCAGCAAAGGGTTCCCTGTGGGGCAGCTCAGTGTTGAGGTGGTGGGATACCCATGAGGGGTTTTTTTAGGGTGGGATCCCCCTGGGGTCAGAGGGATGGGTGCAGGGAGGAGAAGGGGGGGAGCTGCTATTTCCCCCCCTTTCTTTCCCCCCATTAAATCCCCCTGGACCCAGTGGGAACCCACCAGGATCTGGAACCCCAGGGGGGTTGGGGCCAGCAGGGTGGTGAGTGGGGTTAACATGGGGGGGGACAGGTCACTGGGGACCTGTGTGGGGACAAATCACTGGGGGGACAGGTCACTGGGGGGACAGGTCACTGGGGACCTGTGTGGGGACAAATCACTGGGGGGACAAAGCCACTGTGGGGACAGGTCACTGTGGGGACAAATCACCTTGGGGAAAAGCCACTATGGGGACAAATCACTTGGGGACAAGTCACCATGGGGACAAAGCCACCGTGGGGACAAGTCACTGTGGGGAAAAGCCACTGGGGGGACAAAGCCACCATGGAGACAAGTCACCATGGGGACAAAGCCACCATGGGGGCAAAGCCACTGTGGGGACAAGCCACCTTGGGGACAAAGCCACCTTGGGGACAAAGCCACCTTGGGGACAATTTACTGTGGGGACAAATCACTGTGGGGATAAAGTCACTGTAGGGAAAAGCCACCATGGGGACAAAGTCACTGTGGGGACAAGTTACTGTGGGGAAAAGCCACTATGGGGACAAGTCACTATGGGGACAAGTCACTGTGGGGACAAAGCCACCATGGAGAAAAGTCACCATGGGGACAAATCACCGTGGGGACAAAGCCACCATGGGGACAAAGCTACTGTGGGGGCAAAGCCACTGTGGGGACAATTTACTGTGGGGACAAATCACTGTGGGGATAAAGTCCCTGTAGGGAAAAGCCACTGTGGGGACAAAGCCACTGTGGGGAAAAGTCACTGTGGGGACAAAGCCACCAAGGAGAAAAGTCACCATGGGGACAAGACACTGTGGGGACAATTTGCCATGGGGACAAATCACTGTGGGGACAAAGCCACCATGGGGACAAAGCTACTGTGGGGGGCAAAGCCAATATGGGGACAAGTCACTGTCAGGACAAGTCACTGTGGGGGCAAAGCCACCTTGGGGACAATTTACTGTGGGGACAAATCACTGTGGGGATAAAGTCACTGTAGTAGGGAAAAGCCACTATGGGGACAAATCACTGTGGGGAAAAGTCACTGTGGTGACAAAGCCACCATGGAGAAAAGTCACCATAGGGACAAATCACTGTGGGGACAATTTACCATGGGGACAAATCACTGTGGGGACAAATCACTGTGAGGAAAAGCCACTGTGGGGACAATTTAGCATGGGGAAAAGCCACCGTGGGGCCAGGCCACCGTGGGTCTGGCAGGGAGCAGTGAGCATGCTCCCAGGGCTGGCTCCATGCCCTTGAAATTCCTCAGGGTGAGTTAATGATAAATCCTGGCCAGGGGGCAGGTATGGGGGGGGGGGGTCCCCTCCTTGTCCTCCCTGCTGAGCTGGAGGTTTGGGTAAAGGGCCAGGGGTCAGGATCAGCCCTCCCCATGGTGTAAGGGGTCTCAGTTGTGTGGGGAGGGGGTTTGTGGGGATGGGGGTCCTCTCATGCCCACCAGAAGCATCTGAGGTGCAGCTCCAGGAGGTGTTGGGGGTTGTGGTGCAAGGGACCACGGTGGGATCCCCCCCAGTATTTAGGATGTGGGGCCAGATGAGGATGCTCAGGTAGGGGATAGAGTGGGGGACACTTGCAGGGGACAACAGCACCAGCCATGGGTGAGGAGCTGCCTGTATCCTCCACTGCAGTGATCCTCATCTTAGGCCCCTTTCCCTCCTTCAGAAGGGGAAACTGAGGCATGGAGGGCTGAGATGAAGTCCAGGGGTTCATCCTGTGGCCTCAAGCATCCCAGCTCCCCAGCCAGCACTGAGGTTGCTCCATCAAACCTTCCCTGCCCCGTGCCAAGTGAATTTAGGGAGATTTTCTCCTGCCACCAAGGCTGGAGTTGTGGGGACAGCAGTTGTCCCCATGACATGTCACAGAGGGAAGGGGCTGGAGGACCAGGAGCAGCTGAGGGAGCGGGGGGGTTGATCCTGGAGGAAAGGAGACCAAGGGGAGAGCTTCTGGCTCTCTGCAACCCCCTGAGAGGAGGTTGGAGCCAGGGGGGGTCGGGCTCTGCTCCCAAGGGACAAGGGATGGGACAAGGGGAAATGTCCTCAAGTTGTGCCAGGGGAGGTTTAGGTTGGATTTTAGGAGTAATTTCTCCCTGGAAAGGGTTGTCAGGGCCTGGCCCAGGCTGCCCAAAGAGTCCCCATCATCCCTGGAAGGGTTTCAGAGCCCTGGAGATGTGGTGCTGAGGGGCATGGGGCAGGGATGGGGGGATGGTTGGACTTTAAAGGTGATGGTGCAGTCATGGTTTTGCTTTGCTGTGATTCCCCCTCCTGCCAGGGAGGGGGACAGGGACAGTGGAACATGTTCCCCAGACACAGGGACCAAGAGGACAAGTGCTGCAAACCCCAGAGGGTTGGCTAGGGGAAGGAAGGGGGAGCAGCAGCACTGTGGAGGCTTTGTTGGGGGAGAACAATGGGGCCTTTGTGGAGGAAGGGAAGTGGAGGGCTGGCAGGGACAGTTTGGTACCCAGAGTGTCCCTTGGCCAGCTGGAGGGACAGGGCAGTGGGAGGTGGGATGGGACAGCTTGGTACCTGCTGTCCCCTGACCAGCTCTGGGGACAGGGGATGGGGACATGGGATGAGACAGGTTGGTAGCAAATGTGTCCCCTGGTCAGCTGTGGGGACAGGGAACTGGGATGTGGGGCATGGGATGGGAGAGGTTGGTACCTAAAGTGTCCCTTGGACAGCTGTGGGGACAGGGAACTGGGATTTGGGACATGGAATGGGAGAGGTTGGTACCTAAAGTGTCCCTTGGACAAATATGGGGACAGGGAACTGGGATTTGGGGCATGGAATGGGAGAGGCTGGTAGCAAATGTGTCCCTTGGACAGCTATGGGGACAGGGAACTGGGATGTGGGGCATGGGGTGGGGCAGTCTGGTACCTAAAGTGTCATTTGGTCAGCTTTGGGGACAGGGAACTGGGATGTGGGGCATGGATGGGACAGTCTGGTACCTAAAGTGTCCCTTGGACAGCTATGGGGACAGGGAACTGGGATGTGGGATGGGACAGTCTGGTACCTAAAGTGTCCCTTGGACAGTTGTAGGGACAGGGAATTGGGATTTGGGACATGGAATGGGAGAGGTTGGTACCTAAAGTGTCCCTTGGACAAATATGGGGACAGGGAACTGGGATTTGGGGCATGGAATGGGAGAGGCTGGTAGCAAATGTGTCCCTTGGACAGCTATGGGGACAGGGAACTGGGATGTGGGGCATGGATGGGACAGTCTGGTACCTAAAGTGTCCCTTGGACAGCTGTGGGGACAGGGAACTGGGATGTGGGGCATGGATGGGACAGTCTGGTACCTAAAGTGTCCCTTGGTCAGCTGTGGGGACAAGGAACTGGGATGTGGGATGGGACAGTTGGGTGCCCATTGTCCCTTGGTCAGCTGTGGGGACAGGGAATGGGACAGAGAAGGTTGGATGGGACAGGTTGGGAACCAGCATCTCCCTTGTCCTTCTGAAGGGACAGGGAACTGGGATGTGGGACATGGGACAGGTTGGGAACCAGCATGTTCCTTGACCTAGTGAGGGGACAGGGAAACTGGGACGTGGGAGGTAGGACAGGAGATGGGACAGCTTGGTGTCCAGAGTGTCCTCAGGTGGTGGCACTCATCCCAAGGTGTCACCACGAGCCCCACACAGGCAGGTGACATCAGGACAGAGATGTCACAACTCTCCTCACCACCTATGTGAGGGGCTCCTGACCCACATCCACCCTTCCCAAAGCCTGGAAATCCCAGTGGGTGGCACAGGAGAGAGCAGGGGACACTGGTTTTGGGGAGCCCAGGGAGCCCCAGCCCAGACCCCACTCCAGACTTTGGGAAGGGGACCTCAAAGCTGGGGAGAGGCAGAATCCCATGGGCTGTCAGGAGGAGCCCTGGGCCCTTTCATCTCCTCTCTTTTGTTTCAGGCTGATTATGCAAATGAGTGAGGAGTAATGAGAAAGTCATTTCCCAGCAGACAAAAGGCTGTAATTAGCTCATTAGTGAGCAGAAAGGGAAAGGAAATATTTCTGAGCCACTTGGCTTTCATTTCACCCCAGAAATCTCAGCCCCCCCATAACAAGATGGGGACCCCCCCACCCACCCTGTGCTGCCACACTGGGGGGGGAGAGCAAAGCCAAATGTGGTCCTGACACCCCAAAAAACCCAACCACCAACTGGGGGGGCTTTGAACTGGGCCCAGTTAGCCTGAGGGTGCTGCATCCAGGGATCCCTGGATGGATCCCACCCCAGTGGTCCCAGGTGCCAGGACAGGAGGTGATGCTGGGAGGTGGGAGAGGGGGTTATAGAGGGATGGGGTGATCCCCATCTTCCCAAATTGGAACACACCACAAATTGGGGTGTTCCTCAGCAGGAATCCTAAGATGGGGTCATAGCAGGAAGCTCCAGGATGGGTTTCCATCTGTAAGAGGATGTGATAGGAACCAGCCTTGGGACACAGAGAAGTTGCTCCCAGGAGAAGGCATCTAGGATGGATTTGGTGTTCTTTTTTAAATGCCTTTCTTGCTTCTGGCTAAATATCTGGGGGGGTAAAGAGCTACAGAGGTCTCTGCAAAGGACCCCAGGTCCTTGCTGAGCTCTCCCAAACCCTTTTGGATCCTGCCAACACCCTCTGGTCTCTGTTATCCACAGAAATTGTGGCTGCCCCATTCCCTGGAAGTGCTGAAGGTTGGATGGGGCTTGGAGCACCCTGGGCTGGTGGGAGGTGTGGGGTTGGGATGATCCTGAAGGTCCCATCACCAGATTTTCTCTGGTTCTATAATTCCATGAGAGGAGCTGAAGGGCCACGATTCCTGCAGTTCCCCAAGGGATTTGTTTGGCTCTGAGGGGAAAACTGCAGGGATCTCCTAGAACCCCAGGGCCTTGAGGGAAAAAAACCAACTTTCCACTCTTTTTTTTTATTATTTTTTTGTATCACATTGAGCCTTGTCCTGCTGCAATCTGCCCTTGCCCTGAAGGTTCAGGTGCTGCTGGAGGCTTTGTCCATCTCTCAGCAGGCACCACAAAGGCTTTGCAGGGAGGGATGCAGGCACCCAGCAGCCAAAGAGGTACCTAAAGGTGACTACAAAAACTTGGCACCCCTTGACCCTCCAACCTGCATCCCCAAATTCGTGGGTTGGCCCTGAGTGGGGGGAAAAAACTCCCCAGAGCAGAGCAGGAAGGGTTGGATGGGACAAGAGAGCTGTGGGTCCCAGGGAAGCTGCAGGAGTTGTTCTTCTGAAGTTGTCTGGCAAGTGGTTGTGGAAAAAACCTCGTGGCTGAAAAGCCTGAGATGGTTTTGATGTTTGCACAGCCAGGTTCAAGAACTTTGCACCACGGGTTTCAGTGGAGGAGGAGGAGAAGGAGGAGGAGGAGGAGGAGCTGGCAGCTCCTCAGCCAGGATGTTGGGAGTGGGGAGAAAAGGAGCTGGAGGAGGTGCAGGAAAGAGCCACAAAAATTCCTTCAGGGCTGGGAAAAATGCCTGTGAGGGGTGGGAAAAGCTCCTTGTTCCCCTTTGCACACTTGGAGCCACTTGGGAAGGGTGAAGAAGGAAAGGAGGTGGTGAAGCACTGGAGAGGAGAGCAGTGTCCCTCTTGGGGAGGTGTTTTCATGGCCAGGTTTGGGTGTTAAGGAGATACCTGCTGAGGGACCATGGCTGGATGGCCTTTTAGAAGGATGTGACGAGCCAGGAGAGGCTGAGGGAATCTTTGCTCAGCCTGGAGAAGCCTCAGAATCATTGAATGGTTTCAGTTTTAAGGGCTCTTTAAAGGTCACCCAGTCCAACCCCCCTGTAAGGGAGCAGGGACATCATCACCTGGGTCAGGCTGCTCAGAGCCTCATCCCACCTCATCCCACCTCATCCCACCTCATCCCACCTCATCCCACCTCATCCCACCTCATCCCACCTCATCCCACCTCATCCAACCTCACCTGGGATGAGGCAAAATATTTCCATGGAAATAGGATGGGTTTTTTCCCCACCATTCCTACCCAGCTCCACCACCCTGGGATGAGCTGGGATTTATTTCTCCCTTTTTCCCTCCAGCCACACCAGCTCTTTGCCCCCACAAACTGGAGACCCCCCAGAGCCCCTCAGCACCCCCCAGGTGTAACTCCCACCCCAAAACCCCCCACCCCAAACATATTCTCATCACCTGGAGGTCATGAGCACACCTGAGCCTGGTGAAGGGGAATTCTTGACCTTCAGATGGTTTTGCTGCCAGAAGCAGATGCCTGGGGGGGAGGTGGCTGTGCCAAGGCACTGCCTTGTTTTTTGGGCTCTTTGCTGGAGCTCTGTGGCCCAGAGCAGGGATTGATTTCCTCCTGGCCCATGGCATGGTGCCCAGGTAGGGCTCCCAAAGCTCTTTGTTACCAGAGTGTTAACAATTAACCTCCTGAGGCAGAAATGGGGCCAGACCTTCCTCCTGGAGCCTTGGTTAACCATTCAGCTGCTTATCTGAAAGCAATTTTTCTTCTAACTGAAAGGCAGGCACCAACTCCTTTGGCAAAAGCAAGAGGCAGGAGTTATTTTATTACTTTTTTTAACAGATCATTGTATTTATAAGAGCACCCAAAGGTCCCCTAGAGCTCCAGGAATGGTAGGAAACCTTGGGTAGATGTGGGCCTCAAGAGTTTACCCAGCCAAGGCAAAAAACAAGGCAATTTCCCCCCAGATTTTTCTGGAGCTGGCCTAAAATTAGCACTGAGGGAAAAATCCAAGATGGGGGTGGGATGAGGAGGTCGTGCAACATGGAGGGTGCTGCATCTTTGGATGAAATCCCAGTGTTCCCAGCCAGAGGAGGTTGGATGTACCCCTGGATGAGACACAGCATCCTTGCCAGGTAAGGTGCTGGCATGGAGATGCCCACGAGGAAGGGAGCTTGGAATCAATCCAGGAGGACAAAGAAAGCCTTTTCAGTGGGTTTTGTTGGGTTTTTTAGCACAGTGATTCTGGGAAATGAGCTCAGTGTTTGTTCTGGAAGGGTTCTCTTCTCCTGTCCTTCTGTGTTCCTGCTGTAACCCCAGGGCTCTGGGGAGCTGGGTGCCAGCTCAGAGGTGGTGGCCAGGGGGATGGATGGATGGATGGATGGATGGATGGATGGATGGATGGATGGATGGATGTCACTTGGGGATGCTTTGGGTGGGAATGGTCCTTTCTTCAGGAGCTGGGACAGACCTGGGGTCTTCTTTAGGGGCTGAGGTGCTGATGGTGCTTTCTCCATCCCTGTAACATCTGGAAAGACAAAACCCCTGGAAAGGGAAGTGCCTGGCAGGTTCCTTAAAACCCCTCCTTGGGTTTTCCACCTTTCCAGAGCCTCTCCACACCACCATGAGGTTTGGGGTTGCCTTGCTTTGGGGTCTTTTCCAGCTGTGCTCAGTTGATTTCTCTTTTCCTTCTGCGTGATGGGGTTGGAAATGAAACGGTGGGAAAAGAGAGGAAGTTTGGCTTCCCTCAGCATCCTCATTTCTCTCCTTGGGAATCACCCTCAAACCCAATTTTAGCTCACATTCCCACGGGAGGGAGATGGGGATGAGATTTAAGGAGGAGAAATACCCCAGGGAAGTTTTAACCAGGCAGGAAAAGTTTTTCCAGGAGGAAAAAAAAAAACAAAACCCTCAGGAGCAGCATTATTGCTCCTCACCTGGCTCTGCTCAAAGCTTGATTTCACAAATCCCAGCAGGAATAACCCAGGTGAAACTGGAGCTGGCCAGAAAACCCCAAAGTGAGAAAGGTTCTTGGAAAAAAATGGCCTTTTATATTATTATTTTTTTTTTTGGCAAAGGAATCTGTACTGTCAGGGAGCTGCTGGCACTTCTGGAGTCCCCTTAATAACATATTTGTAATGCTTGTCCATATGTTCTGCTGATCAGATCCTGGGTTTACAGTAAACATAAGCTAATCACCAGGGTTTTTATTTTTTCGGAATATTTTCTTGGGTGATTTCCAGTTAAAAGAGGAAAAAAAAAAAGAAAACCCCACAGGAAAAGGTTTGTTTTTAGAGTCTGGCCCTGTGGTGCAGCACTGATCCCACATCCCAGGAAAACAGCCTCAAGTCCCACCTGCTTTTAGGTTCTGGGAATGTTGGCTCAGTGTCCTGCTGGGCTTGGGACACGGCCCCAAGGGGTCCCCAAAGACAGAGAAAGGATCTGACCTGATCTGATCTGATCTGACCTGATCTGATCCTCCTCCCAAAGGGTCCTGCAGGGCATTGCCACATCTCTGCCCAGGGGTTTGCTCACCATGCCCAGGACACTTCCCTTCCCTGCTTGAGTTCTGTCCTTCTTTTTCTTTTCTTTTCTCTTTTTTTTTTCTTTTCTCTTTTTTCTTTCCTTCTCTGTTTCCTTCTCTTGTTCCTTCTCTGTTTCCTTCTCTGTTTCCTTCTCTGTTTCCTTCTCTGTTTCCTTCTCTGTTTCCTTCTCTGTTTCCTTCTCTGTTTCCTTCTCTTGTTCCTTCTCTTGTTCCTTCTCTTGTTCCTTCTCTTGTTCCTTCTCTTGTTCCTTCTCTTGTTCCTTCTCTTGTTCCTTCTCTTGTTCCTTCTCTTGTTCCTTCTCTTGTTCCTTCTCTTGTTCCTTCTCTTGTTCCTTCTGTTTCCTTCTGTTTCCTTCTGTTTCCTTCTGTTTCCTTCTGTTTCCTTCTGTTTCCTTCTGTTTCCTTCTGTTTCCTTCTGTTTCCTTCTGTTTCCTTCTGTTTCCTTCCCTGTTTCCTTCCGTTTCCTTCCCTGTTTCCTTCCCTGTTTCCTTCCCTGTTTCCTTCCCTGTTTCCTTCCCTGTTTCCTTCCCTGTTTCCTTCCCTGTTTCCTTCCCTGTTTCCTTCCCTGTTTCCTTCCCTGTTTCCTTCTGTCTCCTTCCCCTCTCTGTCTCCTTCCCCTCTCTGTCTCCTTCCCCTCTCTGTCTCCTTCCCCTCTCTGTCTCCTTCCCCTCTCTGTCTCCTTCCCCTCTCTGTCTCCTTCCCCTCTCTGTCTCCTTCCCCTCTCTGTCTCCTTCCCCTCTCTGTCTCCTTCCCTGTTTCCTTCTGTTTCCTTCTGTTTCCTTCTGTTTCCTTCTGTTTCCTTCTGTTTCCTTCTGTTTCCTTCTGTTTCCTTCTGTTTCCTTCTGTTTCCTTCTGTTTCCTTCTGTTTCCTTCTGTTTCCTTCTGTTTCCTTCCCTGTTTCCTTCCCTGTTTCCTTCCCTGTTTCCTTCCCTGTTTCCTTCCCTGTTTCCTTCCCTGTTTCCTTCCCTGTTTCCTTCCCTGTTTCCTTCTGTTTCCTTCTGTTTCCTTCTGTTTCCTTCTGTTTCCTTCTGTTTCCTTCTGTTTCCTTCTGTTTCCTTCTGTTTCCTTCTGTTTCCTTCCCTGTTTCCTTCCCTGTTTCCTTCCCTGTTTCCTTCCCTGTTTCCTTCCCTGTTTCCTTCCCTGTTTCCTTCCCTGTTTCCTTCCCTGTTTCCTTCCCTGTTTCCTTCCCTGTCTCCTTCCCCTCTCTGTCTCCTTCCCCTCTCTGTCTCCTTCCCCTCTCTGTCTCCTTCCCCTCTCTGTCTCCTTCCCCTCTCTGTCTCCTTCCCTGTTTCCTTCCCTTTTTTTCTTTTTTTTTTTTTTCTAAGGATCAAACTTTCCAGTGCCCTCACCCTGCCCTCAGAAACTCCATCTCAATGTGCAAATGTCACCATGGAATTTACCCAGTGGGGGGAAGATAACCTGGAGTTCTCCCCAGCTGGCTGAACATGCCCAGGGAGCACTGGCTGGAGGCACTGGAACCACTGCCTTGCCCTGGAGCTGAGAACTTCCAGCAAACCCATCCCCTGGTGGCTGCTGTCCCATAAACCAAAGGACACAGCCTAGAAAGATCCCAAAGTCACTGGAAGGGAGGTTATTCTGAAATTAGCAGAACAAAATTAGCTCCTTCATTATAAAAAATAAATAAATCTGAAGGCACTGTGGGCTGAGGGTGGCTTCAGGTGGGTGCTCCCCATCCTTCCTCAAGGTGCCCCCTTGGATCAGCCCCTGGGCACCAAGGACTCGGGAAGGGTCTGTGGGTGCAGAAAGTGTCTTTAGGGTGCAAAAAGTGTCTTTAGGGTGCAGGGAGGTCATGAATCTTCCAGTCCTGCCCAGACTGGGCAGCAAAATGCCCAAATGTTGCATGATGTGACCAGACCTGGACACTCAGACTCCTGGAATGGGTTGGGTTGGGAGGGACCTTAAAAATCCTCCAGTTCCATCCCCCTGCCATGGGCAGGGACCCCTTCTCTCTGCTGGAGGGACCACATTGTGCAGGATGGACACGAGGTGGAAACCTTCCATCCCTGTGGCCACACAAAGCTGCTCCAGCCTGGGAAAAGGGACAGGAATCATTCCAGTTGGGAACTGCAAATGGTCACATCCAACCAGTGCTTTAGAGCTGTGTCCACTAAACCCCACAGCACCCCCTTCCTGGGAGCACCCAACCCTTGAGCAGGATGGATGGGATTTAGGGGAATTGCTCTTCCAAGGGGTCTGGAGGGGTCTGGAGGTCACCAAGGGGACCACCCCATACAGGGAGATGTCCTCACCTCACCCAGCCCTGAGCCTCCTCTCTCAGTGATGCCAACCAGCAAAGCTGTGGTAGATAAAAAGCATCTTTTTACTTAAACTGCCTGTTTATTATTTTTTTTTCTTTCCCTTTTCAAGTTGGGAACTGCAAATGGTCACATCCAACCAATGCTTTAGAGCTGTGTCCACTAAACCCCCACAGCACCTCCTCTCTGGGAGCACCCAACCCTTGAGCAGGATGGATGGGATTTAGGGGAATTCCTCTTCCAAGGGGTCTGGAGGTCACCAAGGGGAGGGCAACCCCATCATCTCCTCCACCCCATATACTGAGATATGTCCTCACCTCACCCAGCCCTGAGCCTCCTCTCTCGGTGATGCCAACCAGCAAAGCTGTGGTAGATAAAAAGCATCTTTTTAGTTAAACTGCTGGTTTTGGGGGGTTTTTTAAATTTTATTTTATTTCTTTTCCCTTTCAAGCTGAGAACTGCAAATGGGCACATCCAACCAATGCTTTAGAGCTGTGTCCACTAAACCCCACAGCACCCCCTCCCTGGGAGCACCCAACCCTGGGGCTGGGAGAGCAGCAGTGGGGACCCCCCCCTACAGGGACGTGTCCTCACCTCACCCAGCCCTGAGCCTCCTCTCTTGCTGATGCCAATCACCAAACCTGTGGTGGACAAAAGGCATCTCTTTAGTTAAAAGCTAAACTATTTTTCTTTTTAATTAATTAGTATTTTTTTTTTTTCTTAATTTCTTTTCTCCTTCTTCCCCCAGTGCCACTGACCCACGCCTCCCCCTCCCCTCTGCTTTACCATGGCCATGCTAAAGACCCTGCCCATCCTTAGTGACCTCAGCTCCCCCAACAAGGAAAACTTCCAGAGTTTTGCTCCCAGGCCATCCCAACCCTTCTCCAGGAGCACCATGGGCAGCGTGGGCAGTGGGGTGGCCAACGACCAAGAGTTTGCCATGAAGAGCGTGGGCACCCGGACGCAGAGCGGCGGGCGGCAGGCAGAGGGGTCCCGAAACGGGTACCCCCCCCATCACCCCCCTAGGGACATACCCACCCGTTACTCGGGTGAGGAGAAGACCTACAAGGTGGAGAAGGTTTCCAACTCCTTGTATCTCAACGGAGAGCTCCGGAAAGGAGAGAAGGTGAAGGTGGACATCTGCGGGAACATCACCCCCAACAACAACGAGAAGAACTCCTTGCCACCTCCCCCCAGTACAGAGAGCCCAACAACCCACCAAAGATCCTGCCCATCTCTGGAAAACTGGAGCAGGTGAGAGGTTGGACTTGGCCAAGGGTTTGGGGGATGCACTTTGGACAGGACAAGACGAGTGGGTGAGAGTTAGGAACTTTGGGTCATGAGTGGGGCCAAGAAGGTCAATGGCATCTGATCTGTGTGGCCAAGAGGTCCAGGTAAGGGATTCTGCCCCTGTGCTCAGCCCTGGGGAGGCCACAGCTTGAGTCCTGTGTCCAGTTCTGGGCCCCTCAGCCCCTCAGGAAGGAGCTTGAGGTGCTGGAGCAGGTGCAGAGAAGAGCAAGGAGGCTGTGAAGGGATCCAGCAGAATTGCTGTGAGGAAGGGCTGAGGGAGCTGGGGGTGTTGAGGCTGGAGAAGAGGAGGCTCAGGGGAGACCTCATCACTCTCTGCAACTCCCTGAAAGGAGGTTGGAGCCAAGGGGGGTTGGGCTCTTTTCCCAGGCAACTCTCAGCAAGACAAGAGGGCACAAAGGGTCTCAAGTTGTGCCAGGGGAGGTTTAGGTTGGAGATGAGAAAGAATTTCTTTCTGGAGAGGGTGATCAGGCATTGGAATGGGCTGCCCAGGGAAGTAGTGGATTCTCCGTGTCTGGAGATCTTTCCAAAGAGCCTGGATGTGGCACTGAGTGCCATGGGCTGGGAACTGCAGTGGGAGTGGATCAAGGGTTGGACTTGATGATCTCTGAGGTCCCTTCCAACCCAAATGGTTCTGTGATTCTGAGAATCCTCACCCCTGGAGCACCCTGAGGCCCCTGGCACGTCTCTAAGGTGCCTGAGAGAGAGTCTGATTCTTACTTTGGAGAAGGCATCGTTTTTATGTGCAGAAAACATTGCTCTCAGAGGAAGGGTGAGCAATAGGGGCTGTTAGTTCTTGAGGAACCCAAGAGCATGACCACAACTCTTCCATAGCTACATTTCCAGCTCATTCCAGTCTGTATTTCCAGCACTTGGTATCCCAACCTACCTGAGATGCTGTGAGTGATGGGGAGGGAGCTGGAGTCAGCTCCCACTTCAGTAGGTTCAGCATCTCAGTCACACTCCTATATTTTGGGCCATTTATAGGCAATCTCCAGCTCCCAAAAAGTGGTGTTTGGGAGCAGCATCTGCTCAAAATCCTGCTGCTTCTTGTAAGCAACCACTTCACAAAGCTTGAAAACTACCCTAGGAAGGGTTATCACTCATCCTCATGGATCATCTTGGCTTCAGGGAGCAAACATTTCCCAGGTTTGGAGGAGCAGAGCCCCAGATCCCATGGTGTTTTATGCTGCCTGCTGCTCTGCTCCAGCAGTTCCCATAATTTGTGTCTCAGGGACTCTGCTCTGTGCAGTGTTATTTCTGCAAGCCCTGGTGGCCTTGTCTTCTGGGTTGTTAACCCACCAGCCCCTTTAATCCATCTCAGTCCTGCCAGGTGCCAAGTTTTTGGTCTCCAACCTTGCCTGGGCTCAATCTGTTCCTCCTGGAAGGTGTTTTCAAACCATCTTTGCTAAGACAAGGTGTGTTCACTCTGGGTGAATGAATTTTCACCTGAAGCCCAAGCTGCAGAAGGAGAGAATCCATCCCATTTTCAGGACAGTGGTTTCTCCAGGTGCATTAAAGCTGCAAGGTTTTAAGATGCTTTTTTAAAATCCTTTCCAGCAGCATCCCCTAGAGCTGCAGGAAACACAAACCTCTCCGTGGAGAGCAGTTCCAACATGTTCCTTGCCCAGTGTCACTGCTGAGGTCACAGCTCCTGCTTTTTCCTGCCTGAACATCACCTGGACACGGTGTCCACACAGAGATCCCTGCAGGAGGGAGGGAAAAGGGATGCTCAAGGGGCAGGGCAGCTGCCAACCCCAGGGTTCAGTTCACCTTCCAGCAGAAGGCAAATCCCCAAACAGCTCTAGAACTCCTTCCAAACAGAACCTGCCAAAATCATGGAGTTGTTTTGAGCAGGGCTGGGAGGCAGGTTGCAGCCCTCCTTCTTGCAAAGAGCCCTAAGAGGAGCCAAGGAGTATTCTAGGGGGAAAAAAAAAATCACACAGCCTTGGGGTGAGTCAAGATTTCTGTGTTTTTCATTTGGGGTGAGGGAAGGCAAAGTGCTGCCATAGGTGTGACCTTCAGGAGCCCCTGGTTGCCCAGGTTGCCCCCAGAAGCTGTGGCTGCCCCATCCCTGGCAGTGTTGAAGGTTGGATGGGGCTTGGAGCAACCTGGGCTGGTGGGAGGTGTCCCTGACCAAGGCAGGGAGGTTGGGACTGGATGAACTTGAAGGTCTCTTCCAACCCAAACCATTCCATATTTCTGTGATTTCCTCCCCCCATGTTCCCTTTCTTTGGAGACATCCAGAAGCTGTTGCTGGAGTGGTCATTACTGGTTGTTGGAGGCAGCCAACCTCCTGAACCTGCTGGGAGATGTCCCAGCCCATGGCAGGGGGGTTGAAATGAGATGACCTTTAAGGTCTCTTCCATCCCAAACCATTCCATGTTTCTGGGATTTCAGTGTTTCCTCCCCCCATGGTCATTACTGGTTGTTGGAGGCAACCAACCTGAAGCTGCTGGGAGGTGTCCCAGCCCATGGCAGAAGGGTTGGGTCAAGATGACCTTTAAGGTCTCTTCCAACCCAAACTATTCCATATTTCTGTGATTTCCTCCCCCCATGTTCCCTTTCTTTGGGGACATCCAGAAGTGGTCATTACTGGTGGTTGGAGGCAACCAACCTCCTGAACCTGCTGGGAGGTGTCCCAGCCCATGCCAGGGGGGTTGGGTCTAGATGACCTTTAAGGTCCTTTCCAACCCAAACCATTCCATATTTGTGTGATTTCCTCTCCCCATGCTCCCTTTCTTTGGGGACGTGCAGAAGCTGCTGCTGGAGTGGTCATTACTGGTTGTTGGAGGCAGCCAACCTCCTGAACCTGCTGGGAGGTCTCCCAGCCCATGGCAGGGGGGTTGGGTCTAGATGACCTTCAAGGTCCTTTCCAACCCAAACCATGCCCAGCTCCTCTGCTAAATCCCAAAAGGCCCAGGCTGTAACAAGGCTGAAAACCAGGGAGCTAGGCCAAGATGCCTTAGCTCCGGCCTCTTGTGTCTCTTGTGTGTGCTGTCACCTTCCTGCTGTGTTTGATGCGTGGTCCTTTTTCCTTTTTGCAGAGCAATGAGCCCTTAGTTAGACCCTCAGCCTTTAAACCAGTAGTTCCTAAAAACTTCCATTCCATGCAGAACCTCTGCCCGCCGCAGAGCAACGGGGCGGCGGAGAGCAGGAAAACCTTGACCCAAGCCAACAGCAATAGCCCCACGGCCCCCAAAAACGGGCTGGAGAAGAGCAGCCTTAACAGGACTACAAACCAAGTAGGGGGGCTCTCAGATTCGGGCCGTAACTCCTTAACCAGCTTGCCCACCTACGGGACGGGCTACAGCCAGCACGTGGGGCCCATGAGCGCCTCCACCAGCCACATCAACCGGATCGGAACCGCCTACGTGGAGAAGAGCATGGCGGGCTACAACGGGATATCTACCTCAGACAGCGGGAGGTCTTCGAGCAAGAGCACCTCCTCCTTCAACAGGCTCAACCATCTCAACGAAACCATGCCTTTCCACTCCCCTTCCACGGATGACATTATCCAAGACCTGGAGGACCGGCTGTGGGAGAAGGAGCAGGAGGTGCTCCAAATGAGGAGGAATTTGGACAAAAGCGAAGCGGCCATCTTCCAGGTGTTCGAGGAGAAGCAGAAGATCTGGGAGAGGGAAATGGAGGACCTGAGGCAAAACTACGCCAACAAACTGCAGCAGGTCTCCAAAAAGGCCCAGAGGGCTCAGCAAGCCTTGCAGCTCCAGATCTTCAAGCTCCAGCAGGAGAAAAAAAAACTCCAGGATGAAATGGGGCAACTCCTCCAGCAGCGAGAGGAGCTGGAGAAGAAATTCGTGGCTTTCAAGAAGGAACAGGCTGAGTTTCTGCCAAAGATTGAAGAGACCAAGTGGGAGGTAAGAGCCTTGGAGCAAAAAAAAAAAAATATTAGTTTTTACCAAGGGCTCTGATAGCCCCGTTTGTCCCAAGTGGAACCTCCAGATAATGGCTTCAGGTTGGTGGCCTCCAGGTAACAGGTGACACTTCAGCCACCTTTTTATTTCTGAGTCCCAAACCTGTAGTTTTGAACTCAAACAAGGTCATTTGGGTTTCTGCCCACCTCCTGTGCTGGTTAATGATTTGGCTTCCCAGTAAGGTCACTCCAACATGTGACATTTGGGTCCAGGTTCAGAGAGCAGAGGTCTTTCCATCCAGGGTTTTGTGCTACAGAAAATGAGTTTAAGTCTATTTTAATGACATTTTTCTCACATCTGTGGTTGGGCAAACCTGAAAACTGAAATCTTTGGCTTTCCTTTTATTTATTTTTTTTAATTATTTAATTTTATTTCAGATCTAAAGCAAGTGAGCTCAGAACGACACCGGTGGCCAAGTCCACCTCAAGCTTTCCATTGGCATAAACTGGTTTAGTTGCTAATAAGTTTATCTCCCTTAAAAGGCTGAAAGGCAAATTCCTCTTTCTAGTTCTCCTTTTGAGTCTTACTTGGGGTTTTTTTTCCCCTCCTGTTTCTATTTTTAGACCATTTTATCAAAGTCTGTTTGTACAGTCAGCTCTAACACTATTCTTTTTTTCAGCTTGATCATGTGAAGAATGTTAATCCTTCCATGGACTGGCTAAAAACATGAAATTTATTAAGAGTACAGAGGCAAAATGTAGCTCTAGAACTAAGGCAACCTTGTTCTGCTAATCCTGATGGAAAGTCACTGGAGCTGGGATTAATTAGGCTCTGAAATGGGCTATTTGCAGATGTTCAGCAGAGCTTATTTGAGGCTTGCTGTAAAATCTCTGCAAGTTCCAGCCCTGAGCAAGCAACCTGCATTTCCCCCCATGATGCTGCTCTCTGCCCAGCTCTTTTGTGCCTTTCAACAAGATAGGTCTGGAAAGTTCTCTGATTTTTGCACCAGGAAAGCTGCAGGTGGGGTTTGGAGTTATTGCTTGACTGCTGGAGCTCTGCTTGCACCACCTTAGCTCTGTGATAGTGCTGGGATTCAGCTTGTGGATCAATCCCAAAGTCTCAGACTGGTTTGAGTTGGAAGGGACCATCCAGATCATCCAATCCCAACCCTCTGCCATGGGCAGGGACACCTCCCACCAGCCCAGGGTGCTCCAAGCCCCATCCAACCTCCAACACTGCCAGGGATGGGGCAGCCACAGCTTCTGGGGGCAACCAGGGGCTCAGCACCCCTCACCCCAAAGAAGGAGTAAACTCTTCTTTCCCCCCAAAAGGAGCTTCTGAAATAGTATAAAGCAGGTGTTTCACCTTCCTCGGTGTTATTCTGATACACTGGGTTCATTTGGCATGGATTATCAACTGATCATGGGGCTATTTATTGGGTGACCTTGGATCTCGTCTTTGGAAGCAGCTTAATCCCCATGACATCCAAAGAGAGAGATTTGTTTTCTTTGATAACTTCTGTGTTTTCCAGTACTCCAAAAAACCTGCAGCTCTTGGGCTTGCTCAGGGGCTTGGCTACAGTGGCAAAAGGCACAGCAATAATCTTAGAATTGCAGAATGGTTGCGTGGTTTGGGTTGGAATATCATCCATTCCCAACCCCCTGCCATGGTCAGGGACACCTCCCACCAGCCCAGGGTGCTCCAAGCCCCATCCAACCTTCAACACTGCCAGGGATGGGGCAGCCACAGCTTCTGGGGGGCAACCAGGGGCTCAGCACCCCTCACCCCAAAGAATTTTTCCCCAAAATCTCATCTCAGTCTCCCCTCTTGAAGTTTGAAACTGTCCCCCTCTCATCCTACCACTGCATACCCTTGGAAAAAGTCCCTCAAGACATCTAAAATGTGCACTTGTTGCCTTGTTCCCAAGGCTCCATCTCCACAGCACCCAAATAGAGACCTAAATTGAATGGTTTCATCTGTAAATTGACCCCAAGCTGTTCCTCATCCTGTATTTCTCTGCCTTTGGGGAAGAGCTGGCCCATGGAGAACACTTCCAGTAAATTGTGCAGGTTTTTTGGGTTGTTTTTTTTTTTAGCTAGGCAGTAACTACATCACCATAACCACAGCTAAACCAGTGGGATGTGGTTCTGCATCTGCTCCATCCTCATTGGGGAGGGATGTGGGTACTCAGAGGGCTGCATGAGGAACCACCAGGACTGTCACCTCCAGGGAAAGCTGCTATCCCATGGGAAGGTGATCAGACATTGATAAAGGGTCCATCCCTTTACTCTCCAGCTCTTTGTAGTGAGCACCAGGCTGTCCCCAAGGTCTTGCTCAGTGTTCTACACCAGACAAATCCTCTGGAACAGAGAAAAGTGAAGGTTTCAATGGAGGCAATGGAGTCTTGCACTGACCCAGGTGGAGCAGAGCAAACCAGGGACCTTGCAGGCACTGCAGGAGGGAGGAAAAGCCAAAGATTTCATATGTGACAAGAGACAGGAGCTTCAGGAGGATGGCACAGCCCAGCCTCGAGGTGGCTTCCAAGTCTATTTTGAACTATCCCTGTCCTGCCTGATCACTGAGGGTTCCTTGGTGCTGTCCCACCAGCAGAGGTAGGGACTCTTTGTCTCTGCAGTTTTCCACAGCAGAGCCCTGAAAACCCCAGAGCTCGTGGGCAAAATGAGGATTTGGTCTTTTTTATGGTTGACTTCCAATATTCCCAATTATTCACTTTTGGTGGGCCAGGTTGGGGCAGAGAAGTGTCCTGTTGAATGGTCACACCTCTGTCATCCAAATACACACCATAAAAAGGGGAGTTTTCCCCTTTTTCTCCCTTGCTGCTGTGTCCCCACCACATGGGTGAGACCTGACCCAGTCGGGATGAGCCCTGAAATTCCAGAGCCCCAGGACAGGGCATGGTTGTCCCATTTCAGCCAGGGTGGTTGGCAGCTCCCTCCTAGTTCTTTGTCCCCCCAAAAATTGTTTAAATAGCTCTCAGTTCTTGGACTGGTGAAGTGAAGCTGAAAATGTAGTCAACTGCTGTCAGAGGACATGTGCTGCAAGATGGATTTGTGTCTCTCCCAGGAGAGCCTGGGTGGTTTGTGTGGGTCCTGGGTGGTTTGTGTGGGTCTGAGGTGCTCCTGTCTCAGGCCTCTCCAAGGTCCAGATCCCATGGGTCAGTTGGGAAGCTCTTGCTGGGAGCAGATGGTTTGGGGTCAAGCACCAGAAGCTCGTGGTTGGGTAAGGAAGGGAGGGAAGCATCAGTGTCCCCTCATCACTTGGTGAGGACCTCAGCACTCAGCTCCCTGAGAACCAGGGGAAAAAAAAACAGTAAAAATATCTCCCCCACATCTTTGGGATGGGATGGATCCTGGTGAAGGCTGGAGCTCAATCCTTGAGCACTGTCCCTGGTTGTCCCCTCTGTTTCCTGAGCATCCTAAGTGACGCCATGAAAATGTTTCAGAGGCAGGGGACAAGCAGCAGTGGGGGCTTCTTGGTGCTTTCCTTGTGGCTCACAGATGTCTGGGCCCCTTGGATTAGGAAGGAGCTTGAGGTGCTGGAGCAGGTGCAGAGAAGAGCAAGGAGGCTGTGAAGGGATCCAGCAGAATTGCTGTGAGGAAGGGCTGAGGGAGCTGGGGGTGTTGAGGCTGGAGAAGAGGAGGCTCAGGGGAGACCTCATCACTCTCTGCAACTCCCTGAAAGGAGGTTGGAGCCAGGGGGGGGTTGGGCTCTTTTCCCAGGCAACTCTCAGCAAGACAAGAGGGCAGGGTCTCAAGTTGTGCCAGGGGAGGTTTAGGTTGGAGATGAGAAAGAATTTCTTTCTGGAGAGGGTGATCAGGCATTGGAATGGGCTGCCCAGGGAAGTAGTGGATTCTCCGTGTCTGGAGATCTTTCCAAAGAGCCTGGATGTGGCACTGAGTGCCATGGGCTGGGAACTGCAGTGGGAGTGGATCAAGGGTTGGACTTGATGATCTCTGAGCTCCCTTCCAACCCAGCCCATTCTATGATTCTCTGTTTCCCCCCAGGTGTGCCAGAAGGCAGGTGAGATCTCCTTGCTGAAGCAGCAGCTGAAGGACTCCCAGGCAGACGTCTCCCAGAAGCTGAACGAGATCGTGGGGCTGCGGACGCAGCTGAAGGAAGGTAAGAACTTCCTCCGGGAAAAAGAGGAGCAGATCCTCAACCTGAAGGACTCCTACAGCTCCAAGAGTGTCAACCTGGAGATCTGCGAGGGCGAGCTGCAGAGGAAGATGAGCGAGGTGCAAGTGCTGAAGGAAAAACTCAACCACTGTGAGCTGGAGGTCTCTGGGCTGAAGAGGACACTTGCCAGCATGGGACCTCCGGGCCCTTTTGGTGGTGGGGACCTCGGGGAGAAGCTCCGAGACCCTCTGGCTTGTGAGAGTGATGAAGCCAAGATGCAGAGGCAGAGCGAGGACAGTGTCAACACGCTGAGGAAGGAGGTGGAGAGGCTCCAGACAGAGCTGAAGCTGGAGAGGCAGCAGCGGGAGCAGCAGGTGATGGATTTCCAGGAGGAGAGGAGGACGTGGCAAGAGGAGAAGGAGAAAGTCATCAAGTACCAGAAGCAGCTGCAGCTGAACTACGTGGAGATGTACCAGAAGAACCAGCTCCTGGAGCACAAGGTGAATGAGATGAACACCAAGGCTGCCAGCCCCCCACACACCGAGGAGAAAAAAACATGGACCCCCTCGAGACTTGAGCGAATAGAATCCACTGAGATCTGACCCACGAGAACACAACCTGATTTGATTTGATTTGATTTGATTCATTGCTGTGCATGTACTACCTACTCAAGCCAGTGATCTGAAGGATTCCACACTACTGTAGGAGGGGGGAGAGGCTGCTCACACCCAGCTCCATCACCCTCCCTCTGTCCTCCTGTGCTCTATAGGTACCACAACTGTGGATGTGCGTTGGTTTGCCATCAATAATGCAACATCTCCTTTAGGTTTTGGGTTGGTTTGTTTGTTTTTTCCCCTAGTCCAGCTGGTGAGGGTCAGCTGGCCCTTTCCTAACCTGCCCTGACTTCCTTTGGTAGAGGTTGCCACCCTTCTCCTGCAATTCACCCTTCTTTGGTTGGTTGGTCTGGAGGGTTGTGGTTGCTTGCTTTGGTTTTTTCCAAGCATTTCCTCGTGGCAAATCAGTTCAAAGTGGCAGCTTTGGGGTTTTGTTTGGGGCTTTTATTTTTGGTTTGGTGGTTTTTTTTCTTTTCAGAGCATTTTTAGCCACATTGGCTAACGAAGCAAAGCTCTGGAGATGATGAGCAAACTCCCTGCTCTGCTTCAAGCATCCTGTCTAGACAGTGGTCTTAGTGAAGCCAGTGGGAGGCTGGCCACTGATTCCAGTGAAACCAGACATATCTTTTCACAGATCACTCCCTCTTGCCAGCCCGTGGCTACCATGGATCTTGCAAGAGGTTTGGGACATCTTGAGGAGCAGGATGAGCTCCAACCAGCAAGGAATGATCATGCAGCAGGGTTTGACACTTGCTGTATTTTCATTTTGTTGTGGTTTCCTCCTGCTGTTCCACTTCTCTCCTGGCTTGGGACCAACCCTGGGACCAACCCTTCCCACCTCTGCCTAGGTCCCCATATTCTGACCAGATACTCAAGCTGCCTACAGCAAGAAAAACTTGGAATTCCAAGCTGGTTTCCTTTCCCAAGAGCCCAAAGTGGGTGGGATCAAGGCTTGGGGGAGCCTCCCAAAGGATGGGATGGTGACACCAATCCAAGCTCTTAGCAATTTGCCCCAAGACTGGGCAGCTGGGTAACCTGTTCCCAAAGGAATGATGCTTGGAGCCTCTTGGTCCAAGGGCTTCTTCAAAGCTGGCACTGGAGCCTCTCCCAGGAGCTCCCAGCATCGCTGCCAGGTGGCAATGGGCTGAGCATCCACCTCTTCCAACATCACCCAGAGTGATCCCAGCAGACAGCACATATCCACAGGACACAGAGAACCCCAGAAGTGACTCCTCAGCTCCTCAGCTCCTATCTCCTGAAAGCAGCAGAAGAAGGGAAAATGTTCAATGTCACACAAGTGCTTATGCCCTGGCAGGAGAACAACCAAAACTCTGCCCTGAACTCCCTGAGACTGGTGCAGGCATCAAAGAACCCAGCATTCAGCTTTTAAAAAGTGAGCAAGGTGGGGCTGGCTCTCCCTTTCATATTTTGTTTTTTACCATGATCTACGGTGAAGAGTTTAAAAAAAAAGTTGGGAAGTGGAGTTTGCAGTGACCAAAGGGTCTTCAGCTTGAAGAAGAATGCTGGAATTAGGACTGGGATGTCTTGGGATCTCTGTGAGGTGACTCCAGGGAGAGTTTGGCCAGATCCCATTTCAACTGAGTGCCAAGGAAGAACCTCAGGGTGCTGAGGGGCTGAAGCCCTTCCAAGCACAAGCCCTGAAGATGCTCCCTTTCCAGGTTTGCTTCCCCAAAAACTCCCCACCCAACCCTCTCCATCTCTGGATCTGCCCTTCAAGTTGGGACCAAAGGTTTTTGTGGTGAGCTCCAGGCTGAGCAAGAGGTTTGTTTAATCCCTCCAACCTCCAGCCAAGGTCACCACTGGGCAGGAACTGGGAGATGTGGGATGAGACCTGAGCATTTCAAGACCTTAGGTGAGGGCACCTGGATTTTCCCACTGCTTCTGCCTGGGCCTTTGGAGCTGGAAGAAGACACAACCTGGAAAAGAAAGGGAAAGCTCAGGAGCAGCCAAGTCCAGCCCGAGCCCTGAAGGGTGTGAAGAGGAGTCCCACCAGCAACCCTGGAGATGCTCCAGTGCTCTGGGACACCAAGCCCATGCTCCTCACCAAGAAAGGAGAGCAGCTGTGTCACCCAGAAGGTGTCACCTTGGCCACCCCAAGGGAGATGCCCACGTGTGCTCCAAAAACTCAGCCAGGCAAATCCTAGAGCTTCCTCCATGCCACACATTGGGCCTGCAAGATGTCAGGGTTGGAGATGTGGTATCTTGGGTCTCCTCAGCTTTCTGTGCCTCTCTTTCCACGCCGGATAAACCCATCCTGTCCTCCTTCCCAAAGCTTGGGAGGAGCTTTGCAACCTCTAGACCAAAGGGCAAAGCAGGGAGGAATTGCAAGGGGCTTGGTCTCAGATGGTGGTTTTGGGGCCACCACAGAAAATCCAAACCCAACAGCAAGTGCCCTCACCAACATGAGTCCAATAACCTTGAGATCCATTCCCACCTTTGCTCCTGGGAGGTCGGGTCTCCCACTCACCAGAGGAACCCAACATTTGGGGTGGTGGCTCCAGAACACCCCAGAGCAAGGGAATTTTGAGGACTGTTGAGGAGATGTAACCCACCAGTTCTCCTCAAGAGCAATGGACACCTTCAGCACCCTGTGGGACACTTCCCACCACAATTCCATGCTGATCCATAAGCAGGGGCTTGTCTGGTCTCCCTCCATCCTGGATCCAGCAGCAAGCAGCCAAACTCTCCATCCTGCCAGGTTTGCTCCATCGTCTTTATCCCAGATCTTTTTTTATTTGCAGTGGTGCCAGGAATGAGTGTGTCTTGATGGCCCCATGGAGGCAGAGAGGTTTGTCTGAGTGTTGGAGGGTGCTGGGACACCCAGGGACTCAGTGGTGAATCCATCAGGAATTGCAGAGCTCCTCGGGATGGAGCAAGGAGAGATTTTTTTCACCTTGGAGGAGGAAGGGTGCAGTGCCTTCACCTTCTGCACCTTCAAGCCAGATCTGAAGCAACCTGGATTGTGGCCATTCCCTGGATGACAGAGAGCCTTGGAGACACCCCTGGAGATTCCAGGGTGGTTTTCTCTCCCTTGGGATTCACCCCCAAGCTGTCCTGCAGAAGCCATCTCCCTGTGCTACAGTGACATAAAACCCCAGATGGTTCTGGCAAGTGTCCCAGACAAAATGCCATGGAGGATTCCTGAAGGGCAGGAAGGGCAGGAATCCTTCCCACAACTGGATGCACTGCTTCCCATCAGCTCCTCTCCCACCTCCCACCACTCTCCCTCTGAGCTGCCCACCCTTCTCTCAGGAGAGATGGAGGAAAAATGATGCTGGGACACACCTGGGGTTCAGATCTGGCCTGGATAGGAGCTCACCTGGCTCTTTCCAAGACCTTTTAAGGCTTTTGCCTGCTGGCTGGATGAAGTTTCCCATCACAAGCTTGGTCTGCACTGAGGCCCTGGGAGCAAGATGGCCAAGGGATGCCAAGTGGTGTTTGGATGAGATCTCCTGAGAATGGCCATGGGGGTTGTCATCTTATCTCCTGGAGGCTCAGACAGAGCTCCATGAAATATTTCTGTCCCATGGAATCCATCTCAAAAGAGTTTGGGCTTGAACCTGACCCAGCTGCCTCCTCCCCCTTTGCTCAGCCAGCTCTGGAGCTGATGGGATTCAGCATCTCCTACTGGTTCCTGTGGAAATTGTCCAAGTTCTGCCCTCAAAACCTTGCAGGTGGTCAATGTCCCCTCTCTGACCCATCAGTCAGCTCTCAACCTGCCACTGGCCAGCAGCAGGAGCTGTGGTGACAAAGGGCTCAGCTGAGTTGGGATCCAAGGACATTAGAGATGCTCTGGAATACCTGATCCAGGATCCAAGACCCCTGGGAGAGCCAGGCCAGAGATGGGAAGAGCTGGAGCATCTCTAGAGGAGTATCAACCACGGATGGGCAACCACATCATGCTCCAGCCATGTCCCCACGGTCACCATGTGGGCAAGTGGAGGACACTGATCAGTTCCAGCACTTTCCATCCCTGAGGAACTGGGCTCAGCAGGTGCCAGGGAAGGTCTGAGCAGCTCCTCTCACCACTGGCTGTGAGCAGGGCTGCTTTGCTCCACCATCACCATCATCACCATCACTGCACGATGATGCCAATCTTGCTGGGCTGCTTCTCCTCCTGCCACCATCCCTCCTGTGTCACCCTGCCTGTGAACATCTCACCCATCACCTTTTCTGTGCCTCACACCAGCCCCCTCAGCTGCTGCCACCACCTCCTGCTGGCTCTGGCACCGTGCCCCAGGGACATCACCCAGAGAGGGAACGGGATTGGTGCTCTTAGGATGGAGGAAAAAGGAGAGAGAGGTGGATGTGGAGGTAAATTGCAGCCCAGCTCTGTCCCTGCCCTGATTAAATGGAGGTGAGGAAGCTCTGGTGGGGTCTGTATGGGTGAGGGGGGTGGGAGTGCTGAGGGAGGGTGCTCAGCACCTCCTGAGCTTTGGCTCATGGGAATGAGGGGAGCTCAGCACCTCCCAGGAAGGAAAATCCATTGGGATTGGCACTGTCTGATATCACAGAATCCCAGACTGCTGTGGGTAGGAAGGCACCTCAGGGATCATCCCATGGGCAGGGACACCTCCCCCCAGCCCAGGCTGCTCCAAGCCCCATCCAACCTTCACCATTTCCAGGGATGGGGCAGCCACAGCTCCTCTGGGTGGACAGGGATGTCCTGCTCCAGTGCCTGGGGTCAGGATTTGTCACTGTCCCCTTGGCAAGGCTGAAGTTCCCTCTGCCCATCCTTACGTCCCCCCAAGCTCCTTGCAGACAGTGGCTCCTGGAGGTTTCCTCCTGGATCCCTGCTTCCCAAGAGCTCTGCCCATGGAAAGGACCAAGCCCCTCCTCCTGCCCCCCGCAGTGGCACTTTATAGCTTGCTCAGGACACTGAGGTGACAGCAACATGACCAAAGATCTCCAGGGGACGTGGGACTGCATCCTTGGAGCTGCCTCCCTGCTTCCCTGGGGAGGGGGGAGAGCCAGGATGGGGGAAGGAGAGGTGGCAAGGGGCAGGAAAGCTTCTGCAGGGCCATGAGGGGCCCTTCCTGTGCTGGGTAAAAAAGGAGGTGCAGGGGGAGCTGATCCTCCCTTCTTGGTCACTCCAGTGTCTTGTTGGGGAGCTGGAGCAGGGGCTGTTCCCAGGAGGGATGGATGGAGGGATGGATGGATGGATGGATAGGTGGATGGATGGATGGATGGATGGATGGATGGATGGATGGATGGATGGATGAAGGGATGGATGGATGGATGGAGGGATGGAGGGATGGATGGGTGGATGGATGGAGGGATGGATGGATGGAGGGATGGAGGGATGGAGGGATGGATGGATGGAGGGATGGATGGAGGGAAGGAGGGATGGATGGATGGGTAGATGCATACAAGCCCTCTTGTCTCCTTGGGAAGAAGCAAGGATGGATGCCAAGCCACTGCAGGTGACTTCAGGCCCACAGTTCTCCTCCTTTCTCAGCAGCCAAGGCCACAGGGTGCAGCCCAAGGCTTCTTCTCCTGGTTCCATGTGAACTGTGCAGGGAATGTGTGTCCTGAAGCCCTGTCCCTTGTCCCCTTGGTGTCCTCACCCCCAGAGCACCCTCAGCACCCTCCTTACCAGGGACCCACCGAGGCACCCCGATCTTTGCTTCTCCTGATGAACACCTCTCTGCCCTCCTGAGCTCCACCAAGGCTCCTCAGCTTGATCCCAGGAAGAGGAGCATGGGCCAGGGGGACATTTGGGGTGGGTGCTGGGGTGGGTGTGAGCCCCCAGCACCTCCTTCCCCTTCCCCACCCCTCTGCTCCCAGCTCTGCTCTGCCCCTTTTGCTGTGCAGCCCCCAGGTCAGCCCCGGGTGGCAGCAGGTGACATTTCCTTGGGGTCATTTGGGTTATCCTGACCCCAGGCTTTCAGTCTCAGCCTTGAAGGGCACTTTCTGGAGTTATTTTTCATCAAAACCCATTGCTGGAGAGCTGCTCATCACCTTGCTACTCCTCATCCCCATCCCTGTTGTCCCAGGAACACTCAGTGCTTCTCCTCTCCCAGTGACACCTGAAGAAGCCAGAGCTGAAGCCCAAAGTGTGCCACGTCCCCACCCTGTCCCCAGAGCATCCCAGACTCCTCTTCCCTCATTCCCATGTTGGATAGATCATCCCTGCTTCCTGAAGGACATCCCCGTGCCTTGCAGTCACCTGAGCTCCCAGCACGGGGCTTCACCCCACCACAACCACCCAGCTCTGGGGCTTCCCTGCTCCTTCCAACCCTCTGGAAAAGCAGGGTTGGGAGAAGTGTATCCCTGGGACACACCTGGCCCCTGGGGTTGGGATCACATCCAGCTCCTGGCTTCCCAACAGCCAGAACCCCAGGGATGAGCTCCTGCATTCCCAGGGGAAGTTTCCTCCTCCTGGCTTCTCCCAGGGAAGGGAATCGGGTCAGGTCTGGAGCCTGGGATAATCCCTGGTTGTGTTCCCAGGGCTCTTCCTCAGCCAGAAGGGCTTCACTTTCTGTCTCAAAGCAATAGGTTTTTTTCCAGGGATTTATTCCCAACTCTGAAACCTTCAGGCAAGCCCCTGGAGACTTCCACAGCTCCAGCCCTGGGCTCTCCTCCTTCAGAAAGGGAACTGAGCTCCAGTTTGGCTCCAAATCCTCACCAGTGGGTTGAGTTTGGGGGCTCCCATCCACCCAAAGCTGCCCCCTAGCACCGGTTCTAGGTCTCTAGAGGTGGGGTCCATCTCTCTCTGGTACCCTAACCCACAACTCCCTGGCTCCATGCAGCAGCTCCTGGGTCCCCGAGGTTGTCTGAACTCAGAGTCCCACTTGGTGACATCCAGACACCAGTGGCAGGCCTGGCTCTGCCACTCCTGGGAGCCCTCTTGGAGGAGGAGATCTCCTTTCCCTCATGGATGCCACACCAGTTCCCTTCTGTAGCTGAAGGGAGCAGCACTGGTGGGGGAAAAGAACATGTCCCACCAGTGATGGAAAACCTGTCCCACCAGTGATGGAAAACCTGTCACACCAGTGATGGAAAACATGTCCCACCAGTGATGGAAAACCTGTCACACCAGTGATGCCACACGTGTCCCATCACTGGTGGAAAATATGTCCCATTACTGGTGGAAACCAAGTCCCACCAGTAGTGCCACGTGTCCCATCACTGGTGGAAACCATGTCCCATTACTGGTGGAAAATAGGTCCCACCAGTAGTGCCACATGTCCCATTACTGGTGGAAACCATGTCCCATTACTGGTGCCACATGTACCATTACTGGTGGAAACCATGTCCCATTACTGGTGCCACATGTCCCATCACTGGTGGCAAAATGTCCCATAACTGGTGGAAACCATGTCCCATTACTGGTGCCACACGTCCCACCAGTGGTGCAACATATGTCCCACCAGTAATGCCACACATGTCCCATCACTGGTGGCAAAATGTCCCATAACTGGTGGCAAACATGTCCCACCAGTGGTTCAGAACACGTCCCACCAGTGGTGCCACATGTCCCATTACTGGTGGAAACCATGTCCCATTACTGGTGCCACATGTCCCATTACTGGTGGAAACCATGTCCCACCAGTGATGCCACACGTGTCCCATCACTGGGGCAAAATGTCCCACCAGTAGTGCCCTACATCCTCTTACTGGTGCCCCACATCCTCTTACTGGTGCCCCACACCCCATCACAGGTGCCAGATGTCCCCTTGGTGTCCCCAAGCCCCCCCTGTCTCTATGCAGTCCCTTCCCAGCAGGGCTGTCCCAGAGCCCCTCCAAGGTCTGCACTCCCTTGGAGCACTGGGAGCACTGGGAGCCAGAGGAGCCCTCTTGCTCTGTGCCTTGCTGGAGAAGCTCTGACCCTCTCCTCCCCCCCTCAGCTCCTCCAGCAGCCCACGAGGGGGCTGTGTGGGGTGTGGGTGTGGGGTGTGGGTGTTTCTGTGACCCCAAACCCCCCTGGTGGGATGGCCCAAGCCCCCCAAGCTGCCTGAGCTCACCAGCAATAAAAAGAGGGGAGGGAGGAGCAGCTGAAGGGTTCCTGGGGGTGCAGGCTGTGGTCTCTGGGTAGATCTGTTCATTTCCCAGTTTTCTTCCTCAGAATTGGATCCCAGGATTGTGGGGTTTTTATGTTTTTGGGGGTTTTTTTGGTTCCCTTCTCCTTGGTTTCTCGTGGCCTGGGGTCTCTTTTCTTCTGCTCTTAACTGTGAATTCAAAACCAGAAGTGTTCTGAGCTCCACTCCCTTGGGGTCCTGCCTTGACTGTTGATGGTTCAGAGCTGCATTTAATGAGACTTTGCAAAAAAAAAAACACAAAAAACCCACAAAAAGAAGATTAAAAAATGAAATATATATATATATATAGTTAAAAAAAGAAAATATTTAAAAAAAAGAACCCCATAAACTCGGGTTATCTCTCCTACCCCCCCCCCCTCAACCCTCTCTTCCCCTGACTTTGCCTCCGCTTGAGAACTCAAAAGAGGCAGAAAAATAATGAGAGAAAAATGCAGCATTTTGGGGTTTTTATTTGGGGTTTTCCAGCAAAAAAAAAAAAAAAAAAAAAAAAAAGGTGAAACCCTCTCCCTTTTGGGAAACTCCCTGCAAAAAAAACCTCCCCCTTCCTTCTTCCCAACCTCTCGGGGGGTTCCCATGGGGTGCAGAGAGCTGCTGCTGCCTTTGTGGGGTTTTTTTTTTTAGGGGGAAGAGATCTGTGTAAAAAGCTCTGTACAGGGGTGTGCATAGATATAAATATTTATGGAGAAGTCTCTGTGTTGTTTCTCTTCCTCTCCGAGCTCCACCTGGCTCCAAAAGGGCTTTTTTTTTTTTTTTTTGGGGTAAAATCAAATGGAAAAGGCCCCGTTTTCCAGAAGCTGAGGGTGCACGGTTCACCCGGTGGGGTGGGGATGGGTGGGAGAGAAGAAGAGGAGGTTGTTGGGATGTTGGGATCCCAAAACTGGTTGGAAAAGACCTGGGATATCATCAGCTCCAAGCATTCCCCCCAGGATGCCCCTTGGTCCTCAGCACAACCCCCCAGGGATGTGGAATCCCTCAGGGATGATGGGGACTCCCCAAGCCAACCCTTTCCAACCCTTTCCAGGGATAAATTGTTCCTAAAATCCAACTAAACCTCCCCTGGCACAACTTGAGGACATTTCCTCTTGTTCCTTGGGAAAAAGGACCAATCCCCCTGGCTCCAGCCTCCTCTCAGGGGTTGCAGAGAGCCAGAAGCTCTCCCCTTGGCCAACACCCCCACAGGTTCTGCAGAACCTTTTCCTGCTGCTCCAAACCCATCCCAACTCCACTGCCCTCCTCTGCTCCCACTCCAGCTCCTCCTGGTTCTTGGTTCTGTGCTGATCCAAACCAGGATCTGCCTCACCTTCAGCCACTGTCAACCAACCCCCTCCCCAGGACCTTTTCCTTTCCAACCCCTCTGCCCCAAACCCGGAGCTTTTCGTGGGGTTCTCATGAGCCAGGACCCAACACTTGGATCCCATCGATCCATCCCCATGGATCCAAGCCTGGAGCTGGCCCCAAGGAACCTGGCTGGGCAGGAGGGAGAAGCCTTTGCTGGTGCTCCTGAAGTTGGGATAAGCATGGAGAGAATCATAGAATCACAGAATGGGCTGGGTTGGAAGGGACCTCAGAGATCACCAAGTCCAACCCTTGATCCACTCCCACTGCAGTTCCCAGCCCATGGCACTCAGTGCCACATCCAGGCTCTTTGGAAAGATCTCCAGACACGGAGAATCCACTACTTCCCTGGGCAGCCCATTCCAATGCCTGATCACCCTCTCCAGAAAGAAATTCTTTCTCATCTCCAACCTAAACCTCCCCTGGCACAACTTGAGACCCTGCCCTCTTGTCTTGCTGAGAGTTGCCTGGGAAAAGAGCCCAACCCCCCCCTGGCTCCAACCTCCTTTCAGGGAGTTGCAGAGAGTGATGAGGTCTCCCCTGAGCCTCCTCTTCTCCAGCCTCAACACCCCCAGCTCCCTCAGCCCTTCCTCACAGCAATTCTGCTGGATCCCTTCACAGCCTCCTTGCTCTTCTCTGGACCTGCTCCAGCACCTCAAGCTCCTTCCTGAGGGGCTGAGGGGCCCAGAACTGGACACAGGACTCAAGCTGTGGCCTCCCCAGGGCTGAGCACAGGGGCAACTTACTCCATGCTATCCCTAAGACAGGAAGGAAAAAAACCAGAAACCAACCCTTGGCATCGAACCCAACTCATGGAATTTCCTTGAGGAAAACCCTGGGAGTGGGACACAGACTGCACCCAAACCTCTCCCAGCTCAGTGCCAGTTTCTGCTTCACAACCAGGGGTTCTACATCCCCCTCAGACCTCCCCCCATTCCCTCACCTCCCAACCCTTCCCCCTCACCCCAACCCCTCCCCAGCTTTCCCACAGCCCCTCCACGCACTGAGAGATGCTCTGAGCAATCCCTTCACCTCCCCTGCACCCTCCCAGAACCCCTGGGCTTGGACCGAACCGAACCGAACCCAACAGAACCTCCCCCCCCCCCCCTTCTCCGCCATTCCCAAGATGGCGGCGCCACTGAGGGGAGGCACCCACGTGACCCAGGCCCCGCGTGGCGCCAGCGCCCCCTGCCGGCCGCTTGCACCGCGCTCCCCTTCCCTCCTTCCCGGCCGCCGTAAGAAGCCGGAAGTGCGTCCGGTCATGTGACCCGGAAGCGGCGGAGGGGGCGGAAGGGACCGGCGGGCGGCGGAGCCACAGTGGGCACCGGGGCCCCGGTGAGTGCGGGCGGCAGCGGGGGCACCGCCACCCAATAAACCCCCCCCCCGTCCCTTCCCGGGGCTCCCCCGTCCTCAGCGAGCACGGGGGGCGGTGTGTGAGGGGAGGGGGGGGGGCGTGCGGGGAGTCCCCCCCAGGCCCCGCGTGGGTTGTGGGGTCTGAGGGGTGGGAAAAGGGGGGGGGGGGGGCCTGGGGTGTTGTCCCCGCGGTGTGTGAGGAGCCCCTGGGGTGCCATGGGGTGGGGAAGGAGGGAGGAAAGGAGAAGAGAAAGGCCCAGGGGGGAGTTGGGGGGTTTGGGGGTTTGGAGGTGGGGAAAGAGAATCCGGAGCTGGGAGTTTGCGGGGGGAGGTGCGGGCTGCGGGCAGGAGTGGGCTCTGGAGTCACCAGTGGGGTGGGGTGGGAAGGGTTTGAAAGGTCATCTCATCCCAATCATCGCTGAAAATCCTCTGGTTGGGGCTTTGTCCCCTGCTGGGGACATCTCTGGGTGTGCAGACACCCCAGGGGATCTGCACAGAACCCCAAGAGTGGTTTGGGTTGGAAAGGACGTGAAAAATCATCTTGTTCCATCCCCCTGCCATGCCCAGGGACACCTCCCACCAGCCCAGGGTGCTCCAAGCCCCATCCAACCTTCAACACTGCCAGGGATGGGGCAGCCACAGCTTCTGGGGGCAGCCAGGGGCTCAGCACCCTCACACCAAAGGATTTCTCTCCAAGATCTCCTCTCCATCTTCCCTGTGGGGAATCACTGAGTGCCAGAATGGTTTGGGTTGGAAAATCACAGAATCACAGAATGAGCTGGGTTGGAAGGGAGCTCAGAGATCATCAAGTCCAACCCTTGATCCACTCCCACTGCAGTTCCCAGCCCATGGCACTCAGTGCCACATCCAGGCTCTTTGGAAAGATCTCCAGACACGGAGAATCCACTACTTCCCTGGGCAGCCCATTCCAATGCCTGATCACCCTCTCCAGAAAGAAATTCTTTCTCATCTCCAACCTAAACCTCCCCTGGCACAACTTGAGACCCTGCCCTCTTGTCTTGCTGAGAGTTGCCTGGGAAAAGAGCCCAACCCCCCCCTGGCTCCAACCTCCTTTCAGGGAGTTGCAGAGAGTGATGAGGTCTCCCCTGAGCCTCCTCTTCTCCAGCCTCAACACCCCCAGCTCCCTCAGCCCTTCCTCACAGCAATTCTGCTGGATCCCTTCACAGCCTCCTTGCTCTTCTCTGGACCTGCTCCAGCACCTCAAGCTCCTTCCTGAGCTGAGGGGCCCTGCTGGCTCAGCAACCAGAGGGTTGGGAAGAAGTTTGGGAACAGCTCCCTGGGGTTGGCCACACCTGGAGGCCTTAAATGGGATTTATTTGGGGTTGTTTGGGTTTATTTGTCAACAGGCAATTTTATTTGGAAAAAAACCAGCATTTTTTTGCAAAAAAACAGCAATTTTATTTGAAATCAGGCAGTTTGGCAGCTGAACTCCTGACAAACTCCCCCCTGGAGGTATTTGAGGTAATGTTCTGAGCAACCTGCTCTGTTTGAGGTGTCCCTACAGGGTTTTAGGTTGGGTGACCCTGTGGGGTCCCTCCCAACCCCAAATCATTCCCTGATTCTCTGAGCTCATCCTGATTTCTGTCACCTTTCCCTGCTGGCTCAGCAACTCCTCCTGAGGGCTGGGAAGAAGTTTGGGAACAGCTCCCTGGGGTTGGCCACACCAGGGGGTCTTAAATGGGATTTATTTGGGGTTGTTTGGGTTTATTTGTCAACAGGCAATTTTATTTGGAAAAAAACCAGCATTTTTTTGCAAAAAAACAGCAATTTTATTTGAAATCAGGCAGTTTGGCAGCTGAACTCCTGACAAACTCCCCCCTGTTTGAGGGACCCTGAGGGGTCCCTCCCAACCCCAAATCATTCCCTGATTCTCTGAGCTCATCCTGATTTCTGTCACCTTTTCCTGCTGGCTGAGCACCTCCTCCTGAGGGTTGGAAATGGAAACAGCTCCCTGGGGTTGGCCACACCAGGGGGCCTTAAATGGGATTTATTTGGGCTTGTTTGGGTTTATTTGTCAACAGGCAATTTTATTTGGAAAAAACCACCAATTTTATTTGAAATCAGGCAGTTTGGCAGCTGAACTCCTGACAAACTCTTCCCTGGAGGTATTTGAGGTGAAGTTCTGAGCAACCTGCTCTGTTTGAGGTGTCCCTACAGGGTTTTGGGTTGTGTGACCCTGTGGGGTCCCTCCCAACCCCAAATCATTCCCTGATTCTCTGAGCTCATCCCGATTTCCATCACCTTTTCCCCCGCCGTTGTTCCAGGGCCACATTTCTCCTTCCAGCTGATCTCCACCTGCAGGTGATGGGACAGATTTCACTCCAGGCACTGATTTTGGCAGAGGTTTTCCTGCTCTCCACCTCCAGACCCTGTAGGAAAAGCAGAGTTTACACCCTGGATCCCTCAGCATCTCCTCAGCAGTTTGGGGTTTGGTTTTCCAGACTCTGGGGACCAAAGCAGCAGAACACTTGAAAAACCTCTTGAAGCTGCAGCTCCAACACAAAAATCTTATTTCCCTTGTTGAGTTGACAGAAAACACCCTGTTGAGTTTATGTGGATTAAAAAAATGCAAGAAAATGAGGGTTTTATTTGAACTCCCCCAATCTCTGCCAGGTTTGGGGTTGGTTTTGTGGCCGCGTTGCCCCCGCCTGGGGTTTGTCCCTCTCTGAAGCTGCCTTTGCACGAGGTGACATCTGATGGTGGCTGGCCACGCTTCTGATAAGCTAGATTTTTTTTTTTTTTAAAAAAACCAACAACTTCTTGGTAGGTGGAAGCCACTCATTCTTCATCTGCCCTTTTTTCAGTACCTGGGAGCAGTTCTGAGCCCAGGAAGTTGGGAGCCATGGCTGCGGCGCTCAGGTGCCGAAGATTCCCCAGGCTGAGCAGGGGGGCTGCATTTTCAACCACAGCCAAAGGCAAAGCCAAGAGCAGAAAGGAGCAGGACCCAGAATCAACCAGCACCAGAACCAAACCAGTAGCCACGATCCAGTTGCTGAAGCCCCTGGATTACAGAGTCTCTTACAAACCCTCTGCTTATGCCAAAGGCAGAGCTGCGGGGAGCGGTGAGCAGGCTCTTGGTGACACTGTCACCAACCAGGCTGAGCACAGGGTGGGTGCCACCTCTTCTCAAGCTCTGCCACTCCTCAGAACTCTCCCAGCAAAGCCCAAGTCCAACCCCCTCCTCAGGGAGACCATCTGGGAGTGTTTCTCTGCCAGCCAAACCCCAGAGGAAGCCGAGGCGGAAAGAAGAGAGATGCACGACTCCAAGGAGGACCCTCGTGTGTTTCAGAAGGGGAGGCCTGAGTACAGATCCCTCAGCTGTGACAAATCCCAGCCTCTGGAGACCCTTCCTTTAGAAGAAGCTCACTCCATTTTACACATGGTGGCCTCACACCAGGACAACCAGAACCCAAGAACCATCTCGGATGCTTTTCTCCAGCTGAGCCGTTTGCCAGCGGGACAAAACTCGGCCTTGGTGTCCAGCCCTGAGTTTGCCACTCTTTGCCTCCACACCC